>NC_068376.1:28577760-28915885 GCF_023724105.1 Carassius gibelio
GATAGCGTATTGATATATGGAAACCACAACAATTAAAAAAAACAAACATACACAAATATACCCCCCTCCTTTTTTTTAGACAATTGCAAGAGAGATTTCAATGATATTTTGGCCACTGAACTAGGAAATGTCCCTGGTTTTCATTTCAGAAATGTGATCACCTTATACTTGGGTGTTGCTATTGACAAAAGTGAAAAGAGCCTTACCTTAAGTCTATTCTCTTATCTTTAGATATTCTAGGTTTACATCACTCCTTCATTTTAAGTCAGTAGAATTTTTCTTTTTTTTCTTTTCTTTTTTAATGTATTTTTTATTTCAATCGTAAAAGTAAAACTCTCCTTGCACAGTTTGAGTTGAGTGTAGTGTTCAGTCCAGCAGGCAACACTAATGAAACAAAACTGAACCCCCAGGCAGTGTATTTAGTTGGGTTAGTTTAAGGCCCCCATCTTTTATGTGTACATCTGTTGATTCAGTTTCTGCATACCTAAATAAATATGATTTATTCAATAACTTCAGAGTGTAATACCAGAGTGTTAGCAAGTAACTCAATTGCCTTACAAGAGCAATTCCAAACATTCTGCCCTAGCTGGAAGAATATTCAGTTATATTATTTTTGGCTACTGACGGGGTTATGAGAAATGAACATTAAATGGAAGATTGCATGTTACAAGCATGCTCTGGGCACATAACTCTCTTGTGTCTCTTTGTGTTTGGTTCCAGAGTGAAAAATATTGACGGTCATGCTTTGCAGACAACAGTTATGGGAAGGTAATTCACTCTTGATCTGTCTGCTATAGCTTGATGTCTGTATTATGGCCTTCCAGTTGTTTTTGAAGTGGGAAAATTTACTGTATGCTTTTTGACAGACCTCTTTGAAATATTAACCATATAATACCTCAGTGCTGTCAAACTATTATCTGATTTGAACAAAACTGAATTTCCATTCCATTTCATGCTTTTAACAAACACTCCAAGATAATAATAATAATGTATAAATAAAAAATAATGTAATTATTGTAATTAACCTCCCTGAAAAATATTACCAGGGTTGTTTTTCTACTCGCAGGCCTTTAAATTAATCTATTTCTCATTTTCTGTCGAAAGCAGGGTATTTTTACTGTAATCTCTGTGAATTTATTTTTTTCTATTTTTACCTAACCAGATTTTGTTATATTAAATTTTATTTATAGATTTGCCATTTCCATTTTCTTGAAGTTGTAATGTTGTGTCTGTGTTCTTGACAAATCATAATTGCTATAAAAAAAGCCACAAATCATGATTAACTGATCTTTCCCTATGCAATATAAATCTTAAAACCAAATTATAATGCAGATCAAATTGAGTATTATTTGTCTTGCTTTAATAACAAAATCAAGGTTATACCTCAAGAAATATACTTAATCCACACTTTCCATTAACATTACAAAAAATATATATAAGAAAAAAAAACTCCATAAACATAATAAATAAACAAAGCCAAATTTTTGTTGCCTTGTTTTGTTTATGTTGCTTTGGTCACATTAACATGTATATTGAATAGTGGAGTATTTTCACTATTCTGTGCAAGGAACAAAGAAGCTGATGTTGGAATGTTCTCCAACCCCTCAAACAAGTGGCTCCTAAGAGCCCACACACCCACAGCTACTGGTCAGACCTACGTGAACACGCTTCTGTACATGTGAGTGCGCACACTGGGCTGGGGTGAAGCAGAAAGGCTTATTGACTCTGAAAGGGGACCTGCTTCCTGAGAGGAAAGAGATTCCCACAGGAATACCAGCATACTGCCGCAAAGAGGAGGTACAGGGAAACAAGAGCCAGAGAGATGAGGTTCTGCTCACTTAGATGTTTCTCCCTTGAAATCTCATTTTGGCCCACAGGAAAGGAAAATCACAAATTGATATCTAATATCTTGTTTCTCCTAGATAGAGTGGCCCCAAAACGTGTTTAAACACTTACCAGAAAATATCAGACCAAGTTTGCAATCAAAAGTCAGAAATCTCAATAAGAACATTTCTCATCAGATTCTTTTATGTCTATTTAACCTTCACTGATATGCACATCTATAGAGTCTTCACATTTAAGCCTCATTAATGTAACTTTTGTCCCTCTAGCGGATAAAGCATTAAATTACAAATTGTTCCTCGTGGAGGAACATTATTTGAGTAATTTTTTAAGTTGTTCTGTGTGGATGAAACTGATGGCTTGAGTCGCACCACTGTTCTCACCTTTCCAGATAATGAAGACATAACTCTCCCAATAACAAAAGAAGGAAGAAAGTGAAAGAATCTGACAATTATGCTATATGAGCAGTTAAGTAGGTTATATTCGGTTGTTGTTTTGGCTTATTGAAATCCAGTTCATTACAAAAGTTTGTCAACCCTAACATTAAACATAAAGATTGCTATTCACATCAGATAACAGTGCAAACTATAAGATTTCAAGGCTATTTATAAGCATAGAGACCAACATAGAGTAACTGGTTTAGAGAATGACATTGTTACCAACATAAACATTGTTTTGTAAATATAGTCAATGCACAGCAAATGTGAAGCTATGCAAACTATTTTGATTAATGTTTTATTTTGGGTACTGTCGCTTAATTTTTTTTTTATTTTTTTTTTTAAACACTTCACGGTTTTGAGGTTCCTTAGTTATGGCTTCAAATTAATTCCACTGCATAAAATAGTAACCTGACCCATCTATTCTTTATTCACGGATATGATGTAAACACACACTAAATAAAATAACATTATGCAGTTTGTCGGAAAATTTGTCTTGACAACTACATATACTGTGTGTGTGTGTGTGTGTGTTGTAAATTTCATCCCCAAAAGTTACAAACTATAGCTTTAACAACTGTCTAATTCCTTTATTTCTCCACAGGAATTAACATCTGAGACATCTAGAAGAAAGATCTGTGACATTGATATGTCTTCCTCACCTGAGCTACAAAACTGAAAGTCCTGGTCATAATTGTATGGGAACGCTGACATTTACACCAGGTATGCTCTTTAACAAGCCCTAATGCTAAGGATGCTGGGAAATATTCTCATTCTGCATGAACAAAAGACGTTCTCTGCAAAGTTCTGGGCTTTCCGCCCATGTTTCTGATCCACTTGCATTTAAGACATTCTGACAACATGGAACATTTGTGAGATTGCTGTAGGGAGTGATTCTGTTCCGGCTGGCGGAAGGATGCACGGTCAGCTGGTTCCCCTTCAAGTCAGGCATCCTTACAGACGTCCTGTGGAGGCAGAAGGGCTTTCTGGAATGGACCATTTTCAGGTTCTCATGCAGTTACAACAGAGAACAAAGAGCTCACAAACTCCATCACACTTAGCGAACCATGTGATGTCAAATAAATGCACTGGATTTAACAAATGTTCACTTTGAATCTTTCCCAAAGTCTAAAATGCTATAAACATTGAAATGCCATCAGATGAGAAATGCCCGTTTAAGGCTTTCTACGTCTTGGTTAATGCTTCTATCTTGTTGGTTTGGATAATAAGCCTCATCCTTCACTGTCTAGTCATCTAGCCTGTTTGAAAAGTCTGCCAAACATCTGGAATCGATCCCTCTACATGTCAGTCTTGATCGTGGTCATCTAAGTGCTTTTCAGACATCACAGCTGATAAAAGAAAATAAAAAGACCTAATTGTATCATATTAGGTCAGTTATTCACAATTTCTGCTCATAAAGTAGTTATTAACTTTCAGTGTGCCACAGAAGGCATACAATAATTTTTAAAGGCATCTTTTTCACATTGCTCAGTTACCTGCTGAGGAAAGTTGATTTTAAAAAGAATAAACCATAACTTACACACTTTAGACACTTACATTTAAAAGTTTGGGATCTGTAAGATTTTTTAAATGTTTTTTATTTTATTTTAAAAGCCTCTTATGATTACCAAGGCTGTATATGCTTAAACATACAGTAAAAACGGTAATATTGTTGAATATTGTTACAATTTAAAAGAACTGTCTTCTAGTTGAATATGTAATTTTTAATTTATTAATGTAATGAATTCTTGCTGAATAAATGATTATTTTGTTTCCAAAAAGAAACAGTAATACCTTTTTATATATATATGTAATTTTGTAAGTATTAAAAGTAGTCCCCCACTTTAAAAATCTTTTGATAACAGATTGAATTGTGGCTTTGGAGTGAACTATCCATTTTATAATAAGCCTGCATGTTTTGTTCTTGTGTGATGTGGATGAAATGTGGAAGAAAGTTCTGGAAGTCCTTCAAAGCATTTATAATAATCAATTTCTTAAACTCTATGCGAAGTCTGTCTACTGCCGTGATTTACCTTGACACACTAATTGGCTCACATTTGGCCCCTGAACACACAAGTACCTGGGAACAAGGTACAGAAATATTTTTCATACTTTTATCATCTCTCTCGGACCTTAAAGGGCCCTTCTCAGAGCTGTAAATGAGCTGTCAGTCACAGGACAGATCCTTGACTGGAGCAGAAGGCAGATCGGGGGGGGATGATGGGAGAGTGGTGATATATTAGAAAAATGCTCGGCCAAAATAAAGGGACAGAGGTTTCTTTATGCTCAGATGGAGCAGCATACGGAGACTGTTGATGCGTTACATACACATACCCAAAGTTTACGTTTAAGCTGCTTTGAGAGATTCATTTGAAGCAGGAAGATGAAGCTGAAAGAAATGTCCTTTTTATGGTATTGAATACAATCCCTCGAGTTCCATAAGAGGTGTGAAGAACGGATATAGATAGAAGAATAGGTCCCTTCAAATCTCTCGTCTCCGAGCGATTTGAAAATATATTCCAGGTGCCTTTTGGCAATGGTGGACACATGATAAAGATTAGTTGATATGCCGATGTGCCAGGCCCTCTCACGCATATTTGCTTTAGTAATTAGGAGGAGGAAATGAGCCAAAGACCTCGAAGACCCTTCAAAAATCTGCACACACACTGTTTCACACTTTTCAACACAATTTATGGGGTATGTTCTAAGCTTTCATCCTCTGAAGATGATCTTGGATGTGGAAGTGGTGCTGTATAATAGCTGCTTTGTGTAAAGTTATGTGCAGCATGATGTAAAAGATACCAGAAGCAGTAAAGCAAAGTAAGTAGAGGTAGAGGACATAATAATATCTATAACATATCTGCATTAATGATAATTAGATACAACCCATACTCATAATCTAATTATTCTAAATAAAAGAAAGAAAAAAAAAAGATATATTCTGCTATAGATCTTATATTTGATGAATTGGACAGTCAATTTTGGGGGGTCAGTCTTTTTGTATTTTTATTAATGCTTTTAAAATACATTTATAATTTATATCATGATTAAATGCTGTTGCTTTGAATTCATAAAAAAAGAATAATCATGTTTTGAAGTCTTACATTGCTCACCAAGGTTGCATTTATATGATCAAAAATACAGTAAAACAGTTGTTATGAAATATTATTTTATGCTGTGAATCCATTGATATTAATGTGGAAGTTGCACATTAAAAACAAAGGTGTTTATGAAAGTAATGCTCAGTCAAAATTGAAACGTTTGCTGCAGCAAACTCTGACATAAGCATCCAGTGACCAATGAGAACTTCACAGAGGCAGGTCCAGTTTCAATCCAATTAACTCTATTCTGTATTTATTTCAGACTGTCCCGGTACTTTCCACAGCCCAGATACACAGATCTTGTGCATTCCTACGTCAAACGCCCCCACAGAGCTGTCTTTAGTCCGTAAGCTCCCTATAGCTCTATATGATTACATTATTTGAGAGTTTTTCTTATGAGTGTAAGTGTTAACAAGAGGATAGAATGTGTGCCAGGACTGGACATAATCTGACATGAATGTTTGTGTGTATGTGTGTGTGTTTGTGTGATCTCAGCTCTGCATAAATAGGTGAAAGTTTGTCCGTGTGAACTCCTGGTGAATGGTGTCTATGAGTGAGTCTGAGTCTGCGGTTCTCTCTGCTGTACCGTTTCCTTGAGGGGGGGCGCCCTGCTCTGGGGTGTAAGTAAATGAATATGAACTCCTGTAGATTAACCCATCCAATCGGATCAGACATAAAGGCACCGTGATTGGTAGTCTCATCCATCTCCACTCGCCACTCATTATGGATACATCAGGAACAACACACATCAGAGACCTGGAAGACCTGAGATAAATGAAGATTATTAAATTAACAATCAAATGTTGAGCAACTAGCCTTATTCTCTAGTGTACAACAAGCTTCTTTTTTTTTAGCAAAGAACCTGTTAGCAGGTAGCATTGGCTGTTATATTATTGTAATTCAGTGCAATTGCCTGTTTGCCTTTAATTCAGAAAATCGTGGAATTAAATGTTGGATGCACTGCAAAAATGAATATCTTCCACTGTATTTTTGTTTTCTGGTTCAAATATCTAACATTTTTAAATTAGCATGCATTTGCTTGAGGAGAACTGCCTTCCCGACTGAGCCTGGTTTCTCCCAAGGTTTTTTTCTCCATTTTTGTCACCAATGGAGTTTTGGTCCTTTGCCACTGTCGCTTTTGGCTTGCTCAGACACTTAATTTCTGGCAATATTATCAGCTTGATTGCAAAGATATTATTTGAAGAGAACGGAACTGGATGATTACATCACTGAATCATCAATGAACTGACTTAAAATGAAAAATTGACTGTTTACTATAGTCCTACATTATTGACATGTTATTTTCTAACCCGATCTCAGGGCAATTCGAACATATTTTATGAGGTGATTAATTCGTACAAATTCGTTCAACCTCACTCGTTGAACCTCACATCATACGATTTGTGCTAAATCCTACGTATTTTACGAATTGCACATTTTGTATGTATTTGTACGAATGACTATAAATATGATTATAAATAAAGGTGACTTGACAGTAGCTTTTATTAGTAGTTTTATTAATGTGCTGTTTTATAAACAAGGATTTTTTTCAACAATTAACAAAACAAAATATCATGTCTATGAACTGAAAAAAATATTTGGGCTCTCCATATGATTGGTTACATAATGCAACTATATTTTCAATTGAATTACATATTAAGGTGTTTAATTATTAGTTCTTCTTTTGAGATCAATGTTGTTGTTCTTCGCAACAGGCTTTGTTTGTATGTATTAAAGCTATAATTATCTACTTGGTAGTGTGGCTTGATTGCCATTTAATTTAAGCCTGACAAACTATAAGCTTCTCGTGTTTTAAAGTATCTGCTTTAGCACTGCAACAAAATATGATAAATGCCAACCTGAACATTGTCTCCGCCTGCATGTTACCAAACCAGACTTTTAAGTGTGGACTGAAGTTTTCTCCGTGAAGCTCCAACATGGCCACATGTCCTCCTCCATTCAACTAAATCACCATGGACACATGTTAGTGTTGTTTTGGTAAGTAACCCTATTATTTAACTTATATCTTAAATCCATCTTAAATACAGTTACTATTGGAGAGATGTAATGAAGAAACATAGCTGCTGGCTTGATTTCTGACCTCTAGTCCATTGATGACAGGTACAGGGCTGATGGTGGTCGGGTGACTGGTGAGATTCTCACTGAAGGTGTATTCAACCACCTCCGTTCCAATGATGGTCCAGCAGGAGCCATCATTTAGTAACACCTTATTACTTTCTTTTGGACACGGAGAGGCCTATAAGTTTGGAATGACATGGGGGTGAGTTTTCATTTCGGATCGAACTATTGTTCATGTTTAACTGTCACTGCCTGTGTTCACCTGGAACTGTATGATTTTTTCATTAGACAGGCACAGGTACATATGATTACTGTCTCTGAACTGGAAAGCACATTTATGAAGCTGAGACACAGGCTCATCCACGTCTAGACACGCATGCTGCTTGTTCACTTTACGTATTACCTGCAAGGAAAGAAAACAGAATCAGGTAACTATTTACACAGCTGACCGTTTTGTCCATTTTTACATTTTACATCCCCTTAAAGGAACAGTTCACCCTTTTTCAGTGGTGGAAGCATTATTGTAGATTATGGATTCATATTCTTAATTATTAAATTTCCCCTCAAACATGCAGCTTTTGGCTTCATGAGACATTAATTGATACTGGAGTGGTGTGGATTATCGTAATGTATTTATCAGCTGTTTGGACTCTCATTCTGACGGCACCCATTCACTGCAGAGGATCCAGTGGTGAGCAAGTGATGATGAAGAAACAAACTCATTTTGGATGGCCTGAGAGTGAGTAAACATTTAGCTAATTAGCATTTTTGAGTGAAATATTCCTTTAATAAAGAGCATCAGTGAGCATCTCCTATAGCTCTGTTCGCAAAGAAAAACGTTTATTTTTAATTGTGGAAAATGCTTTCCATTTTCGTTTCCAAGACTTCTGAAATCTGATATGAGCGAACTTAAAATAGCCATTAAAAAAGAAATGAAAAAAAGATTCATCACCCTTCTATCATGCACCACTACACCTGGTCCCCGGCAGCACCTGTGTGCTGCACAATATGCCTGACTCTTCACGCTCCTCTGACACTGCTGCACGGCGATCAGAAATCCTGCTGCATGAGGGCTTCAAATACACGCTTGCAAACCAAAACAAACCAGTCAGCAAATTCAAACTAAAAAAACATTGTGAAGGTCTATTCTGTTTGCTAGTCTGCTAAAAATGGGTTTTAAACATCATCCTTGACATTCTGATTAAGCGCTTTATCAGCAAATCGTGACGCAGGTTGGTAGCAGGGCGCTTTCCAAAAAACACCACAGGGATGGAAATTTTTACTTTACAAAATAAACTTCAGAGACATGGGTGTGCAAATATAGATCAACTTGCAGATTCAATTCAGAAAGTTATATATATATATATATATATATATATATATATATAAATGCATGCAGTCCGGTTTGGCATTGCTAGTCAAACAGAAATTACACATTTTAACTTAATTTCAGCTTTGATATATTTTTCAAAAAATGATGTGGCAGATTGAGAATCATGTAATAGAAACAAAGTCAGTTTTATATTTCCAGACTGTACCATTGGAGGCAGTGCCACTCCTGAGTCAGTGCATACCAGCTGAACCACACAGCCGTAACAGATGTAGCTGTCACACACAGTGTATTCACTATGAGCGGCTTGCATCTCCTCCACTATGAAGAAACAGAGTAAGTATTGCACTGTTAGGGAATGAGAAAGATAAATAGACTTCACTCAGATGAGGCTTTGAGCACCGTATAAAGGTTAAACCCATTTATGCTGTGTTTATTCCAGCTGTTTAGCACATGTTGCTGACATTTACAATGGGACTTTTTAGAAATTCCTCAGGTTTTGTTTTTTGGTAGAATTTCATTCTCTGATTTTACTCTCATATTGCAGTGAGGTGCTAAAGGTGTTTGTGAACCACTTTGTTTCCAGTTGTTTCTAGACTTGTCTGGGTTTCTTGTGTTATTTATCTACTGTGAATGGTGAATTAGTCACTAGAGTGATGGGCCAACAGCATATGCTTTTGTGAACCCGGGTTAATTGGAAAAACTTCCACAGTTTTGCACTTAGTGAAAAATAGTTTTTTTTTCTCTGCACATAAATGCATCATTTGCATGCAGTTATTACTAAATGAGCCCCAATGTTAACCTTGTATGAATGTTAGGTAACACTTTACAATAAGGTCTCATTTTTTAATTAGTGTTAATGCATAAACTAACGATCAATTTAATTTGACAGCATTTATTAATCTTTGTTAATATTAGTTGATAAAAAATGTTCATGCTAGTTGACAGAGCATTAACTAATGTTAACAAATACAACATGTGAACTTAAAATATTTATACATGCTGAAATTAGAATAAATTAAGATGAATAAATGCTGTTGAAGCTTTGTTCATTGATAGTTTAAATTAACTAATGTAGTTAACTAATGGACTGAAACTGAAGTATTGGACTAAAATAACTACTGAAACAATTTTGTAAAACCAAATTGTTACCAAATGTCACCTAAAACAGTGACCCAGGATTTTATAGTGTGAAATCTTGAAATCTGACTACCCTGGATTCATTACTAACCAGAGTTAAATATCAGTTTGGAAAGCTCATAGTTTATAGTTTTAGTCACTTAAAAGAGCACATGTCATGTTTAAACAAAGTTAGTTTTTTTTTTTCAGTTAATTGTATCATGATTAAGATAAAAATGAATAAAGGCAGAATGGCAGAGAAAGAGCACTGGATCTCAAACCTAAAGTAACAGTAAAGGCCGTCCATTGTCTTGCGCTGGCAACAAAAGCCCCGTCTTCCACCGACAGGTAACGTGTACTGACCGTCTGTGACCGCAAGCGGTTAAACAACGATACTTTCGAGCCTGAAGAAATGCACACTGCAGGAAAAAACACAAACATTTCAGAAAGTAGCAACAGATCTTTTAACCCAACAGGCAAACAAAAGAAACAACATAAAAATGTAAACCCTCAATGACACCTAAAACATGCGCATTCAGACCGACAAGCAGACATATACTGTGACTAATGTCAGTCTGTTGTTTTACTTAATCTTTGTCTCATTGTCCGTCTCTCTCCCACAGAACGGTGAGGAATTCAACGTCACTTGACAGCTGCTCTCAGATGTCAAGCGCTTCTTTCTTCCCCAAAGAAGCTCTCTGTGGGTCCCACAGTCAATGTCAACAGAAGATGCCCTCTTAGTGTGTGCTTAGGATCAAAAGGTTAGAGGTCAAATGTCTGACTCATATGGCAATGGCTGCCGGGTGACACCAGTTAGTGGCTTGACCCTGCTTCTCATACACAAAGACACACCAACATGCTAACCCAAACTTACAGGAGTTTGGTTTCTACACCGGTTAACCCTTTCACGTAACGGCACATAGTCAGAGTAGACTTCATATTTCATTTGTTGAAAATGAAGGATGACAAATCACTGTTGGCTTTTGCATGACTTAAAATTTTAAAAACTTTTAAAGTACTAAATTGCAGAAAAATTTTAATATGGACACATGCACGGACTCACGGTCAGCATTTTTCATGGACTGCCTCTTCTGTGATGGTTTGGAGATGACTTTAATGAGTCTGCTGTTGAATGTGCCAATTTCTTGCCCTCCGCTGTGAAACAGGTGAAGCAGCAGGCGAAAGTGCTTTCGTTTGTCCGTATCTGAGATATACAAGGTTTTAGCACAAGCAAACATCTGAAAAAAATAATAATAATAATTAAATAGACTTGAATGAGTACAAAAGTACACAAGGTTGTGGTTGGTACAATTTTTTTTGTGTTTCAATGCTGAATTTACTCCAGTCTTCAGTGTCACATGATCCTTTAGAAATAATTGTAATATGCTGATTTGCTGCTCAAGAAAAATGTCTTATTATTATCAATGCTGAAGACAGCTGCTTTGTATTTATTATGCTAAAAAATTTTTTACATTCTTTGATAAAAAAATAAAACTAAAGTAAACTTCAGTAATCATCCATGCTGATTAATTTCTTACTGACCCCAAACTTCTGAATGGCAGTGTAATTGTCAATTGTATATAAAGCAATAAAATTAACATCAACACAGCTCAGATAATTTGGTCTTGGAAGAAATATTGTTATACATGTGAGTTTATTTTGAGATATTTTGATCACATCTTGGTAAATCTGAGCACACTTTGAGACATTTTCGAGATCTCATCTGAAGATGAAAACAGGTGTATTTTTTTAAACCTGGTTGTAACACTAATAGAATAAACATATGATCCCATCTCTAAATCTATCTGTACACACAGGGGTCATGTCCTCTCATAAACCCTACAGACTCTTTCCTCTTTGATGGCTGGGCTTTGGCAATGTCTCACCCTCCTGTCTGTCTGCTCCTCAAAGCTCAGCTTGAAACTGTCTGTCCGTGGATCAGTGGAGCTGTCCAGACCCATGTAACCGAAAAGCCGACAACTGGACTCTCCTAGACCTAATGCTGTGTGAATACAAATGGAAAAATTACAGAGAATTACAAGGGTAAGAATCAAGATGTTCTCTCACGGCTCATTAACCTTTAAGTTGCTCCTGTCTGAGTTTCCATCCATGTCCACTGAGATACACGCAAGGAGGCGGACAGAAAAACCTACGAAAATGCACAAAACTGTTATTTTTGGATAAAAGATATGAAGAAAGAGGGTGTGCAATAGTTTGCAATATTCTTGTAAATCATCCAGTAAGAGATAAAATAACTAAAAACACTGAGGAAAATACATTTACATGCTTTGGATGAATAAACAGGAAAATAACGTTGACGCTGTTGTAAAATTAATCAATTATAACACAAATTCAACTGTAAAGCAGCTCTAATGAAGACGAGTATATCATTCAGCAGTGTTTATTTCAATGTTTAGTTCAATAACTGTTCATTTTATTGTTTAATTGAGCAACACAAAGCTGTACAGAAGAAAAGTTAGTTAGTCAGTTCAGAGATTATTTATTTCAGTGTTGCAAATTTAATGTTATAATCCAGTTGAATTCGGTTTTTAAAAATCATAAAGGTTTTGGAACATGGTAGCTGGTTTCCTAGCTATTCATTGACCAGTTGGGGGAGACCTCATTGAATGGGTAGACCATATTTACATCTGTCCATCTTTAGACCTGGTATCAAACCATTTGGTAACAAACCAGCTTCAAACCAAGCTGATACGATGCGTTTTTTCCAGCAAGACTCAACCAACCATATTCTTTTCAGTTTACATTTATCAGCAAATTCTGTATGTATATGTGAACATGCTTGTATTTTTCACGGTTAGAAATGTAAATGCATAGATGAAAATCATTTTTACCTCTTCTCATTGCCATAAGACTTCTGAGCAACTTTGGCATGTAAGATGATCACTGATTGGTCAGGACTGAATTGAAGGTATTGCCTCACTGAATCTCTGGTTACTTTTGGCAATGGGGAGAAATTCTGATCCTCCCTAGTGATGCACAAAAATATTTATTTTAAACTTGATGTTACAAAATGGTAAAAGGGTGGTGAATCAATATGCATCCTCTCCAAACTCATGCAGTTTACCCTTTCAAGTAAACTATCTGCATTTCTCAAAGATCCAATCATGGATTAACTCCTTTCCAGTTTCAAAGTAAATATTGGTATTATTTCATAAAGTGGGGAATATATATATATATATATATATATATATATATATATATATATATATATATATATATATATATATATATATATATATATATATATATATATATATTTGTATAGAGCTAGAAAGTGTGATGCATTTAGGGCAATATATTTCAAAATAAATCCTTTTTATCCCAATTTCCTTTTTTAAATTTCACAGAAGGGGAACAGTCTGTGTAAATATAAGAAAACATATCGCTTTGTGTTCCTCAAAAGAACTTAGATCTCAGGTTTGGAATGACATACTAGTGAGTAAATGACATACTAGTGAGTAAATAATGACGGTTTTAACTTTTTGGCTCAAGCACAACTCTCTATTCATCAAAGAATCCTAAAAACAAAAAAGTATCGCAGTTTAGTAAGCAGCACAATTGTTTCAAACACTGATGACAAGAATAAATGTTTTTTGAACAGAAAACCATATAAGAATGATTTCTGAAGGATCGTGTGATACTGAAGACTGGAGTAATGATGCTAAAAATAGTGTTGACATCACAGGAATAAATTACATTACTGTATTTTTGATCAAGTAATAGAAGCCTTGATAAACATGAAACACTTCTTTCAAAAGCATCAAAAACTTATCAACACAACTCAATACTTTGAACTTAATATGATCCGTTTGCAGTTTCTCTTTTTTAATGTTTCATTTATAAATGGCTAATTTTATTACTTACTCAATTCGAAACAGCTTGGGAGTTATAATTCCTCTTATTAAGACCCCAAGGATATAAATATGATATTTCCCAGCAGAGTGAATTGCTTTAATTGAAACTCGCGTCATTCCCCAGGCTTAGGATGTTTGAGTCAGTCTGCCTGGCCTTCCCAAGAGGATACAGGGTCAAAGGGGCACTGATGTTATTTCCCACTTTGAGCACATTAGGATGAAGGTCAAATTATATCCAAGTGTTTGGCTTTTTAAAATTACTGCACACAATACTTTTAATTCATTGTATGGCTCGTTGACATGAAGAATCATGCAGTACTTTAAAACTATTTTAACTAGTTCCATTATCATACTTAAAAGACGACCTAAAATTCACTTTCCCTTCATATAAACTGCACTACAGCAAGATCTTTATCAGTTGTATGCCTACTATCTTTATTATAGCCGTATTAATATTTCATAGAAAGCCTATAAAGAAACTAGCATCACTGTAAATAAAATTCAGGTTTCAGACTGAAGTCAGTTCTGTGTTCACTGGCACTTCAAGAGCTCGTGCATCAGTCGTGGACTAAAACAAAACCGCAAGGAATTTCTGTAGGCTCACTGAAAGAAAGCGTTAATGTTCTCTCTCCTGCTGCAACCCCCCAGTGAAAACCCTCCTGCTCTTCCCATTTCGGACGGGGGTGGGATCTACATTTTAAACGTGCTCTGTAGAATTAATACCTGGCCAATGTCTTTGACTGTTCACTCTATACTTGAATAATCGCCTGGAGAGGTAACTACTCACCTTAATGAACTGTTTGAATCTATTAGGGTTTTCTTAACCACTACCGCGTCGTTTGTCGTATTTTTGGATACTGTTGCCCACTCTTACTGGAGAGATTCTACCTGTGTCATTACCTGAGGTGAGTGAAGCACGCGTCTGATGTGAACAGGTTAGACACTTCTGTCGAGTCCACAATGTCCACGCCTGGAGAATTAAGAGGAAAAAAAAAATACATCGTTGCTTGCGATTTAATTGTTTTATCGAGTTGGAAATGGAACAAAAATGGCACGACCTGGGCAGTGACTTTCTTAAAATATAAAATGTTTGAAATGGCAGCTAATGTGAGATGGTTAAACGTAGGCTAATGAATGTGAGAAACATGGTAAATGTGCTTAGTTGAGCATTTTCGTGCTATTTTTTAAACAATGTTTTCAGGCTCCCTCAATAATAAAAAACGTTATTTTCATTAAAAAAAGAAAAGAAATAGGCTACTGCACATTAAATAATATACGAAAAATATATTTAACAATAAAGGCCAAGTTATATAGCTATATATAAAAATTATTTATAATACATTTTTTTTGCGTTGTAAAATGCATGGTCTCTCAAATAATCAGTTGTTTTTATATAGCCCCTAGGCCAATTATGAATATGATGACATAAATTTGGATATAAATGTCTGTTACGATATTTAATTAAAATACTTTTTTATTAGCAATATTTAATATGTAGGCCTATATGCATGATATTTTTTCAATGTTAGCCATTGTGACTTTCAAATTAATATTGTGAGCACATCACGTGGTCTTTTTATACCCGCGAAAAGTGCGTTTGTTTAAAATTGAATGTTGACATACTATTTCTAAGCTGTGTAGCTATGTGCACAGTATGTAATTATTTATCCTTATGCATACAACAAAAGCACACTGTGTAAAACTGTCACCCATAATGCAGTGCTCCAAAAAAAAAAAAAAAAAAATTCAGTTGCAATGTTTAATTGATTATTTTTTAGTTTATTTATTTCTGAACAGAAAGCAAAACATGCAGCAGACACTAATACTAATGTTTGAAGATTATTCTTGCTATAAAAGCAATTCTTGTATAAAAACAATATATAGGCTTTTTTCTTTTTAGCATTCTATGAAAGCATATATCTGACGGTACACCGTATACTACTGTGCAGTAAAGAGTACACTACTTATTATTCCATTCCAAACTAACTAAACTAAATATAGATTAGTATGTAGCAGATTGGCTGTGTCTCAAAACCAAGTGAGCTTCCAACCTAAATATAATTTTTGAGCACCATGCTTTCAACAGTGTTGCCTAGATAGGTTTTGCGACACATGCTTTATAGGTGCACATGGTTAGCTGGAGGCAAAACTATTAGTAGCAAAGGGTCACATCTGCTTTCAATCCCACTTTAACAAGAAGCTGCTATTAGTTAATCTTAACTGTGCTCCGAAGCTGTCAGTCAGTCAGCTGCCAAAGAAATAACGCTTCTCATTTTCCTCCATTTCCCTCCTCTAATGCTCCTGTCTTCTCTCTCACTCCCTCACACTGGGGTTTTCTTTGGTCTGTCTGTGCCCCATGTCAAGCTGAGAGAAATGTTTACACTGCGGGCTTTACCCCATGGAGATCCCTTTGGGCTAGAGCTGGGATCCGGGAAGCTTAAACAGTTTTCTAAAGATATATATATACAGCATGCTGGAAGAAATGTGCTGATGCTCTTCTTTTTTACTGTCACCTTTTCTCACTCCTCTACTTTACTCTGGAAGGATATGATTTCTCTTGGTTTAGGTTCCTCAGAGGAGCTATCATTTTTATTCATCCATACTATTCATAATGATAGTACTTCACTGTGTCTAATTTTACATTTTCCCATCCATTTTTTCACCTAATTTTTAATGCTCAGAGATTTATAAAACCTGTGATGAACAAGAACATATTTTACCACAAAGCCGAAAATAAAAAAATCTGCTTTGCTTTACACTAACGATAGTATGGGATTTTTATTATTTATTTTAAGTAAATATCTACAAATATTATAACAAATATTATATAATATAAATGACATGTACATATTTTTTTATTTGACTTATTTTATTTTTTAACTGATCTAATTGTCGGAATATTGCACATTTTAAAGATCCTAAAACAGACTTTTTATAAAAAATATTATATATATATTACTATTAATAAAAGAGAACCATGTCACATATATATATATATATATATATATATATATATATATATATATATATATATATATATATATATATATATATATGTGACATGGTTCTCTTTTATTAATAGTATTTTTTCAATAAATGAAATACTAATAAATAATAAATATTACATTGTGTAATTTTTTTATTTTATTCATTTTAATGATTAACTAAATATATATATTATATATATTATATATATATAATATATATATATATATATATATATATATATATATATATATATATATATATATATATATATATATATATATATATATATATATATATATATATATTACTAATTCCTGACATGGTTCTATTTAATTTATTTTTTCACTCAATCTAAATAAATATATAATAAATATTATATAATATAAATAAGAAGTTATGGTTTTTTTAAATAATGCTCGCCATTGTCAACATGGTTACCTTTTATTATTTTTTATTTATTTCTAATTAACGCATACATTTTTTAAAATAAATATTAATTCATATTATATCAAATAAAAATACATTTAATTAAAAAAACACTTTTAGCATCGCTATCTTTTATTAGTTTTATTAATTTTCAATAAATACAAAACTTTTTTTATTATAAATATTATATAATATAAATAAAAAATCGAATTTAATTTGCTTAAAACTATGGCCACCATTGTTACCATATTTCTCGTACTGACCTGTTTCTCTGTCTCCTTGCCTTTGGTCCTGCATGGCACTCAGATGTACATCTGCCACTTTGCAAACTTCATAAACTCTTCTATAGTGCCAGACACTCCGCTGTTGTTCATGCCAACTGGTTTTACATTATTCTGTCCTTTTGCAGTAGTGTAACTGTCAGAGCTCTGTTTTCAGAAGACATCTCCATCTCCATTTCCAGTAACTGTGTTATCAGCCTCATAGGAGGATTTGTAAATCTATATGTGTGTTTGTTTTCAGAGATAGTCATCTGTACTCAGGTGCTGAATTCTCACGCCTCCCTCCACGTGGCAAGCAGTTACTGATACAAGTGAACACAGAATGAAGCTCCAAACAGAAGTGAATGCGAGTGACATTTAGCACAAATTTTGCTTATTTTGTGGGTAAAACATGCACCAAACCTATCTGGCATTTAAGTTACGACCATGAATAACAAGCAAACAGACAACTTTTATAGTACCTTTTGTGGTGTGAAATGACATGAGCATAGATAATTGATGACAGAATTTTGAATTAATTATGCCTGTAAACATATCAGCTTCAACTGCAACATGTATACGAATAGCAGATAGAAAATCAGCACAGCACTAATCTGGCTGGCTGTTTATCTGCTGAGTAAAAATTCATGCCTAACCACGACAAACTCCTCCATTCTTCGGCCCTGTGATAGTGATAACCCTTCTCAGGCCTTTGGAGAAGCAAATCCTTTTTCTGAAAGTCAAAGTGACTGACAGCACGCCATTTACAACACCAACGTCCCAGACGCTGTTATTTTGCAGCAATTACTTCACACGGCATTTGAACTCAGTGCCTCTGGTGATGTGATCGGCCCAAAAGCCTATTAACTCTTCCATGTTAATGGCCTGTTTAGAGCTGCTGCTGTGGACCATCTGTTTTGTGTCGCCATTTTATTGCAAGCTCAGACTGGAATGTATGGCTGCTTTTAAATCGCAGATTTCCCTTGACCTGCAATTTTTCTCTTTCTTTCTCTTCTCCATCTACAGCCATTGGAATTTTTGTGGCAAGATTGGGCCTTTGTCGACGAAACATGATACGTGCGTTGGTGTACATTGGTGTGCTGATAGCCATAATGGCTGTGACAGAAGCAAGGCCTAAATCAGGTTGGTTAAACCGCCGTCATAACACTAATAAATCAATCTTGTCAGTAAGGCAATGTAGACTCTACCTCAGAGTCTGTCGATTACACTAAGCATTTTGTGGTGGCACAATTGAGTTGTTATTGGCAAACCAGACAACCATTGTATGGATTGGTTTGTTTTTTTATCAACTAGATCTGTGCTTCTTAACTGCTTCAGGATTTAGATTTTACATGCAAAACTAAACCAAAATGTTATTTAAGCATGAACTATGTAGACCTGATATACAGAATTATAAGATGGGTCTGAAAAAGAAAATTGACTTCACATTTTGAGTTTCAGTGGTTTCGTGTTTTTGGCAGCCACTGATTAACCACATTAAAAGCTCATAGTAATCAGCACAAATGATGTCTGTCCTTACTGGGTTGGTGAACCTATATTTTAATGTATTCTGAGTATGATAATACTATTTCTTTTACTTTGGATAATTTTGTTTATGGTTCCCAAATTCAGGTTATTTAAGTTTTACAATCAATTGATAGATTAATTTGATTAGAATTAATCTCAACAACAAAGGATAATAGAAACATCCTCCATCTTAAACAAATTCTAAACATATTGGCTTTACTATCCAAATTATGCATGATTATATAGTTGCATTTTATTTGCATCTGTAAGGGATGCATGTGAAAATTCTCTTCTCTTCTCTTTTACATTTGAAATGCGTTAATTATCCCTGAAATAAGCATTTTTCATTCTTTACACATTGCATTTCAAATGTTTGATTTTTATCTTCAAGACCACAAATCTGTTTCAGATGCATTTTATTTGCATCTGTTAGACACTGTTAGAACAGATCTGCAACCCATTTTTGGTTTGGTAATACCAATGGTTCCCCTTAATTAAGATTGTCTGTTGTGACGTTTTCAGCACTTTCAAATTTCAGTGAAACATGGCACTGATTTTGGTAAACATTGTACATGCATAAAAATAAAGGTTCCATGAGTTGTTTTCGCAGAAATGGCATAGAAGAACCATTTTTGGTTTCCAAAAAAACCTTTCAGTGAACAGTTCTTAAAAGA
Source organism: Carassius gibelio (assembly GCF_023724105.1). NCBI lineage: Eukaryota > Metazoa > Chordata > Actinopteri > Cypriniformes > Cyprinidae > Carassius > Carassius gibelio. The sequence continues at coordinate 28,597,419 of NC_068376.1, forward strand.
ACAATTTTTTTTCTTAGTGTGAAGACCATTTTTAATAATGTAAAGAACCTCTTGCACGATGAAGGTTTCATGGATGTTAACAGTTCTTCAAAGAACCATCAATGCAAGTAAAGAACCTTTATGTATGATAGCGTAAGAACCGTTATTTGTTTCTTAAAGGATTTTCATTAAACAGTTCTTAAAAGAATTTAGGTTTGAAGAACATTTTAAATAATCTGCAGAAACCTTTTCCACTATAAAGAAACTTTTGTGCAATGGAAAGCTCCCATGGATGTTAAAAGTTCTTCATGGATCCATGAATGCCATAAAAGAACCTAGTGTACTTGTTTTCTTGTAGCTTTAGACTGAATAAGTACTGTCATTGTGTTTTTCAATCCGAATCCCATTTTTTACAGCTGAACCAAAGTGTAAATCAGGCCCGGTCGACCTTGTGTTTATCATTGATGGCTCCCGCAGCGTTCGTCCCCATGAGTTTGAGACAATGCGCAAGTTCATGATAGACATCATCCATGAGATGGACATTGGCCTGGAAGCTACAAGAGTTGGTGTGGTCCAATACTCCAGTCAAGTCCAGAATGTGTTCTCCCTCAAAGCCTTCAGCAAGACTGCGGAGATGGTCAAAGCCATCAACGAGATCATTCCATTGGCACAGGGCACTATGACCGGCCTGGCCATCCGCTATGCTATGAATGTAGCCTTCTCTGCCGAACAAGGCGCCCGTCCCAACGTTCCCCATGTAGCCGTTATCGTGACAGACGGTCGCCCTCAGGACCGTGTGGCTGAAGTGGCGGCAGCTGCAAGGGAGTCTGGGATTGAGATCTATGCCATTGGTGTCGCCAGGGCTGATATGACCTCACTGCGAGCTATGGCTTCTCCACCATTTGAGGATCACGTCTTCCTGGTGGAAAGTTTTGACCTCATTCACCAGTTTGGGCTTCAATTTCAAGACAAGCTTTGTGGTAAAGTGTTTCTCCATTTGATATACTGTATGCTCCACAATAGTGAAAGGATCTAGACATAAAAGTTTAACATTTCATAACTTTTTTTGGACTCTGTTCTGAAAGGGTTTAACCTCAAACCTCAACTCAAAGATGCAATTTCTTCTTAGAAATAACAAAGGATGTAAACTACCATTCACAAAGTTTGTCATTAATTACACCCTCATGGGTGTGTATTCCTCTGCTTATAAACAAGCTGCACTGCATCTGTTTATTTTCAAACAGTTGTTTTGCTTAATATAATTTTTCTGAAATCATGATACATTTTTTTGCCAATAATCTATGATGAAGGAAAAGTTCAAAAGAACAGCATTTATTTGAAACAGAAATCATTTGTGTCTTTATAAATGTCTTTACCATCACTTTTGATTAATTTAATGATTTAATGCATTCTAGCTAAATAAAAGCATTAAGTTCTTAAAAATAACTTTTGAACAATCTTGTATACATTTTTAATGTAAAAAAATATATTAAATAATCATAAATAATAATAATAAAACATTCCATTCTTTCTAAAGTAGTGTACAATTATTTAATTTACTTAAATCTAGCTAATTGGATCATAGTATTAATTTTTGTTCTTTATTATTTTGTCAAAAATATGCTTCTTGTGAGTTTAAATGGAATAATTTAAAATATAATTTTTAAAAGTCAAAACAAAATTAAAACTGTAAACACTGTTTGAGATGCTCTCATTGGTTCACATTGTCCTTTGAGCTTTAAATCAGTCCCACCTTTTGTTACTTTTTTCTTGCTGAATATCCTATTTCATTGAGGATTTGAAAGTGGAAAATCTTATGTGCAATACATAAATCTTATATTGACTGTAAGCACATGAATACTCTTTCTTTGACATCCAGTGGACACTATGGTTTAACCTGTCTTGCTTTCTCAATATTCATATATGCATTGGATTTGCAGGGATGGACTTATGTCTAGAATCAGATCACGGTTGTGAACACATCTGTGAGAGCTCGCCTGGCTCCTACCACTGTCTCTGTCTGCCTGGATACACACTCCACGAGGATGGCAAGACCTGCACACGTGTGTAGCCTTACAAATGACACATCAAAGAAGTATGACACAATTATCATTCCAGTGGTGCTCAACAGGTGTGTGTTTGCTTTGCAGCCATTGATCTTTGTGCTGAAGGGAAGCATGATTGTGAGCAGATCTGTATCGCTTCACCCGGGTCATTCACATGCGACTGTAACACAGGATACACACTCAACGATGACAAGAGAACCTGCAAAAGTTAGTGACATGATATCTACATAACAATTTGAGTGAACTGTAAATTATAAAATTGACATGAACTTATATGTTTTTATAGAGTATATAGACAAAGGTTATGTTCGGAATAGTATACTATACCATACTATTTTAGCAGTACATTTACATATTTAGCAGACGCTTTTAAGCAAAGCAAAATACAGTGCATTCAGGCTATATTTAGCTGTACGTGTTCCCTGGGGATCAAACCCACAACCTTTTGCACTACTAACGCTCTATGCTCTACCACTTAGCCACAATAACTCAACACCATATGCAAATATTCTGCAGCAGTGTATACACTAGTATTCCATTCCGAACATAGCCAAAGGAACATACTGTGTACTAAATATACACAAGTTTGTGTATAACAAGTTTGACCTTAAGACCTCTTTTAAGGGTTAAGATGCTTTCTGAATTACTTTTTTCTTTACTAGGATTTTTTCTTAAATTTTAAGAGTAAACGCCCACATTTCTAAGAATTTTCATAGAATTTTGTCACTAAGAGCTACTTTTTGCATTAAGATCCTTTATGAATACGGGCCCTGCTCTTTATTGTACAGCACAATATAGCCTCAGCACATAGTATGCTTATTTGTGTAATGCAAACTTAAAGATCCAGTGAAATCAATTTTTATTTAAATACTATTACAGTATTTATTAATATTTAGATTTAGCTTAAATTTTTTTTAATACACTTAGCTACCAAACGAGTTAGTTGCATCAAGTGTTTTTTTTTTCGTTTATTCTAAGTCTAAGTATTTTATTTAATATTATATTTTATTTTATTGCTTTATTTCAATTAATAAAAACAAAATAGCAAACAAACAATAGTTTTAGTTTTAGATAAAACACTGACTGAAGATGGAAGTACGCTAGCCTATATATGGCTTCAAAATGATTAGACGTGGACTAAAATCCAGAAAATCCAGTCCAGATTTCATGGGGTCTTTAGCACCTGATAACTCACCCAAGAAGCTTCTCTCACCGTTCTCTTCCTGTTCCAGTGATCGACTACTGCTCATTTGGGAATGATAGCTGCGAGCACGAGTGTGTAAGTGTGCTCAACGGCTTTAACTGTCGCTGTGACGAAGGATACTCACTCAACAATGACCTGAAAACCTGCACAAGTAAGTGAGAGCAATTTCCTGCAACTTACAATGCTTTTTAAACTATAAAAAAGTAGATGCTTTGTAGTATTGCAATAGAATTCCATTCAGTTTCTAACATGTAACTGATGTAAAATGAGCAGAAAATGATAAACCAAAATAGTAGCTGTATGCTAGTATCGGCAAATGTGAACTAAAATAGGCAGTGATTATTGTTCTTGTGTTTTACCATCACCAACGTCTCATGCTTCTGTCTGCCTGTTCCAGTGATCGACTACTGTTCTTTTGGGAATGATAGCTGTGAGCACGAATGTGTGAGTGTGCTTCAGAGCTTTTATTGCCAGTGCCGTGAAGGATACACACTCAATGAGGATGAAACAACGTGCACAAGTTAGTGAGGGCCACAAATACACACATAATTCACATATGGAGGACTCACAAATACCCAAAACACTACAAGCCTGTAATTAAATGCCAGACTCACTCAGACATTCTCCTAACTAACATTTTTCAAACACATGGAACAGTTTCTAATACAAAGAAAAAGTTTGCAGTGTCATTACAGCATCCGATTGGCCACATATGCTGCTATAAAACACACCAGCGCTATCTATCCGTTTCCTCCTGGGACCATCTGCTTCATCTATCAAGCCACTAAACAAAACTGGGTGTTTTAGTGTATGAGCTTCTAGTTCTGTACAGTTTTTATAGTAAATAGTAAAAACATAGCCAAGTTTAGCGTTTTTGGTTTATAAGCAGTATAGGGAAAACTGCTATTTGTTAGCGCAACTAGCTTGTTACTGGAAAAATACACGGTTTTGAAGATAGTTATAGCCACTGTCATAATGCTAAGTGTATTTAAGTTAGCATTGCTGATTTAGTTACTGCCAAGCACTGCTAGATACATGAATATACTTTTAGCAGCTTAACTGTTTTGATACAAGATCAACAGCTTATAATTTAGTTTGATGTGGTTTTGCTCCTCCTGCTTTGCCAAAGATTTTCTCACTTTTCTTTGCCTTTTCCAGTGATCGATTACTGTTCATTTGGGAATGACAGCTGTGAGCACGAGTGTGTGAGTGTGCTCAATGGCTTTAACTGCCGCTGTAATGAAGGATACTCACTCAACGATGACCTGAAGACCTGTACAAGTAAGTCAAGGCCATCATCAGTTTGTACATACACAAATTCAAAAGGAATTCCCTTAAAATCAAGTTTACTTAACATTTTTCTTAATTGTTTACCATCGGTATTGGGTCCAACCATGCTAGTTTGAACATCAAAAAGATGTGGATCCCATTTGGTCTAATAATCTTATGTTCTTTCTCAAAGCACTGAAAGCTTTCAGATGTTTGTCCACATTTGGGAATTGGGATTGTGAATTAGGCCACATACAGTATAGCCTGTTCTAGAAAACTGAATCTTCATGTTTTCCCTCCAAAATGGACTCAAATAAATGTCTCAATAAGAGCATGTGATGGCCAAAACAAGCATGGAGAACATTTGGCAAACAATTGAAAGTAAACTTGACTTAAAGTATCTAAACGGTGTAGTGCAAAATTTATATATAAAAATGTATTGAAATGTTTGTCATATTTGAATTATGATCCATCTAATCCATATTTAGTGATCGATTATTGCTCATTTGGGAATGATAGCTGCGAGCACGAGTGTGTGAGTGTCCTGAAAGGCTTTCACTGCCAGTGCAATGATGGATACACACTCAACGATGACAAGAAGACCTGCACAAGTTAGTGAAGTCGCTTACGATCCATTTATACTTTCCTTTTAAAAGAATTTCACTGCAGTTTTCTCAATTGTATACCATCAATATCTGAGGCATCAATTGCAAAACAAAAGAGCTTTTTGGACAGATGGAGTGTTTCCACTTTGAAAACTGTGCATTCAAAACAATTTGGGAAGGTTGTATTTACAAGATGAATGCAAATGTAATTGTAATTTAGAGTGGGAAATTTTCTTGTGTGTCTATTTTCGCTTTAGTGAGAAAACATATCAGAAGCAATAGATCTAGCATCTGTATCAATGTTACATTTTTCAAAACTACAATAGAACTATACAATTAAGAAGTTGCATGTACAAAATACCACAGTATTGTACAATTATTGCACAGTATATAATGATTAGACTTCTCAACTCGTAAAAATTAACTTCCCAATTAGAAATGCACAAACTGTTCAAACAGAGTTGTTTGCTTGTTAGTAAAAAGTTAAATATTTTAACATTCAATTACTTTTTCTGTGTTATTTGAGACCATAAATTCTTGTTGAATGCACCATTTATAGACACGTTTGCGGTTTCTAATAAGATTCCCCAAAAAATAAAGGCCCCAGTGGGAGCATATGATGGTCCACAACAAGCTCTTACTGTAATATTGAGAAAAATTGGGAAGAATTTGGAAGAAGCAAAGAAACTTTTCTTTAAAACTTTCAGATGCAAAAAACGAAAGTGATTAATTAGGGATTAATTAAATATTTATTCTGTATGGCTTGCATGTCCTTGAATTCTAATACATTTAATCCATATTTAGTGATCGACTACTGCTTATTTGGGAACGATAGCTGCGAGCATGAATGTGTGAGTGTCCTGAAAGGCTTTCACTGCCGCTGTAATGATGGATACACACTCAACGATGACAAGAAGACCTGCACAAGTTAGTAAAGGCTCACAATCAATTTATGCTTTCACTTATATGCCATTTCCTTACTTTTTTTCTCTCAGTTGTTAAGCATCAATATTTGGGAATTATAACATTAATATAAAAGATAAATGTTTATCCTGTTTGGTTATGTTCTTTAAATCCATTTTTAGTGATCGATTACTGCTCTTTTGGGAACGATAGCTGCGAGCACCAGTGTGTGAGTGTCCTGAAAGGCTTTCACTGCGTTTGTGATGATGGATACACACTCAACGATGACATGAAGACCTGCACAAGTTAGTGAAAGCCACATGTTTAAACTCTACACACATACAGTACACACGCATGCACACAGAGTATACATTCCCCATTTTTCCCATTCCCCAAACCAAAATATTTAATAGCCTTTATGAATCCATGAAACGACCACATCTATATAAAAGCATTTTTACGAGTTTCCTTTCTATGTTTCTTCCTCGTACAAAACATTTTGCTCTTTGCCAACTACTTTGGCTACTGGTCTTACTCCAGATTTTGAGCTTCTTTGCTTCTTTCTGCCTGTTCCAGTGATCGACTACTGTTCATTTGGGAATGATAGCTGCGAGCACGAGTGTGTGAGTGTGCTCAAAGGCTTTAACTGCCAGTGTAATGAAGGATACTCACTAAATGATGACCTGAAGACCTGCACAAGTAAGTGAGGGCGACATATCAAACTCTACACACACATACTGTTGCGCACACCCTTATTTAAACGAGGATTAACATCCACAAGGGCATTAAAAAACACAAAATAAATATGTCTGTTTTATTATGAACTCTGCTGTCTATGCCTTTTATGTCCAGCTGGTTTAACCGTTAACATTCTGCTTCCTAAGCGTACAACAAACACATATGGAAACTTTTGAGTTGCAACTTGTGAATTGCTTACACTGTTTTCTAAAGTCTATTTCCTGCTATTCTCTTCTTGTTCCAGTGATTGATTACTGCTCATTTGGGAATGATAGCTGTGAGCATGAGTGTGTGAGTGTCCTGAAAGGCTTTTACTGCCGTTGTAAGGATGGATACACTCTTAATGACGACAAGAAGACCTGCACAAGTTAGTGAGAGAAACTGATCGACACACATACTGTTCCAGATCATTCCTCCAATCATCCATGCTTACTCTGTTTGATTGAGCTCTTTAAATTGTTCAGCTCTCCTGAAGTTGTTTTTTGTTATTGTAATTATCTTAAAATGTACAGTTACCTTATGCTGTTTTATAACCTGAGTTTTATGAGAATCTACAGTACATTTTGTTGGTTGTTCTTGCTTGTGTGTTCGGGTCACAATTAATGTGTCATCTTCAGTCTATAGGATGGGTTACTCTGTTGGCTTACTAAAACATTATTGGCTTTGTTTTTGTCTCTTAGTGATTGATTACTGTTCATTTGGGAATCACAGCTGTGATCATCACTGTGTTAGTGTGCTCAATGGCTTCTACTGTCGCTGCGATGAGGGATACACTCTTCAGGAGGATAGAAAGACCTGCCAGTGTATGTATGATCCGGACGGATGCTAAATGTCTGTTATAATAAGTAGAGCGGTTTGTAGTGTTTTCTATATTAAAATACTGCCTCTTTTTGCAAATATAACACTTAGTATGTTTTCACAAATAATTGCTAAAAATAATAGCTTTTAAAAGCAGTGGTAGGATTTGTTTAGTGCATATTGACGTCTATATTTTATTATGTGCTGTGATAAGATACAGTATGATTTATTGATATTCCAAGTTGAATATCTGATTAATTCACACCAAAAAGATATTCTACTCTCAAACTGTGCTCAAATTGCATAACACTGTATGGTTACTGTCGCCTAAACTCTTTAAAACTGTTCAAAATCAGCTGGCTCGGAAGTGAGCACCCCCTCTTTAAGCCTGATGGCCTTCCCAGACCTTGGCCTCGAACAGCTGGAAAGACCAAAAATATCAAGTGTGTCGTTTATCTTTTGTTAAGTTTACCTAAAGGCTCTGGACATTTGCTTTGAAGAGCATTCCTTCACCAGATTTCCGCTTTCTGCTACCAATAAAATGCATAGCAGAAATTCAGTTTCATTCACATTTATTCTGTTTCTCTTGCAAGTATTTACAGCAGATTGAAATTATGCAAAAATCTGATAAACACTGTTACAGTGCTCAGAAAATTTAATTTGATTGTTTAGTTTTTTTGTCTGATCAAAGAAAAGCTCGCAAACAAGGCTGAATTAATTTAATAATATTATTACAATTAAAAAATATTAAAATATTATTGCAATTTTCTATGTGAATATATTTTTAAATAAAATGTATTCCTGTGATCAAAGCTGAATTTCCAGCATCATTACTCCAGCCTTCAGTGTCACGTGATCTTTCAGAAATCATTCTAATATGCTGATTTTGTGCATAATATTATTATTATTATAAGTTGAAAACTGCTTAATATTATTTGTGAAAATAGAAATTTCTTCATCACAGTTGATCATTTTAATACATCCTTGTTGAAGAATCAATCGTAAATTCTGTTCCTTTTCTGGCTCACCTCATGAATCCGTTTCATGTTTATTTTCAGTCTGGTTAATGACATGCTCTTCATGTTTATGTGTTCTGCAGCGGATAACTTGTGTAACACAGTGGAACATGGTTGTGAATACCAGTGTGTGAGCACTCCAGGATCTTACCACTGCATATGTCTCGAGGGCCATGTGCTACAGGACGACGGCAAGACCTGCGGAAGTAATGCACGCTTTCATTCTGATCACCCTTGTTTTAAAAGGGGAAATTCCTAAAGCTGAATTCCTAATGCTACAAATTATAGATTCGCACAATATTATACACCTTTGAAAAGACAAAAATTCCCCATCTTCTCTGCTAATGGAAAACATGTTTTGAAATGCATGTTTGTTCATTTCCTTTTCAAGCCTGTCGATCTTCCAACATCGACCTGGTTCTCCTCATCGACGGTTCCAAGAGCGTGCGGCCGCAGAATTTCGAGCTTGTCAAGCAGTTTGTTAACCAGGTGGTGGATCAGCTGGACGTCTCCCCTAAAGGAACACGCGTGGGTCTCGTCCAGTACTCAAGCAGAGTGCGTACAGAGTTTCCGCTTAGCATGTTTCAGACAAAAGAAGAGATCAAAAAGGCTGTGATGAATGTGGAGTACATGGAGAAGGGGACCATGACGGGTTTGGCTCTCAAACACATGGTGGAGAACAGCTTCTCCGAGGCTGATGGAGCCCGTCCTGCTGAGAAGAACATCCCACGGGTCGGCCTGGTCTTTACTGACGGACGATCACAGGATGATATTCAAGACTGGGCTAAGAAGGCCAAGGAAGCAGGTATTGTTATTAAGGGGCCAAAAATAAAAGTGTTACAGTCGTAGATACCATACACTTTAAGCTTTAGTAATAAATACATAGAATGTGGTGTAAGAAAATAGCTTTGTAATAAAACATTATAATTTTAGAAAATATTATTTTTCCTCGATTTATCATCATTTAAAACAAATCTAAATTTAGACTACTAGTCAACATTTGAAGTGGATCAAAACCTTTCATCAAAGTTGTCCTAAAAACAACACAATAGCCGTTCTTTTCTTAGGACAACTTTGATGAACTTTTTTGATCCACTTCAAATGTTGACTTCTGCAATTTAGCTTTGCAGCTTTCAGCTTGATTGTAAATATTTTTATTTTTAAATATAACATTATTGCTAGAAAAGTTTGAAAGAAATTAGTTTTTAATGTAATCATATTGGATTCATAGTAGATTAAAATCTACATTTGTACTCAAACTAGTAAAAGAAAATAACTGTAATAAAAATAATCGTTTTTAAAATATTTCTAAGATTTAGTTTTTGTTGTATATATATATATATATGTGTGTGTGTGTGTGTGTGTGTGTGTGTGTGTGTGTGTGTGTGTGTGTGTGTGTGTGTGTGTGTATGTATGTATGTATGTATGTATGTATGTATGTATATATATATATATATATATATATATTTTTTTTTTTTTTTTTTTTTTTTTAATAGAAATATTAGCATTAATTACATTTACAAAAGAATAAATATTAATAAAAAGATTAAAGATTATTATCATTTTTTTTAATGGAATACGATATCCTAAATTGCAAACCTCATTTAAAATGAATATAATTAAGCATCTTCTCACTCGCTATTTACTGAAAAAAAAAAAAATTCTACTAATTTCTTGAAAAGTGCAACTTTTGTTCCAGGTATCACCATGTACGCTGTTGGTGTGGGTAAAGCCGTGGAGGATGAGCTGAGAGAGATTGCCTCTGAGCCTGTGGAAAAACACTTCTTCTACAGCGCCGACTTCACTGCCATCAGCCAGATCGCTGAGAACCTCAAACTCAATGTCTGTCCAGGTGTGTTTGAAAGACTGTGAACACTTACATACAGTACTTGAATTGGATGCCAGAAAACAAATTGCACAGTATTTTGTTCAATATCGCCATCTAGAGCCTGAGGTAAACACACACATGCAAACTTTACCTAAGGAGGTGCTTATAAGCCTATATGTTCCTTGTTAAAAATCATTACCTGCAAATTAGCATTTCTGCCAAATACATAAATGCAAATTTTGGGAAATGATTTTTAATGAATATTCATTATTTCTTTCATTTGCACTCATTAAATGCACATTTTTCAGCTGAGAGTCAAGGTGAGATCGAGGTGAAGGACCCCTGTGCTTGTGAAAGTCTTGTGGAGTTCCAGCAGGTTACGATGTCCACCCTAGACCAGCTCAACCAGAAACATATCCTTTATATATTCAGTACAGAGTCTTTAAACATTATGCTTTCTTTTCAGCATGTGCAATTACACAATGCAATAGTGTTACTCATCCAACTCCAAACTTTCTACAGTATAACCTGAAGATTAACACATTATTACAACAAGCTAAGGGGTTTAACAGAAGCCCCTCTGTACAGAAAGAGCCCACATTGTGTCCGTTGGTCTGATCTGTTCCAGACTGGCCCCTCTGGTTTGGCTCCTCACATAAACCTCTGTGACCACACGCTTCAATGGCTCTTTGTTTCAGATCTCTCACTCAGCATCATTCATCAAAGCTCAAAAGAGCCTTGTCCCACGTCTGAGGCCAGAAACAGATGTTTCTGAACTAATAAATGTAGATGCACGTCTCCACTGGATCCATTTAACTAGAATTTGATGAGATTACAAAGGAAGGCTGTTGCTTTTAGTACAGATCTTGCTGATAGGATTCATTTACAGTTGGATCTGGTGGTTAGAGTGCATTGCTCAGATACTTTGTATTATTTTGCTCAAGCGATGCAATTCTTAAGTTAAATTCCCACATCATCCTCTCATTGTTTTCTCATCAGAGAGGCAGAAGGCCACTGTCATTTACCTTTTGCATGTAATTATGTAAATCAGTGCTGCAGTTGTGATGTATTTTTGTAGGCCACCCTGAAAATTAGCATTACTCTGGTTCCTTCGATAAAACCCCAAAAGGATTTTTCCATTGGCTTTCAGATTATTGCAGAAAGTAAGCTCTATGACTAACAAACGTTTTGTTCTTGTTTTGTTCATCATGATAATATCTACAAATGAACACAACTTTTATGAATTTGGGAGCCTAAAAGTAATTGGCAGAAGTGCAAAACTAAATGTAAGCTATAAACGAATAAGTCATTTTTACAATAGTTTGCAAGAGTGTAATTATATTGTCATATGTAGTAAAAATAAGTAACAATTTAATATATTAACATATATATCTAGCCCATACAAACATTTATGTTTATGTGTATGAAATAAATTTTTGGACATATATGTCATGCACATGAAAAAAAACATCAAAACATTTTCATATAAATGTCAGAGTAAATATAAAAATCAATATATCAGTAAATATCAAAGACAAAGATGCATTTAAAAAAACGATTGCAAAAACATATATAAACCATGATATTTTGTATATGTTTTGTTTTATTAAAGTTTCATGAATAAATATATTTTGTTGATATGGTTGCTACATAATAACATAAAAACTCATATATAGGTATTGTTAACATACATATACACATTTTACTCTACTTTTATATGTTTTAAACGTATATCTTTATCTACCCATCAGAGAATGTGTGTGTGTGCCTTATATATGTAACATATTATTGCCCTACATCGAGATAGATATATTAAGATATATTAGATATTCTTTAAAGATAAGTTAAAAAAAAAATCACAGAGGGGGTATTTCTGATGTATTTTATGTCATAGAATAAAACCCATTCAAAACACCCACTGACCCCAGGACAATGGAAATGGAAATGCTAAAATGCAAAATCATTTCCCAGTTTTGGCCTACAAACACATGTCACTGTTAATGATTTGACTTTAATATGTAACTTGTGATCATTGTAATAACAGTAAACGCATGCATAGAGACTCAATTTGCTGTTTTGACCTGGGACGTAAAGAAAAAATCACCCAGGACAAGCAAACAAGCAACTGAAAACCACCCAGTACACACTAGATTTGTAGCAGTTTTGTATGTCTATATATATATATAGAGAGAGAGAGAGAGAGAGAGAGAGAGAGAGAGAGAGAGAGAGAGAGATAAATCTAGTTTGAAATATGTAATGCCTAAAACAGCAGAAAAGTAGTGTGGATGATTGATCACTTTTTATAGTATATTTCCTTAACTGTGTTTCACTGTCAGCTATGACCAAGCGACTGGAAGTTCTGGAGAGCCAGTTGCTCACTAGAAAATGAGAAAGCACTTTGAGGACGGGGCCCGCTGGGTGTGAAGGGTCCCACAGTCACAAGATCTACAGGTGTTGACGCCTGATGCATGAGGCCCACTATTTCCTTATGACATTTTTGGACATGGCTAATATTGTTCCCTATTTATACATGCTCTGTATTGAATGATTTATAGAGAGATATGTATTTATGGCAAATTTGATATTAGCATTTATACACTAAAAAGGGAAATTAAGTGTTTTATACCACTCTGAAATATTGTCATCTTTATCCTGTTTGCAACATTTCTGGCTCCAAATTTATGCACAATATATGAACGTGGATCTGTAAAACCTTTATTCACAAATATATGAACAGAAAAAAAAAAATAGTACTAATTCCGTAAAAGCACACATCCACTTACTTATGACCAAAGCTGTTGCCTGTTGTGCATGAATATTTAAATAGTCAGAGGAACATGTTTGATCATTGTAAACTGTTTAACTGGACTGCAGTGTGGCCTGAATGGTTTGTTAACACAAAGATATGATTTTAGAAATTATGTTAACAGGGTTATTGTGTACAAGTGCCCCTTAAGATTGTAGTTTTTTTAATTGTTGTTATTGAATACAGAATCAAGTTATGATACCTCAGTGTACTCTGGCCTCAGGTTTTTACGTTTTCTTGATATTTGCAAAAAAAAGGCCCCATTATAAGGCTGTTATATGTGAATTATTTCCTAATAACACTCCTTTTTAAAACATTCAAAGTGTGTCTGTATTCTTTCACAGTGTTAAATAAAGATGTTTTCAGACTGCTGTCATTCTGAATACGATGCTTTAAAAATGTTCTACCATAATATAAAATAAATCTACTATTTATCTGTAGAAATATATACATGGGACCAATGAAAATCATACACGATGTGTATTATTTATTATTATTTATTTATTTTAGATTTACTTTTCACTCAGAAGTTTAGTACATTTCAGAAATAATTACAAAGAAATGGCAAGTAAAACATTGAGATAAAATGTTGTAAAATTTGGAGGGAGGGAGTTCTTGTAACTACTGCAAAAATATTAGTTGTTATTGAAACTTTGAAAAGTCATTTTTACAGTGTACTTAAATATGGCATACATCACAAACTTTCTTCAGATTTAGTGATTGATCAGCGTTTACATCAGCCACCATGTGATCCAAGCGCAAGAGACCATTAGTGTTAACATTTCAAAACAAAATCTCTCTTGATGCCAGCAGACCTTTGAACAGCTAAAGTAATCTCGCTTATTATGTTCCTTGATCTTTTGTGCATCTCTCCACAGACGTGCTAATCACTCCCAGGGATGCAAGCTTCAGAATAACAAGGGTTCCTGGTCGCTTTGCCCTTTTGCCTGCAGATCTCTGGGGCCCGAGATGCTCGAGTCTCTCTTGCCATCGCTCTTGCTCAATCTAGGCTCATTGGAGGTTGTGAAATGTCAGAGATTCCCGCTAGCCTCAGTGAACGCGTGTTAATTACCACAAACATACTGCAGCTCAGACTCCAATACTCAGATGTCGAAAGGACAAAGCTCCCTAATGTGAATTATTGTCTTTTTAGGAACACAAACACGTGTTGAGGAAAAGGGCATGGTTTTTCAGGCTGGAGTTAATTGTTTGTTTGGTTTTTGACAGATGTGTGATATGAAGATGAAGTGAAGATGAAGCGATGTAAGTTTAGAGCCATATTAGGAGGTTAACTTTATTTAACAGACAATTTGAATCATAATCGTGGATTTGGTCAAACCAAAATAAAATACATTAAAAGTCAATGTTACCATTCTAATGATTTTTAGAATGGCTGCATTCAGGGTTCAAAAAAAAATTCAATTGTAATTCAATTACATAACAATTTTCCATCCATTTAGATGTTTTACACTGTTTTAACATAAAATAAATCAATAAACTTATATGCGTCAGGCATACGTGAATGAAACAGGTAAGATTTATGTAACGGTTCACAGTCCCACACTGTTCATGTGTTTCCACACTACAGAGTGTTAAAGAAGCATTGAAGCAGGGCTAGAGTTAAAATAATTATATGATGATTGACCATTAATGATAAACAGCTGCTGTTAACAAGCAGAATCACTGAAGGAAAGAGAAACACAAGAACTACTATTACTATGTAATAAAAACAGCAATATTGTGAAATTTTATTACGATTTTAAATAGCAGCTGTATAATTTAATATATTTTAAAATGTTATTTATTCCTGCGATGAAATGCTGAATTTCAGCAGGAATATCACTACTCCAGTCTTAAAGGGTTAGTTCACAGAAAAATGAAAATTATGTCATTAATGACTCACCCTTATGTCGTTCCAAACCAGTGAGACCTTCGTTCATCTTCAGAACACAGTTTAAGATATTTTAGATTTAGTCCGAGAGCTGTCAGTCCCTCCATTGAAGCTGTGTGTACGGTATACTGTCCATGTCCAGAAAGGTAAGAAAAACATCATCAAAGTAGTCCATGTGACATCAGAGGGTCAGTTAGAATTTGTTGAAACATCGCAAATACATTTTGGTCCAAAAATAGCAAAAACTACGACTTTATTCAGCATTGTCTTCTCTTCTGTGTCTGTTGTGAGAGAGAGTTCAAAACAAAGCAGTTTGTGATATCCGGTTCGTGAACTAATCATTCGATGTAACTGGATCTTCTTGAACCAGTTCACCAAATCAAACTGAATTGTTTTAAACGGTTCACGTCTCCAATACGCATTAATCCACAAATGACTTAAACTGACAACTTTTTTAATGTGGCTGACACTCCCTCTGAGTTAAAACAAACCAATATCCTGGAGTAATTAATTTACTCAAACAGTAGACTGACTGAACTGCTGTGAAAACAGAACTGAAGATGAACACCGAGCCGAGCCAGATAATGAACCGGTTGCATCAGTTTTCGGATCACCAGTAGTTCTTTCGGACAGTTCGATTCAATGAACCGGTTGAAGAAAACGGATACCAGATATCACTATACTGTTGTGTTTTGAACTCTCTCACAACAGACACGGAAGAGAAGACAATGATGAATAAAGTCGTAGTTTTTGCTATATGTAATTTATTTTCGATGCTTCAAAAAATTCTAACTGACCCTTTGATGTCACATGGACTACTTTGAAGATTTTTTTCTTACCTTTCTGGACATGGACAGTATACCGTACACAGCTTCAATGGAGGGACAGAGAGCTCTCGGACTAAATATAAAATATCTTAAACTGTGTTCCAAAGATAAACGGAGGTCTTACTGGTTCGGAACAACATGAGGGTAAGTTATTAATGAAATAATTTTCATTTTTCGGTGAACTAACCCTTTAAGTGTCACCCCAAACTATATATATATATATATATATATATATATATATATATATATATATATATATCTATATCTATATCTATATCTATATATATATATATATATATATATATAGATATAGATATATATATATATATATATATATATATATATATATATATATATATACATATACATATACATATATATATATATACATGTATACATATATATATATATACATGTATACATATATATATATATACATACATATACATATATATATATATACATATATACATATATATATATATACATATACATATATATATATATATATATATATATATATATATATATATATATATATATATATATATATATATATTTAGATGATGTTAAATGTATTTAATTTAACGAGGACAAATTAGACAGTGAGCAACTGGAGTAATGAAATGTCCTTATTAATTTTAATTATTAATTTAAATGATTTTATAGAGATAATCCAGGGATTACAGTAATTTTGCATTAATTGTGCATAGTTTTTTCTCTCTTTTTTTGTTAGTTGTTTTAGTTTTTTTTTATCAGTAAACACTAAAATAAGAAAATGGTTCAAAAGTCATAGTGGTCTGGATGTTAATATCACAACTTGAATGGTTGTGGATATATAATGTTTACTTGTTTTTAGACCTTTGAAATTTGGATAATGAGAAAAATTTTCAGTAAAACATGTCCTATAAGATCTGAAGTTTTTTTTTTTTTTTTTTTTTTTTTTTTACTGTATGTTGCTTGTCTTTTAGCTGAATATATAGCCACTTGTGAATGCCTTTCAGTGGAGAGAAAGCAACTGCAGCATCTGTCAGCACTGAACACGCTATAACCATATTTCCAGGTTAAAAGTTTGCCCTGGCCAGGTCATGCCAATTGCAAAGTATATTTCTCTAAAGCAGAGATGCCCAAACAAGGGTTGACCCTTGACAGGAATAAAAATGCCATTGAAGCATATCTTCATTTCTAATATATCACTTTGTATTTAAACTTTTTTTTAATTTAGTTTGTTTTGTTTTGTTTGCATTAAAATGTTGAGAATGTAAAGGAATTTGATTAATTTTTTTTTTTTTTTATCTGACATTTTATCATACAGTTGGATACAAAGCAGCATTTTCTTGCAACCTACAGCCCTCAATCAAATAAATATATATATACTGAACTACATGCACAATTAATACACTGAAATATAATGATTAGTTATCTAATTAGTTATCATTCAGATTTGATCTTTTTTGCTCACTTTTTAAAGTGGGAAATTGCAGAAGATAATAAGATCTTTTGCAGGAAGTGTTTACTTTTTTTAAGCATATCTTCATTTCTAATATATCACTTTGTATTTAAACTTTTTTTTAATTTAGTTTGTTTTGTTTTGTTTGCATTAAAATGTTGAGAATGTAAAGGAATTTGATTAATTTTTTTTTTTTTTTATCTGACATTTTATCATACAGTTGGATACAAAGCAGCATTTTCTTGCAACCTACAGCCCTCAATCAAGTTTGATATTTGGCCCTTTATAGTTAAACGATTGCACAAATACATGGTTTGAATTCTTCTGCCATCTCACAAGGTCGTCATGCGCAGTTCTTTAGGATCGCAAAGATGAGACCGACCTCAGTTCCAAAGAGGCAAATCACATGGTATAAAATGAAGTACTCATCAGCTTCCTTTCACACCAGACTGGAGCAGCTGCCGAGGTATGATTGCAAAGACAACTGATCTTTATGTGACTCACTTAGATGTGAATTTGTTGATGCAACTGAATATTACATTAAGAATAACATTTTTCTAGCTTAGTTATCTTAAAGCACATCGTTAAACCTCCTATATTCATTGCTCTCTTTTTTTTTTGAAAGCTGTGCTATCAAAAAAATGAACATTTCACTAGGGAGTAACATCACACAACCCAAGTATCAGAGGGACAGCTTTAGCTCAGCGGTGACTAGGAATGTGATCGTGGTCGGTTTGTGCATCTCCATCAACTATATCAATGGCACGCTCGTCCACACCTTCATCAAGCATGAGATCTTCAAAGGAAACCCTCGCTACATTCTCTTCATTCACATGGTGTTCAATGACATGATTCAGCTGATGATTGCAGTCATCCTTCACATTTTAAGCTACACTGTGTTTACTCTCAATGTCTCTTTCTGCTGTGTTTTATTGATGAGTGCTACACTCAAAAAAATGAATCATGGCATAGTTTATAATTATGTATTTGTATCCTTTTGATTTTATTTAAATAATAATATTTTCAAAATATATGTAGGCAAATTGCTTAGAATCCATGTAAATTTGCCCATTGTGAAAACTATTTGATTTAATCAGTTAACAATTATGAATATGGTTTAAATATATCTAGCTGTGGAACGAGCCAGATCATATCAGTTATATTTTATGAGATTGGTTTGCATATAATTTATGGGCAATGGAATTGTTTAGAGGCGGAAATGATCCATACTCCAGTCGGTAGGGAGCGGTACGGCACATACACGTGTCTATGGCAATGCACATAAAAAAAAAAAAAAAAAAAGCAGCAACCAGCGCGCGCGCGGCAGAGAGGCAGTTGAAAAACCACCGTTCTCCTCGCCATCTTACATCGGATCATCTTCTTGGATCAAGCTGATTGCAAGGCAAGTTACATTTGTACTCATATAAAGTTGACTGCTTTCAATATATATGTGTGTTATTACTGCTGTTGATATCGTATTAAACTGTATCAATGCACTGACTATCAATCTGCATTTATTCCACTTATGTTAGCTAACTAACTTGCACATGGTTCTTATAAAAGCTAACTTTATCTACTTTCCCCTTAAGCTACTTTTTTCAGTTAGACAGTATAATTAAAAGTAACTGGGATGCATATTTATTTTTAGTTTAACGTTATATTAATTTCCGTATTTTCTGACCTGAGTAACATAACTAGACCTTTGGCCACGTGCATAGCTTAAGTTAAATCCGAGAGGAAAAATGGTGTTTACTGTTTAAATATTAAAATAGCGATGTGTCGTTAAACGATTACTAAACCAACTGCAATTTTAAATGTATTTATATCGTACATGGATAACTTCCAACAGTTGGTCGTGTGTTCTATGTGAGCCATGGTTTTACCCCGTCTGTGTCTTTTGCTGTTGTTCTGCTCTTGTTCTGTGGTTTAACCTTTGACGGCAAATAAAGACAGTTATAAACTACTGCAATTAGTAAATGAGAGTACTATTCTAATAAATCTCTAAAAATATAATGCTGGCTTTGTAATTTCATAATCAAAAGTATGCTTTTGTTTCTAACCAAAACCATTTTTTTCCCTTTACAGATACATCAAGCATCTTTTCTTACATCTAAATGGTGGGACAACCTCCTAGACCTTGTATGTATGCTACAAAGATGGTTTTTTAATACATAGAAGAATCAATACATCTGATTATGAACAATTAATCTCAGTTTGAATGTTAAATGATTCAACATAAAAAAACATAACATACATAGTTAAAAACATAATTAAAAACATATTTTACAGACATGAACAGCCTAATATCATCCTGCAATCAACCAAAGTTTCTTATAAATTGGACCTATGTAGTTATTTCATTGTTATAAAAAAGTTATTAATAAATTATTATTAGTAGTAGTAGCTGTATTTTGAATTATTGTAAAATCAAGTATAAATTAAGTTATTTATGTTGATTCTTTAATATTTGGATGTAACTGATTTTTTTTTTCTTTTGTCTTTGTTCACAGATATGTGAATGTGGCCATGCAAAGTGTGTGATATTTCATTATCTAGCCGGTATGAATTGTTAAAACATTTTAGGCTGAAACATTTCCACTATGGTCGCAATTGCCGGTATCCCTGTCTATATGCAGATTGCCCATGTACATTCACAAGTTGGAAGAATCTTTTGAGTCACACATATCAAACACACAGGAAGTTAACAGCAGCAAATGTTCAGTTAACTACATTCTTTTGTCAGACGTGTGCATGTAAGGAAATTTTAACTGAAAAGGAATACTTTGCTCATGTAAATCAACATCTTAGGCAGTATGAAACCGTAACTTGTATGTTTGAAGGATGTAAGTTTGAGACAAACATATATGGAACATTTCACTCGCATAAAAATCGTAAACATAATCCCTACACTCTAAACGATTTTAAGGCAGGTATTGTTAAACTCGCTGCTCAGTCAGACGAATCTGGTAGTACTGTAGATGAAAGCCCCTCATCTTCTGCGGACATAGATTTTGTACCTCCGTTAGATGCAGATAGTGAAATAGATACTTCAGATGACCTGCCGAAATTATTAGAACAAAAAATAGCTGCAGTTTTGCTGAAGTTGGAAAACATTTTTCATGTGCCATCTACAGCTATTGATGAACTACTAGATGAACTACACTTCCTCTTAAGTACTGTGTCTGTGCCTGTAACTTGTAGCAGTCTTTCAGATTTTTTAAAAAACAAAAACCTTGAAGTTGATAGCTTAATTATTAAGGAACTAGCTGATGTACTGTGTAAATCTAACCCTTTAGTAAAATCAATAGGGAAAGATGGTCCCCTTTCTACAACTTATAAGAGAAAAGAGTACTTTAAGGATTTGTTAAATATTGTTGAGCCAGTGGAGTTTATTCTGGACCAAAAAAAGAGCAGGACATTTCAGTATATCCCATTACTGCAGTCTTTACAGCAGCTACTTGATTGTACTGCAGTGTTAAACAGTATTATCAGTAGCCACAGAACACAGGAAACTACAGACAAGTTAGATAATCAGCAGTATCGCTCTATAAGAGACGGTTTGTATTTTAAGGACAACACTTTCCTGTCAGGTGATGAGTTGCGAATTTGTTTAACTTTGTACATCGATGATTTTGAGTTATGTAATCCCCTGGGTACATCGCGAAAAAAACACAAATTGTGTAGTGTGTACTGGATTCTGAATAACTTGCCACCAGGCTCTCATTCAGCACTGTCTTCCATTTATTTAACGGTTTTGTGCAAAAGTGACGATGTAAAGGTATATGGCTATGGAAAAATTCTAGAGCCACTTTTACAAGACCTTTGTACTTTAGAAGAGCATGGTGTTTTCAGCTCAAAACTTGGGAAGTTTGTCAAAGGAACAGTCCATAGTGTTGTAGCGGACAATTTGGGAGCCCACGGATTGGCTGGTTTTGTAGAGAGCTTCTCTGGCCAGTATATTTGTCGATTTTGTACTGCTCAGAAAGTAGATATTCAAACAAGGGATGTTCATTCAGGTGCTTTTTTGCTTCGAACAAAAGAAATACACGAAGCACATGTAAAGTCTGCACAGGAAACTGACACAAATTGCTTTGGTGTGAAGAGAGCGTGTGTTTTAACAGAAAAACTTCAACATTTTCATGTTAACACAGGCTATCCCCCAGATATAGTGCATGACTTATTTGAGGGTATTGTCCCTTCTGAACTGGCACTATGTTTCAGTGTTCTCATCTCTAAGAAGTATTTCAGTCTTGAATGTCTTAACACACGAATCGTCAAATTTCCCTATAAGTGGAGTGACAAAAAAAATAGATCTCAAGTTATACCAAACAGCTATTCATGTAAGAAGACAATAGGTGGCAACGCCCATGAGAATTGGAATCTAATTCGATTGCTTCCATTTCTAGTAGGAGACTTGATTCCAGAGGATGAGCTTGCTTGGCAAGTGATATTAGACCTGAAGGAAATTGTAGAATTAGCTGTGGCACCAGTTCACACTGATGAGACAATTGCTTATCTTGATGTCAAAGTGTCTGAACTAGGGATGTCAAATTTCGATTATTTCCATGATCGATCGTCGTTTAAATTAACGATCAATTAATCGATTAATCGTTAACCATAATACTGCAAAATGCGTCTATTGCAGGCACGCAGTCAGCTGTATGACAGGATGTGCAAAAGCCACACACACACACAAAACGCTTTCTCACTTGAATTAAAGAGGTTTTAGTCTGAATAAAATGCTAGTAGCAGGATTATAAAATGAATAGATGCGATTATGATCATTTGATAAAATGAAGAGAGCGCGCCATACTTTTGAGGTCATTTTACTTTGTTGACAGTTTCCAATCCCGCACGGAGAACGCTGAACACGCATCTTTAAATGGTTTTGTGGTGCTCGTTGTTGTATTTTAAAGCACAATTGCAATGTTTTCAACTGACATTATTGTATAAAATTATCCGAAATGTGGAGCGCGTGTGACTGCGCTGCACATTACGTGAACTACATCGGCGCTGCTGCACCAAAACACAGTTGCTCACATTAATTTGATCCTGCTGGATTCTGTCCTAGAAAATGTCAGATTTTTAAAAATCCGGCATACAGCGCATTAGATCGTGACAGTGCATGCGTGCACACGAGGATGAGCGAGCACGGCTTTGATTTATTTGGAGGTTATTGCTCATGTCTCATTCGGCACAAATCGAAATGTTTCCATATTCGCAATGTATTTGAATGTTAAACTATTATTTATAATGTAAACTAGGCTTGTACTTAACACGCATTCGCATATAGACGGAAAAGATGATCCTCTTCATATGAGCAAAAACGTCCTTGGCATAACAGCAGAGTGGACCGGTATACTACGGTCTATTTAAACTGACCAGTGTAACCTTTTAATGTTTAGTTGACATTTTATTTTGATAATGAACAGACTGCGATGTAAGTTTGAATCGCTAGAATATACGTGTGCAGCAGGCTCCGGTGCGATCGAAACAGCTGAGACATAAAAAAAAAAATATATATTTTCCGCAAAAGTGTTTACTTTCATTTGTGCACACTCACAATAAAAACAGAAGATTTATGCTCTTGTAAAATAAAGCAAACAAACAGAATGCGTTGTCATCCTTTTTTTTTTTTTTTGTGAACTTATGGAGCGCCCACACTTCTGTTTTAAATCCGTTAATCTTAATTAGCCTATTTAAGTCGGATATATTTCGCATAGCCTATTTAAAAAAAAAAAAAAGAAATTGTTATTTTTATGTTGGGCCTATTACTTAGTAGGCTATAAATTTTCCTTAAAGCATCCCATTTTGTCCCAGGGCTTAGAACCTGTGCCCTAGTCAGGTCCATGCAGAAACTTGTGAACGATGCTCGGCGTCACCGTTTAGTGACAGCAGTGAATGCTCCGGGAATGTGTCGGTCACCGCGCCTATTAAACGCTGTTTTGAATCCAGCAATTATTTATTTAGAAATGATAAGATCTGATTATGACAAGTGTGGTATAAAAGCTTTGTTTATTAGAGGAATAATAGGTTAACTGGAAAATGTTAGATCGTGACCATGCTTTTGGACCCCATAGTCTTCATTTAGGCGGCTTTGTTCTGGTTTGCCGGTTGGTCACGAATTTCCAAAAATTCAGTATATTTAGGCATCGTTTCTTTTCCTAAATCTTCATAGTCTAACCCTCTAATTTCCCAGGTTTATTTTATTATCTTTCGCTTTTAATAACTGTTTTCGCATCTCTTACTGTGGTAAACATGGGAAGGGAAATTAAAGATTTCATGAATTAAGAATTCGTTCGATTTATTAATTTGTTCCCTTATTTCACTTAAATCATGGGTTATTTAGGGAACAAAATTAATGAAACATGGACAATTGCCACATTAATAATTCGTAGGAATGAATTAACAAGTTGTAGGAATGAATAGACTACCTGTCCTGTCACTGTGTCCCGCAGCCCTGCAAAGCGCACGATATAAAACAGTTATCTGGTGAAATGATTAGTAACTTCATTTCTATTGCATTTAATGTTGAAGAACTTTTATGTTGTTTCTATTTTAATATACTTTAAAGTTTAAATCACATTAAAAGCTTAATTTGTACATTGTGAATGAATGATGATGCTTTTATATATCGTCACCGTCACTCACAGCCGCTCGCACGTGTTGAGTGCGCATGAGCCGCACGCAGCCCAACATTGAATCGGTTAACCGACCATCGACAGCCTTAATCGATTGCATCTCTTATCGACAATTAATCGATCATCGATTAATCGTTGACATCCCTAGTCTGAACACAGACAGAGACTACTCGAGCTTAACCCGGACGTAAAGCTTTTACCTAAACACCACTATCTTGAGCATTACCCGCACCTGATTAAGTGTTTTGGGCCTCTTCTAGGTTTATGGACGATGCGATTTGAAGCTAAACATAGCTTTTTTAAACAAGTAGCTCGACACGCAAATAATTTCAGGAACATTGCACTCACATTGGCATCCAAACACCAGCAATTCATCAGTTACCACATATATTCATCCACACTCAATACATCAAATTTGGAAGTTTCAAATGTCTCTACAGTCCAGGTTGATGTTCTGAATAAGGAAGTTGTGTTGGCTCTCAGGCAGAAGTATCCAAATATCAGTCAAGTTCACCTTGCAAAAAGTGTCACCACTAGAGGAATTAACTACAAAAATGGAATGTTAGTTGCATGTGGTTCAACTGCTGGAATGCCAGAATTTGCAGAAATTCTGCAAATGTGCATAAGGGGAGATGAGCTGAGTTTCATTGTGCGTTTATTGTGTGCATGGTATAGAGACCACTTCAGATCTTTTGAGTTGACTTCTTCACCAGGTAAAGAGGTTGCCCTGGTTCAGCTTGAAGAACTGACAGACTGCTATCCACTTGTGGCCTATACAGTTTGTTCCAAACGTATGGTAACCCTGAAGAGACACATCGTCATCAAAGGTGTTATTTATAAGACTTTCAGTACCTTTTTTAAAAGAATGTAGTAACTTTAACATCAATGTTTTATTTGTTAATAAGACAATTCCTATGTTTTTTGGGTCTGCATTCTAGATTAAAAAATCAGGATGGCAGGACCAGTTAGCTTCAGAGTCCTGTTTGGAAGTGAAGATGATGCAAGAAAACTAACCATTAAATCCGGAATACCGTCTTCTGTGGATGAATTGTCTTTTGAAATTAAGACCTTCTTTGGAGTAACAGAGCAGTTTAGGCTTCAATACAAAGACGTAGACTTTGGAAACGAATTCATGAACCTCTTATCAATTTCTGATATTCAAGATCGCAGTACTTTGAAAGTGGTGTACTTACCTTGTGAGGCTACCACCTCCACAATATCCTCAGCTCCATCCACTAAAGATAACTGCTCCACAATCCCAGTTACTCCTTCCAATATATCTTGCAGCTCCTCATCACAAGAACCAAGTGATTCAGCATCTGCTGACTCCTGTAGCAGCAACGATACTGTCATATTGTCATCTCCTGACTCCCGGTCTTGCACTTGGCCTAAAGATTTTGTAGTGCCACGATTTTCATATTGTGCCGAGATGCAGCTCCAGAAGGGAAATGATGAATTCAATGCAAGTGGAACTCTCCTATCTCTTACGCCCAAACTCAGATCTGATATTCTTGAAGGCATTGCAGAAGAAATAATCAAGTATACAGCATATCCAAAGGACAATCAGTTTGAAAAAGTTGCTGAGGCCTTGATACAAACCCATCCATGTTTGCGTGAGAAAGGAACTCGGACTGGGTGTTGTGGATGGAAGCACTATATTAAGATAAAGATGATGAACTTCCGAACCAAGCTTGGCCGAGCTGGACACCCAGAAGTCACAGTCAACTCACTTAAAAACAAACAGAAAGGCCAGGGAAAACCAGCTGCAAACATAAAAAAGCCACGGAGGGCAGAGGTTAATTTCTGTCCAAACCATCCGAGAGGTGAAACCAATGACAGCCTGGAGGTGGAAAGGGTTGCTCTATTGACCGAGGTTAAAAAAAAGAATAACGAGACCATTATCAAGGAAAAGATGCAGCGTACCTT
The DNA here is from genome assembly GCF_023724105.1 of Carassius gibelio. NCBI lineage: Eukaryota > Metazoa > Chordata > Actinopteri > Cypriniformes > Cyprinidae > Carassius > Carassius gibelio. The sequence continues at coordinate 28,623,366 of NC_068376.1, forward strand.
CTCATACCGACGACAAGAAATTCTTCAGGAGCCAATGATTACAGAGGTCCGAAACAGATGGCCAGCATTGTTTGAAGTTGAAGAAGTAAGTAGTTAAGTGTTGTTTGAAACGGAAGTGCAGATTTATACACTAACACATCTTGTTTAAGGTGAAATATATTCTTTTGTGTCCTTTTTCATCTTTTTTCAGGTCAACATGGAGTTCATGCGTATAACAACTGTTCCGCTGATATCAAAATTCATTGGTCAACTGGACAAATACACTGATGGCCTGATGAAGGTGTTCCGTCACAAAGGAGGATGTGCAGGACAGAAAATCCGCACCATAATGGCATTGACAACTAAAGTAAGTGTGTTTTTATTTTTTGCATTTGTTTTCAACTGGTTACTCATTTGACTTGACAGGAATTCAGAAAACTCTCTCTCACACATGCGCACACACACACACACTTTCTCTATCCCTCTGAGATACCAAGAACACAATCTTTCTTACACATTAAATACACATTTATTTGATTTATTAGTGAGGACATCTCAATCTCTCTCACACACATGCACACAGTCTTTCTGTTTCTCTCTATTCTAATTACAGAAATTTATTGGCATTATTGTTTATGCACAATATTTTTAAAGCATTATTCATATAAATAAGTTGCTAAATAATTAAGATTGTTGTCTGTGTATGGTGTTTTATAATAGTGTATTAGTTTACCCAAAAATAAAAAAGTGTTATTAACTGAACCTCATGACGTTCCAAACCCATAACTTATCATCGAAACACTACGGAGCCCCGCACATGAAATGCAAGAAAAAAAGCACAATTTAATAATTAATTCCCTCGATTTGCTAAATCGTGTGCACAATTACATTTTTTTTTCCTGCATGTCATGTGCAGGGCTCTGTACAACACAAATAAATATATTTTTTATGAAATCTGAGAGGTTTCTGTTCCTCCATTGACAGCTACGCAACCAACACTTTGACATTTCAAAAATGTTATCAAGAGATCATAAAACTATTCCATATGAATTGAGCAGTTTAGTCCAAAATTTCTGAAGGAATTAACAGATAGAATTTAGGCTTTTTTTTCACAAACAAACATTCATTAACTCACATCAGTTAGAGTAAACGGAAGCTCAGGAATTTTTGCGTTGATGTGCGAGAACCAGTGAGGTTTGTTCTAGTGTGTTAAGCAGGTTCGGTTGATCTTCTGTTTATGTTTGCTGATCAATGTTTATACAAATAAAAGCCTAAATTTAGTCTGTTCATTAAATAATGCGATCATCTTCTTATGCTTCTCTTTAGAAAATTTGGACTAAACTGCTCAATTCATATGGAATAGTTTTATGATCTCTTTATGAATTATTTGAAGCGTCAAAGTGGTGATTGTGTAGCTGTCAATGAAGAAACAAAGTTTTAAGATTTCTTAAAAAGAGATCTTCATTTGTGTTCTGAAGATGAACAAAAGTTATGACAAAATTTATGACATAATTGTACATTTTGGGTGAACTACCTCTTTAAAATGTAGCCTTCCTTGAACTATTAGTTAATAATTAATGACGTTTTTTTGGGGTCTTCTTATGCTTGTTTGAGAATGAAGACATAAACACCAGGCGTGATTGTATCCTGAGGTGCCTAAGTGTCTACCTCAACGAAGACATCGAGACACTTGTCAAAGAATATGTGGTAAGTGTGTGTCAAGCTATTCTCTTCATGTTACAAATTTCAATTTTCATTGATTATGTTAATTTTCTCATTGGTATCACAGTCTAGCTTATGCCCTTGTGTGTAGTGTGCAGCGAAAGATTAAACTATGCAGCAATCAGTACAGAGCATGATTGATCAAACTAAAAATGACCTGGATAAAATGATCCAGATGGTATTACAAAGTAAGGAACATATGAAATCAGAATCGTGAAACACTCACATCATTATGCTGATCTCAGATTTGGTGTAGATAGGAAAATTAAAGGGTTAGTTCACCCAGATAGCAAATTTATGTAATTAATAACTTACCCTGATGTTGTTTCAAACCCGTAAAACCTCTGTTTATCTTCAGAACACAGTTTAAGATATTTTAGATTTAGTCCAAGAGCTCTCAGTCCCTCATTGAAGCTGTGTGAACGGTCTACTGTCCATGTCCAGAAAGGTAAGAAAAATATCATCAAAGTAGTCCATGTGACATCAGAGGGTCAGTTAGAATATTTTGAAGCATCGAAAATACATTTTGGTCCAAAAATAGCAAAAACGACGACTTTATTCAGCATTGTCTTCTCTTCCGTGTCTGTTGTGAGAGAGAGTCAAATCAAAGCAGTCTGGATATCCGGTTCGCGAACGAATCATTCAGTTCACCAAATCAAACTGAATCGTTTTAAACGGTTCGCATCTCTAATACGCATTAATCCACAAATGACTTAAGCTGTTCACTTTTTTAATGTGGCTGACACTCCCTCTGAATTCAAACAAACCAATATCCCGGAGTAATTAATTTACTCAAACAGTAGAATGACTGAACTGCTGTGAAGAGAGAACTGAAGATGAACACCGAGCCGAGCCAGATAACGAACAATAGACCGACTCTTTCATGAGTGAAGAACCGTTTGCATCGGTTTTCGGATCACCAGTAGTTCTTTCGGACAGTTCGATTCAATAAACCAGTTGAAGAAAACGGTTCACCGGTTCTTTTGCGCTTGACGTAATGGCGTCATTGGCGATGATTGCCCTTGATTCAAGCCTTCGGTTTACCTGCGCTGATAACACTAGCACAGAATCAGTTCAGAATCAATCACCAAAAGAATCCGTTCAGTTCAGACGATCTGTGTCGGTCTGCTTCACGCTGAATCACACATGCGCAGTATCATCAGCTCCTCGGTTCACGAATCGGACGTGTCTGACAGAAACGGTTCTTGACTCGTGAACGAATCATTATCTGGCTCGGCTCGGTTTTCATCTTCAGTTCTCTCTTCACAGCAGTTCAGTCAGTCTACTGTTTGAGTAAATTAATTACTCCGGGATATTGGTTTGTTTGAACTCAGAGGGAGGGTCAGCCACATTAAAAAAGTGAACAGCTTAAGTCATTTTTGGATTAATGTGTATTAGAGATGCGAACCATTTAAAACGATTCAGTTCAATTTGGTGAACTGAATGATTTGTTCGCGAACCGGATATCTAGACTGCTTTGTTTTGAACTCTTTCTCACAACAGAGGGGAAGAGAAGACAATGCTGAATAAAGTCGTCGTTTTTGCTATTTTTGGACCAATATGTATTTTCGATGCTTCAAAATATTCTAACTGACCCTCTGATGTCACATGGACTACTTTGATGATATTTTTCTTACCTTTCTGGACATGGACAGTAGACCGTACACACAGCTTCAATGAGGGACTGAGAGCTCTCGGACTAAATCTAAAATAACTTAAACTGTGTTCTGAAGATAAAAGGAGGTCTTACAAGTTTGAAACAACATCAGGGTAAGTTATTAATTACATAAATTTGCTATCTGGGTGAACTAACCCTTAAATAAATTATTCATGGCAAAACAGGAACACAGTACAATTATCATTTCAATTACATTACTTAATCAATAGGAAAACTTGGAACACATTGGGAACTTATTTTCTTTGTTTATCTTCCAGGACACTGAAAGTGTGGAGGCTGAGTCTCTCATTGCACAGACAACAATGGGCATCTATGTCATTCGAGCGGAGGGCACTGGTCCTGAAGAACAACCTTCAGATGTTGGTGTTGTTCTTGAAGGAGTTGAAGTTCTGCAAAATCTGCCAAGTGTCACACTTGGATGTGTAATGCTTTTTGGACTAATTTATGCCCTTAACTTAAACTATCCAAAGGACCTCAAGTGCACATTTGAAGCATTTCAGAAAATCCTGATGGAACTGGATACAACCAAGCTGTCGCCAAAAGTTCAGGGACTGAAAATTAAGATGCTTCAGTGAATCATTGAGAGATATGCTGATATTTACATTTTTCCCCTTGACTTGCACTTTTTCTACTCGTTAGAACCACCACCCTATTTTTCCAAATTATTGCATGTCACAGATTTGTGAAAATGTTTGTTTAATGTTAACAAGTGTTGTCATTGAATCAGATTTGATCTGATTGTTATGTCTACCTCAAGTTTTGCAGTTTTTTTAAGCACAGTTCTTGAGGAAAAAGTACTATGCCTGCAGTCTGTTAAAATCCTTTGCATTTATTTGTTATAGGATGATTGTGGCAATAATAATAAGTAGTGCAATTAACCTTGGTTTGTTAGGTAAAGAATGAAAGTACTTTTTTTTTTTTTTTTTTTGAGGTTGCACACAACACAGTATAAGTGAGCACATACTGTCTTGCTAGCTCCTCTTTTTGCTGCCTTTTGTGCTTGTTATTTCTAAAATAAAAATGTGAAATGAAGTGACCCTGTGGACGTTCTTTTTTGTGTTGTATATTGTAATTGGGAGGGGAAATAGTGATGAATAAGTAAATACAAATTTATAAATATGATTTTAAAATACATTGGGTTTATTAATACAAATTACTTAAATGTGATGCATATTAAGTAAAATAGGTTTATTACATAAAAACACATAAACCCATTTCTTATTAATTTAAAATAAATTGGATTAATTGAAAATATTACATAAATCTAATTGTTACTTGTTTTATTTAAATAGGACTTACATATATTTATCACATTAAGTTTATTAATACGTTTAAATTAAAAATACGTAATCCAAATGGATGGAAAATTTATATGCAATCAAATTACATAAATCTTATTTATAAGGCCTAAATATTTTTTTGAGTGTATATTCACAACTCTCAACACACCACTGAATCTTGCTTCTATGGCTATAGAGCGCTATATAGCCATATGCAACCCTTTACGTCATGCTCAGATCTGTACCATACGTAAAACGTACACCCTTATCGGTCTGATCTGGGTCCTGAGTGCCATTCAGGTTTTACCAGACTTGTTCATCCTGTTGGCTACAAAACCTCTAATCTTCTTCTACAGCAGCATCCCCTGCATCAGAGATTATGTGTTTGATAACCCATATATAGTAGATAAGAGAAATGTTGTGTACATCATTTACCTGACCTTTGTGTGGCTCACTATAGTGTATACTTACTTGAAGATCATGTTTGTTGCAAAGGCCACGAACTCAGATGCTCATAAAGCTCGGAGTACCATCATCCTACATGGGATCCAGCTTCTGATGTGCATGCTAACGTTTATCGGGCCCTTCCTGGACAGGCTGCTGGCAGAAATGTTTCCACAATTTATTGTAGATATGAGATTCTCAAGCTATTTAGTCATCCAGATAATGCCCAGGTTTATCAGTCCAGTTGTGTACGGCTTGAGAGATCAAATGTTTTGCAAATACTTGAAAAGATACTTACTGTGCACAATGTTCAAGATGAGGAGAAAACTCCAAAACATCCAACCCAGTGGGAATTTGCCAAAAGTTTCTAATAAATCCATGTGAAAGTTCACTATTAAAATGATGTGATGGCAATGTTGACTTTTAAAGCAACATCTGAGGATGAATATGATTCGTTTGAAAAATTAGATAATAAATATATACTGAACTACATGCACAATTAATACACTGAAATCTAATGATTAGTTATCTAATTAGTTATCATTCAGATTTGATCTTTTTTGCTCACTTTTTAAAGTGGGAAATTGCAGAAGATAATAAGATATTTTGCAGGAAGTGTTTACTTTTTTGCATAAACAGGTAAAAAACAAAAACAAATGCTTATTCAGAGTGTATGGCAGCTGAACATGAACTTCTCAGACATATACCAGCATAAAAAATGTCAGTGGAAACATTATTAAATCAGTAGTTTCAATTTACCCTTTTTTTCTCAGCTTTGACATAGTAAATCTAACACATTTTCTGTGGATGTGTAAATACTATAAATGATAAGTTGTAAATCTCTCATCACATATCGGATCACATACCATGTGATATCTAATAACTGTGTTTTCTCATCAATATGATCTGTAATGTTGGTTACACTAAGAGAAACCAGGAGCGTTGGACTGGGGGTAAAACCAGTACTGATTACCAGGGGCCCAAAGGAAGAAAGGGCCCTTGAAAAGTCTGGAATATATTTTATTTTACCTGGATATTTTCAGGGGGGCCATGGGGGCCCGGGATCTTGTGCAACGCACCTGAGAGATGAGATGCATGATGAGCCAGATCAGGGGTGTTGAACAAGATACCGGGCCCAGTCCTGACGGGCCCCCAAATAAAAAATAAAATATATTCCAGACTTTTCAAGGGCCCTCTCTTCCTTTGGGGCCCTGGTAATCAGTACTGATTTTACCCCCAGTCCGATGCCCCTGAGCCAGATCACAACAGGAACATTTCTAATGCCCCGGCACTATCAATAAATTAATATTATGGAAATATCATTATTTGTGTTACTGGGGCAAATAAAAAACAAACAACACAAGCTTATTTAAATGTATATCGGAAAAATAAGAATTATGAAGTCCTTAGAAAAATGCCCCCTAAAATTAGGCCTTTTCTGATATATTATATCCTATTTTAAATTTGTACTTTGCCCATATATACTTTTCTAAGCATTTTTTTTTTTTACTTTTTTTTTATCTCTATATTTTCCCTAATGACGTAACATACATCATAATCTACAATCAGAGTGTGCGTGCATTTAAAAAGCTTTGTTGTCTTCACTGATGCCTATCAGACAGTGAGTGAGTTTTGCGGTCAAATTTTTTTTAATAAAGAAGCCATTTTTCCGTACACTTGTTCTATTTCTAATCATTCATTCTGTGCTAACTATGAATGTTTGTTTTGTAGTGCTGACAGCTTGACTGGAATTGTTTTGAAAGTGATTTCTGCTCCACGTATTCTTTTCTGGATAGTTGTTTTACAATCAAAAGCATTGTGATAAAAAGTATATCGATGGGTATGTATCTACATCATAACCCCAAACCAGAAAATAATACATTTGATTTTGTTTACAGCACATGGAAGCATTATGTTAGCAATTGTTTCTTAAATTGTATAGCTTTTTTTAATCTTGCCCTTAGGGAACAGAATTGTAAACAATAAACATATTATATATATATATATATATATATATATATATATATATATATATATATTTATATATATATATATATATATATATATAATAAAACTCAATACACTCTAATGATGGGTGAAATATGGACTAACCCAGCTGTTGGGATAACATTTTTTACTACATTTTAAAAACAATCCAGCATTTAGTAGCAAGTCATTAACAGTTCATAAATAAAAGAATAAAAATAAAAAATTTCCTGTATGTCACATTTATATATGGCCTAATATGAAACGTTGAAGGCCTTTGCTAACAGCAGCCTGATCTCATGAGAATTTAATAAGTAATAGATAAATAAGTAATTATAGTATGACTTTGTTTGAAACCGTATATAGACAATTTTGAAAGAAAATACATGATTTATATAGTAAAGTCCAAAACATTTAAGTCACAGCCAAAAACATATATTCAAGCATATTTAACAGCCAAATTCACATGAGTTAGCTACACATTCTCACTCCCAACCTGTCACATACTGAAGCTTGTTCAGGACCCTTTGGTATCACTTTTTAATGTACAGGGTGCCCCTTTAGCATAATATTTTGATGTGCAGTGTCCATCATTGCTTGAAATAAAAACTCTTTGGTGTCAATATGCAGACGTGAAAGGCATATTAAGAATTGTATCGTCTTGATTAAATTATATATTGGGTAATATTCATTTTGCCATTATTGCATATACTGTATGTTGGGGAGTGATTTTTCAACGTAAAATTTTATATACCTTACGCTGTTTACACATTTATGAGCATGTAAACCAACCCCTACCCCTTTATCTAACCATCTATCAATATAAAACACAGGATTTAAAAGGCTTTAACAACAGTAACAAATATATATATATATATATATATATATATATATATATATATATATATATATATATATATATATATATATATATATTATATATAAAAAAAAAAACATTCCAAATCTACTTTTTAATGGTCAGATTTGCAATAAATACCTGTGACAGTACTGTTAATTGTTAAGTTGGCCTACTTGTTTTATATTTTTCAGAGGTCATAGGTTTAGGGTAGGTGTGTGTTTAGGTTCTCCAAAATGTCTAGCAATGTATTAATGTAAAATTATTTCTATTTTTACAAAGGCATGCAAACCATTAAATGTGTCTTGATCTGACGCATAAGGCAAACAACTGAAAGCAATGGAATACCCTGCATGTCGAAAAGTAACATTAAAGGGGTCCTGACCAATCGTCAAGACTGTATGTGATGAGTTGGGAGTGAGTGAAAACGTGTTGGTGTTAGTTTGCTCCTCATCAAAATCAAAACTGTGCTAATGCCAAACCCCTGAAGAGTTTTCTGTGCATCCTCCAATCAGCTGCCCTGACCTATAGCTATATCACACCCATACGCTATGAGATTTACTACAGGCCTGGACTTTCTGACAGGGCGGGAGGCATTTTAGGTAAGATTGGATATCTTAGGCAAGATATCTTAAATGCAAAGATATCTAAAAAGCAAATTGGAAAATAACATTACACCGAGACATACTGTGCCTTACAAGTCATGCTTGTTTTATTTCTTTCAGGAAAAATCTTTTCAGGATCTTTCATCTGTTTGAGTGTTCATGTTTATGTAATTGTGCAGCAGTTGCTCTAGCAATAGAAAAAGTGTCTCTTTGCATACGCATATGCATTTAGGTATTACTTGCTTTTAGAACCATACTGCTCTATAACAAATCATTATCATGCATTATTACGTGCCTTTGACTGTAGTAAGCTTTACTGAGTAAAAGATGAATGGTACAATGCAAGAATGTGTAGCTTTTACTGTATTGTGTGTAGTTTTGTACACAGTGTCTATAATGTGTGCTTTATCATCTCAGGTTGAGAACATGAACTCCAGCACTTTGATCCTTCTGAATGCCATACCACGGGACAGCTTCAGTGCTGCTCTCACTAAAAACATTGTGGCCATGCTTGTGTGGCTGGCACTCAGTATCCTTAACTGCAGTATGGTGTCCACTTTCCGCAAGCACAGTTTCTTCTATGAAGATCCACGTTACATCATGTTTATCTGCATGGTCATTAATGATGGCGTACAACTGACACTGGTCACCGCCCTGTATGTGGTTAGTATTGAGATGAAATACAGGGTCAAAAATGATTTAAAGGACACCTAGAAATGCCTGAACACAATTGCATTGGATACAAAATATCAAGCACGTGGCATTTATTTTAAATATTCAAGTAAAACTAGATAATATTGTATATAGTGAAGTGCTATATAAAATAATAGTTTTCCGTTTGATTATATCTTAAAATACATTTATTACTGTGATGCAAAGTTGAATTTTCAGCATCATTAATCCAGTCTTCAGTTTCCTTCAGACCTCTTTCTAATATGCTGATCTGCTGCTCTTTTCTAATTATTATCTTATTATTACCCACCCCCCAGAAAAAAGTAGAAAGTTTAATCATTTGTTGCAACAATTTTCATACCACTAAAATGGAAAATTTAACTTAAAAAAAAAAACATTTTTACTTTTTTATTTTTAGATTAGTGTTTAGTAAAACTGTTTCCATCTTGTTAAAAATCAGTTATGCTGCTTTATATTTTTGTTATACATCGTTTATGAGTAGAAAGTTCAAAGAATCAGCATTATCTGAAATAGAAATCTCTTGTGGTAAATTTCATTACTGTCACTCCCCAATTAAAAAAAAAAAAAGCGTAAAAAAAACCTTGTTAATGAATATCTAATCGATTTTTTTACTATTATATTTAGTTTTTAGTATTTTAGTATTTAGTATTCATACCACAAAAATGCTAAACTTGACTTTATTATGTTTAAGCACAATGATTGTAGAATGAAACCATGTCATTTCCATTGTACATGTCATTTGTGTTCTTTTCTTCCTGCTCTAGGTGAGTTATGCCTTCTCAAAGATTTTGGCATCCGCCTGCTGTCCATTGATCATGACCGCTGTGACGACCACACGCTCCACCCCGCTCATCCTGGCCGGCATGGCCCTGGAGTGCTACATCTCCATTTGCTTCCCCCTCCATTACAGCCACATCTGCACTGTCACACGGACCATGTGGATGATCGGAGTCATATTCCTCCTGAGTCTCACCCCTCCCATTACTGATCTTTTCATCACCGTGGCCAAAGAACCACCAATGTTCTTCCACTCATCCATTTTCTGCGATCACTCACTCCTATTCCAAGACCGTTCGATTTATTACAAGAACTGCGTGTTTGATAGTGTGTATTTCTCGTTTGTTTTCTTGACTTTGCTTTATACGTACTGTAAGATCATGCTGACAGCCCGTGCGGCCTCCACTGACCTGGTGTCAGCCAAGAAGGCCCGTAACACAGTGTTACTCCACGGGGTTCAGCTGCTGCTGTGCATGCTGGCGTTTGTCGTGCCGTCCATGCAGGCTCCGCTCATACAACTGTTTCCAATGTACGGCCTAGAGATCCGTTATGTTAATTTTCTTCTGGTCTACATAATCCCACGATTTCTCAGTCCTATGATTTATGGATTCAGGGATGAGAAGTTTCGCAAGTATTGGCTCAGGTGCTTTGTCTCTAAAGCACACAAACTAAAGCCAGCCAGCCAGTTCTCTCATAAGCCTGGATGATGTTTTGTTCATATCGATTCCACATGTATGATTTGTAGGTGACGCTGATTTCTGGAGTAGAGAAATGTTTCAAAAATCTAAAATTTCATTTTAACAGGCAACATGACATTTGAAGAAATTGTTTGAATATGATTCAGAAGAACAAAATATAATTTGTGTATTTAAAAATGAAAGACCTGTTTGAAAAGTCCTTCATATTGCTAAATTAATAAACACTATCGAAACTATACAGTTTATAAAGATTTTATAATAATATATAAGAGTGGGTAGTTAAATTTGTTTAAAATAGTAAAAAAAATTATTTAAAATGTATGTGTATGAGCACATTTTATAGTTGCTATAACTGGAAATAAAAAAGCCCTGCGGTTTTACATGGATTTTAAAAGTACAGATATTCCTTGTAGTTTCTGAAGCAGTATGAGGTTACTCATTAGAAACTGCATATACTATACAGCCTATTAAAACCCGAATTACCGTTTGGAATAGTTTTAGATGCAGTCTATCAGGCCACTTTGCAGGACATTGTAATTTAAACTTCCCAAAAAAAAGCATCGAGGTCATGTAAACCTTGATCAAGCTTGCGTCATTTTAAAGGAGCTCATTAATTCAGCACAAATCCTCAGTTGTTCAGTTTGCCCTTCAGAGAGCACAACCATTGCACAATCATAGGGATAAATACAGTAGAGGCTATAATGCAATTCTCCGAGGTCAGAGTCCATAGGAATAAGGCAGGTCAGTTTATGAATTTCAGAGTCATCAAATTTGTGGAACATGTGAATGTCTTTTCGCTTCAGCATTATCTAATGAATATTGATGTTGTTTTTATAATGCTCATGTATTGTATACAGTACTTTAAGTGAGCTTGTATAACTTTATACTGATAACTGAAATACTGACATTGAGTGCTGCGACACTACAACATATTATTCCAATGATAGTGTACTTATCTAAATCTGTAAGTGATTTTTCCACTGGAATTCCACAGCTGTTGCAGGTCACTGGATCATAATGAACAGCACCATTCAGAAAGATCAGTTTTATGACTCCTTCATCAAGAACTTTATTAGTGTAGTCTTCAGCCTAATCATCAACTATATCAATGGGACATTTGTGCTTGTCTTCTTCAAAAGTTCTATTTTCTATAGTGACCCAAGATACATTTTATACACCCATTTGGTAATCAATGACATGATAATGCTGTCCATTTCTGTGGGCTTACAAGTCACAACATATGCTGTGGGTCCCTTCAGTCTCTCAGTTTGTTGTGTTGTTTTATTTGTTACCGTTATAGTCACCAAGAACTCTCCACTGAATCTGGCCTGCATGGCAATAGAGCGTTACATCGCCATTTGCAAGCCACTACATCACCCACAAATATGTACAGTTCGCAGGACATACATGCTCATCTGGTTCATATGGATTCTGTCAGCAGTGCCGGCTTTCAGTGATATATTCATTACATTATCAACTCGTACAGAAAGCTTTTTCTCTACTGCCGTTTTATGTCACATGGTGATCATTCGCAACACCTGGCAACACGTAGTCAATGATACTGTGTCAAATGTTGTGTATTTGTTATTTGTGTGGATTACACTGATTGTCACCTACTTTAAGGTTCTTTCTGCAGCAAACGCTGCGAGTGCAGATCGAGTGTCTGCTAGAAAGGGCCGGAACACGATACTGCTGCACGGAGGTCAGCTTTTACTGTGTATGATGTCCTACATCACCCCACTCCTCAGTACAGTGCTTGTAGATCTTTTTCCCCAGAGTCGAACAACCATTCTGTTTATTCTGTTTTTGTTTTCAAATGTTCTACCAAGGTTACTAAGCCCACTGATCTACGGGTTAAGAGATAAACAATTTGCTGAGCGTGTGAAAGTGTATTTTTGTTGCAAAAAGACACAGATAATACGAGTGACCTAATCTATGAACACAATATGTTTAATATTCACATTAAGCTTACTTGAATTGATCGGGATTTGATTCGGTGTGAATGTATATATGTGATATTTGTTAAATGGCTTCTTTAACTCCTGATGTGTGGTATGAAGATCTGAAATATTTTGTTTAGTCTAGATAACCTTTATGTTTTGCAGGTTGGGTATAAAATATAAAATTCAAAGCATAAGTGTCTGTTGTAGTTAAAGTCATATTTTTAAGTACTTGGTCTACCTATAGCAGGGATAGGCAACTATGGTCCTGGTGGGCTACTGTCCTGAGGAGTTTAACTCTAACCCAGGGAAGCCATGAACAGTTTTAAGGGGGGTATGCAAGACAGAAATTTGGGCCTCCTTCTTTCTGATGAATGTGTGTGTGGTTTGAGTGTATGTGTTTGATGTATATAAAAGAAACTGAAAGACACCGAATGAGAAAATTAAATAATGTATAACTCAAAGTAATAAAAATGTTTTTAAGGTTTTAATTTTAGTTCATCAAGCTGTACTTTCTTGTACCTAGAGACAAGGACAAAGAAAGGGCAGTGAAGAGCAGATTAGATTGTTTTGTGCTTTAAATGACTCTGGCTGATGTCATTGTCCACCACAAATTCACAGGGTACATTTCCCATAGTGTCATATGGACTATTAGATGAACTTATTTAGATTAATGTTATAATATTACTGCAAATATTTTTTTATTGCTCAATGGTTGCTCTTTTATAGCTCATAACTGAGACTTCCCAGCTATGTTTCGTTTAAAGAGATAGTTTACCTAGAAATGACTTAATTTAAAATTAAATTGTCATTTAAGGAGAAAGCAGACTCATTTTTTAAAGGGTTAGTTCACCCAAGAATGAAAATTATGTCATTAATAACTCACCCTTATCCTGTTCCAAACATGTAAGGCCTCCTTTTATCTTTGGAACACAGTTTAAGATATTTTAGATTTAGTCCGAGAGCTCTCAGTCCCTCCATTGAAGCTGTGTACGGTATACTGTCCATGTCCTGAAAGGTAAGAAAAACATCATCAAAGTAGTCCATGTGACATCAGAGGGTCCGGTGGAATTTTTTGAAGCATCGAAAATACATTTTGGTCCAAAAATAGCAAAAACGACGACTTTATTCAGCATTGTCTTCTCTTCCGTGTCTGTGTGAGAGAGAGTTCAAATCAAAGCAGCTGGATTTCCGATTCGCGAACGAATCATTCAGTTCACCAAATCAAACTGAATCGTTTTAAACGGTTTGCATCTCTAATACGCATTAATCCACAAATGACTTAAGCTGTTAACTTTTTTAATGTGGCTGACACTCCCTCTGAGTTCAAACAAACCAATATCCCGGAGTAATTCATGTACTCAAACAGTACATTGACTGAACTGCTGTGATGGACACCGAGCCGAGCCAGATAACGAACAATAAACTGACTTGTTCACGAGTGAAGAACAGGTTGCATCGGTGTTCGGATCACCAGTAGTTCTTTCGGACAGTTCGATTCAATAAACCAGTTGAAGAAAACGGTTCACCAGTTCTTTTTCGCTCGACATAATGGCGTCATTGGCGATGATTGCCCTTGATTCAAGCCTTCGGCTTACCTGCACCATAACACTAGCACAGAATCAGTTCAGAATCAATCACCAAAAGAATCAGTTCAGTTCAGACGCTCTGTGTGTCGGTCTGCTTCACGCTGAATCACACATGCGCAGTATCATCAGCTCCTCGGTTCACGAATCGGACACGTCTGACAGAAACGGTTCTTCACTCGTGAACGAGTCAGTCTATTGTTCGTTATCTGGCTCGGCTCGGTGTTCATCACAGCAGTACAATCAATGTACTGTTTGAGTACATGAATTACTCCGGGATATTGGTTTGTTTGAACTCAGAGGGAGTGTCAGCCACATTAAAAAAGTTAACAGCTTAAGTCTTTTGTGGATTAATGCGTATTAGAGATGCGAATCGTTTAAAACGATTCAGTTTGATTTGGTGAACTGAATGATTCGTTCGCGAACCGGAAATCCAGCTGCTTTGATTTGAACTCTCTCTCACACAGACACGGAAGAGAAGACAATGCTGAATAAAGTCGTAGTTTTTGCTATTTTTGGACCAAAATGTATTTTCGATGCTCCAAAAAATTCCAACGGACCCTCTGATGTCACATGGACTACTTTGATGATGTTTTTCTTACCTTTCTGGACATGGACAGTATACCGTACACACAGCTTCAATGGAGGGACTGAGAGCTCTCTGACTAAATCTAAAATATCTTAAACTGTGTTCCGAAGATAAAAGGAGCCTTACATGTTTGGAACAGCATAAGGGTGAGTTATTAATGACATAATTTTCATTTTTGTTCTTTTTTTATATTTGAATTTATATATTTTATATTTTAAATTTATTGCTGTCACACATTTTAACTTTATGAACTACAATATTTTCCTAAACTGATTAAATGTACGTCTCCATTTACACTGAATTATTACATTTGATCAATACATTTAAGTTAGAATAATAAGACACTATATGGTTTTTACTATTCGAATGAAATCAGTATCAACAAACTCCATCTGTCCACTGCAGAGGAAACACAGAAACTGTGCCATTTAGATGTATTTACTCAGACTGTTTAATGAAGATAGGTTCCATAAATTAATTTATTCAAAATTGAAAATGCATAAATAATGTTATTAGATTAATGTTTTACTTTTTTGACATACAAATAGGAAATGTTGGAAAAATGTAATGATACTTTTATGAAATTAAACCACTAGTAGGTGTTGACAAGTCACCGTCTTAATGAGTGAATCATTGATTCAACCAATTCATATAAATGGCTGATTCATTCAATAAATGAAGCAAGTAACCATTTTTATAAATGGCTCACTGAATCATTGACTTGTTCAAAAATGATGAATCATTTAGGAACGAAAGACTGTTGTGTGCTGCTCAGAGATGCGCGATTGCGCTGCTGTGGCTTTGCTTAATTCATAATGTGTCTAAAATGTAAGTCAGTTATATTACTTGTTTATTTAACTAAAGTTGTAACATTAATACATAAATATATGACCGTGGTTGCAGTTTTAACTATACAACCCTTATTATTTATTTCATTGTTTTTTAAATCATCATTACAAAAATAATTTTTAACAGTTTAAAATTATTTGTAATTATTTGTTTGTTGCATTCCACCAGGAGGGGAGAGTTAATGTAAAAGCCAATGAAAGTTTTATCATAGGTAGAATGCAAAATGTTTCAACACGCATTTCAGTCAAATGTAATTTTCAAAAAATTTCATTTTAACAGGCAACATGACATTTGAAGAAATTGTTTGAATATGATTCACAAGAACGAAATATAATTGTGCATTTAAAAATGAAAGACCTGTGTTAAAAGAAGCCCTTCACGCTGCTAAATTAATAAACACTATCAAAACTATATATAAAGATTTTATAATAATATATAAGATAGGGTAGTTAAATTTGTTTTAAAAAAGTAAAAAATTTAATTTAAAATGTATGTGTGTGAGCAAATTTTATAGTTGCTGTAACTGGAAATAAAAAAGCCCTGCGCGTGCCACGCAGCTGGCTACAGCTTCGAGTAGGGAAGCAAGCGCCGGCAGTGGTGCCGGGAGTAAGGCTCTGCGACGCAGCATCTCGTTCCCTCGACGTGAACTTGAGCTGCGTCAAGCGCTTTTGGGGAATAATGTGCCAACGCTGCCAGACTACCAAACCCCTGCTTAGTGTGTATCCGGAGAGCAGAGCTAAGGCGAGAGGACAGAAGAGCCAGGAGCGGCTCGCATATCGAGATTGTAAAATCTGGCGAATGTAGAGGGCGTGGACCACCCCGCAGCGTTGCAGATGTCCAAGAGGGACACACCTGCTAGAAAGGCCTTAGAGGCAGCCATACTCCGCGTAGAGTGAGCCTTGGCTCCCAAAGGAAGGGGAAGACCAGAGGACTCATAGGAGACGTTGATAGCCTCGACTATCCAACGACTAAGGGTCTGCTTAGAGGCAGGAGAACCCTTTTTAGGAGGACCGTAGCAAACAAGCAATTGGTCAGACTTTCTCCACAGGGCAGCTCTGTGGATGTATGCGTCCAATGCTCGCACTGGACACATACAGTTTAGCTTTTCCTGGTCTGGCTCCCGAAAGGGAGGAGGACAGAAGGCCTGCAGTACGACAGGTTGTGGTGTGACAGAGGGAACTTTAGGAACATAACCCGCTCGAGGGTATAAGAATGCTTTGGCCATACCAGGGGCAAAGTCTAGATAGTTAGGGGCCACCGAGAGGGCCTGGAGATCTCCAACTCCAACTTCTAGAGAAGTAATAGCCAGTAATAGGGCAGTCTTAAGTGTCAGATGTCTGTCTGAAATGTCTTGAATTGGCTCGAATGGAGCTTTGCAGAGAGCCTCTAACACCACAACTAAGTCCCATGGGGGAATACGGGACCGTACCGGAGGTCTCAGCCTCAGTGCACCTTGGAGGAAACTTGTAACTAGGGGGTGTCTACCCAGTGACTGATCATTGAAAGGGACGTGGTAAGCAGCTATGGCCGCCACGTACACCTTTAAGGTGGAGTGGGTTAACCCCGCAGAGAGCCTAGCTCCAGAACTGTACCAACTGGGTAGTTAACAGGGTCAAGGGGGCGATCTCTGCACCATGAAGTGAAGAGTTTCCACTTCAGGGTGTACAGTTTCCTCGTAGAGGGAGCTCTGGATTAGAGTAGGGTCTCAACAACCTCGGTTGAGAGACCAGCTGCTAACAGAAATCAGATCTGCGAACCATACTCGGCCCGGCCAGAATGGGGCTACAGATCTGCGAACCATACTCGGCCCGGCCAGAATGGGGCTACTAACAACAGACGGACCCCGTCCCGGCGTACTCTCGCCAGAACTTCCGGGAGCAGAGCGATGGGGGGAAAGGCGTACAGATGAAGCCTCCGCCAAGTCTGTGCCATGGCATCTAGTCCCAGTGGAGCTGGGTGAACTAGAGAGAACCAGAGGGGACATTGCGATGTCTCTCGAGTCATGAAGAGGTCCACCTGAGCTTTGCCAAATATTTGCCATATCTGCTTCACCACCTTGGGGTGAAGCATCCAGTCCCCGGGGCTCGGCCCCTGTCTCGACAGCATGTCTGCTCCCACATTCAATCTCCCAGGAATATATACTGCTCTTAACGAGAGGAGTTTGCCCTGAGACCACAGGAGGATCTGGTATACCAGCTTGTACAAGATGCGTGAATGCAGACCCCCCTGGTGATTGATATAAGAGACTACCGCTGTGTTGTCGGTGCACACTGACACAGGACAGCCTCTCAGGTCTGGGAGGAAATATTTCAATGCTCGATATACTGCTAGCATTTCTATACAATTGATGTGCCATGTCAGATGGCGACCGCTCCACAGACCGCGGGCAGGGTGGCTACTAATGACCGCACCCCAACCGGTGAGGGACGCATCTGTCGCTAGCATTACACGGCGACCAAGAGCTCCCAACACCGAGCCCTGATTCAAGAACCAAGGTTTCTTCCATATGTCTAAGGCACGAAGGCATCGCCGCGTGACCTGAATAGTTCGGAAAGGATTTCCCCTCGGGGAAAACCCCTTGGTCTTGAGCCACCACTGTAGGGGCCTCATGTGCAGGAGGCCAAAAGGTATCACGTTGGACGCAGCTGCCATGAGCCCTAACAGTCTCTGAAACTGCTTGACAGTGAGTGACTGGCCTTCTCTGACTCTCTTGACTGATGTGAGGATCGACTCGATCCGAGCAGGAGACATACGTGCCTGCATCGTGGTCGAATCCCATACTACGCCTAGATAGGTGGTTCTCTGAACTGGAGAAAGTACACTCTTCTTGGCCTTCAGTCTCAAACCCAGCTCCCCCATATGGGCGAGAACGACACCTCGATGTCGAACAGCCATCTGCTCTGATTGAGCTAGATATAATTTAGAATGCGGATGCCCTGCATACGGAGGGGTACACGAGCCGCAACTACACATTTTGTGAACGTGCGGGGTGAGTGTCACGGCGCGGTAGAGACGGCGCCGTGGAAAGAGCAAGGTCTGGGTCCAAATGCAGGGAAGAGACACTTTATTATAAAAAGAACAAAAAGGCCAACAAGGCAAAACAAAACTGGCATAAACACAAACACTGGGAAACCACACACAACTCGAGGAACACTATAGAAACACAGAATAACATTTACAAGTACAATTAATCCAGGCAGGACGAGTGGTGGGAGAGAGGAGAATATATGTAGGTGAACAAATGGGAATCAGCTGTGTGTGTCTAAGTGAGTGAGTGGATGCAAAACAGGTGTACCGAGTGAACCAGGTGTATTGTGAATGATGAATGAGTCCGGGAGATGGGGAAGTGTCGCCCTCTGGTGGTGAGAGGGAGGAACACCGGGTCCGGACTCATGACAGTGAGAGTGCAAGGCCAAAGGGAAGTACTTGACATTGATAAGCTTTGCCCCCGAAAGCGAACCTCAGAAACTTCCTGTGTTGTGGAAGGATGGATATGTGGAAGTATGCGTCTTTGAGATCTATTGTGACAAACCAGTCCTCGGATCTGATTTGGGCTACAACCTGTTTGACAGTGAGCATTTTGAACTTCAGTGACATTACTGAGAGGTTTAATTGACGTAAGTCTAAGATCGGACGCAACCCACCATCCTTCTTTGGAACTATGAAATACCGGCTGTAAAATCCGGATTCCCTGTCTAGAGGAGGGACCACCTCGATGGCCTCCTTCCTTAATAGGGTATTCACTTCTTGTTCCATAACCAGAGCCTGCTGGGGGCTGACGACTGTTGGTGTAACCCCATTGAATCTCGGCGGTGGATGGCCGAACTGAATAGAATAGCCTCTTTCTGCTGTGTGTAGGACCCATTGAGATACATTTGGCAGTAGTTTCCACGCTGCTCGATAATGTACTAAGGGAATCAGTCTCTCGAGACTGATCTCTGGTGTAAGAGACCCCCGAAGGGGAGGCAAGCTTCCCAGCTCCGCTACGCTCACGTGCGGAAATAACTGGGAGAAACGCTCGCGGAAGACCGATGCGCCCTGAAACACTGGCAGGGTTGGCTGACCGGCCTCCAGAGGGCACCGGGGAGAGACGGGCACCGTATAATGAGGTGGACACCGCTCTACCCCAGTAGGGGCTACCCTCGAGGTCACTGGAATTCTGGCGTCAGGACCTCTTCATCGAGGACTTCCTAGCTTCGATTACAGTACGAAGATCAGATTTTAATCTATGAGCCCCTGACTCAGAGCATTTAGACCCTCGGTCCCGACGTGGGGGAGCACGAGTGGTGACGCTCTGCTTTTGAGCCTCGCGGTATGAGGAGCTAGCTAGTGGTGTGAGTATCTCCCGTCCAGATAACCCACAAGAGCGACGAGGGAGGAAACTCTGGAACGCTCTGCTTGCGTGCCTCCTCCCTCGAGAGCCGACTCAGCATGCTTCGACCCCAGGCAAACCACGCATAAATCATGTGTGTCTCCAGCCGTGATGTAGCGCTGGCATGGAGGAACACACAGTTTATAGCACGATTTGGATTCGCCCTTCACGTGTCTGGTCTTTGCTTTAGACTTTGGCATTTTAGTCTACTGGTACTGAACAGACAACAGTAAATAAGACTTACAAGACAGACTTATGAACATGCACACACAGAGCGCTTGCTGAAAGACGCGAAGCTGAAGCCAGCTGCGTGGCACGTGGCTTTAGCTTCCTGGTCGCTACGTCACCCCGTCCGTGACATCATGCTCTTCCATTGAACTGATTGCACACGATATTCAGAATTGTTCTTGCCAAAGGCGTTCCCCAAAAGCTAACTGCATATACTATATAGACTATTAAAACCCGAAAAATTACCGTTTGGAATCGTTTTAGATGCAGTCTATCAGGCCACTTTGCAGGACTTTGTAATTTAAACTGCCCAAATAATCAAAAAAAAGCATCTAGGTCATGTAAACCTTGATCAAGCTTGCGTCATTTTAAAGGAGCTCATTAATTCAGCACAAATCCTCAGTTGTTCAGTTTGCCCTTCAGAGAGCACAACCATTGCATAATCATAAGGATAAATACAGTAGAGGCTATAATGCATTTCTCTGAGGTCAGAGGCCATAGGAATAAGGCAGGTCAGTTTATGAATTCAGAGTCATGAAATTTGTGTAACATGTGAATGTCTTTTCGCTTCAGCATTATCTAATTAATATTGATGTTGTTTTTATAATGCTCATGCATTGTATACAGTACAGTACTATACAGTACTTAAGTGAGCTTGTATAACTTTATACTGATAACTGAAATACTGACATTGAGTGCTGCGACACTACAACATATTATTCCAATGATAGTGTACTTATTTATATCTGTATGTGATTTTTCCACTGGAATTCCTCAGCTGTTGCAGGTCACTGGATCATAATGAACAGCACCATTCAGAAAGATCAGTTTTATGACTCCTTCATCAAGAACTTTATTAGTGTAGTCTTCGGCCTAATCATCAACTATATCAATGGGATATTTGTGCTTGTCTTCTGCAAAAGTTCTGTTTTCTATAGTGACCCAAGATACATTTTATACACCCATTTGGTAATCAATGACATGATAATGCTGTCCATTTCTGTGGGCTTACAAGTCACGATATATGCTGTGGGTCCCTTCAGTCTCTCAGTTTGTTGTGTTGTTTTATTTGTTTCCGTTATAGTCACCAAGAACTCTCCACTGAATCTGGCCTGCATGGCAATAGAGCGTTACATCGCCATTTGCAAGCCACTACATCACCCACAAATATGTACAGTTCGCAGGACATACATGCTCATCTGGTTCATATGGACTCTGTCAGCGGTGCCGGCTTTCAGTGATATATTCATTACATTATCAACTCGTACAGAAAGCTTTTTCTCTACTGCCGTTTTATGTCACATGGTGATCATTCGCAACACCTGGCAACACGTAGTCAATGATACTGTGTCAAATGTTGTGTATTTGTTATTTGTGTGGATTACACTGATTGTCACCTACTTTAAGGTTCTTTCTGCAGCAAACGCTGCGAGTGCAGATCGAGTGTCTGCTAGAAAGGGCCGGAACACGATACTGCTGCACGGAGGTCAGCTTTTACTGTGTATGATGTCCTACATCACCCCACTCCTCAGTACAGTGCTTGTAGATCTTTTTCCTCAGAGTCGATCAACCATTCTGTTTATTCTGTTTTTGTTGTCAAATATTCTACCAAGGTTACTAAGCCCACTGATCTACGGGTTAAGAGATAAACAATTTGCTGAGCGTGTGAAAGTGTATTTTTGTTGCAAAAAGACACAGATAATACGAGTAACCTAATCTATGAACACAATATGTTTAATATTCACATTAAGCTTACTTGAATTGATCGGGATTTGATTCGGTGTGAATGTATATATGTGATATTTGTTAAATGGCTTCTTTAACTCCTGATGTGTGGTTTGAAGTTGTTTAGTCTAGATAACCTTTATGTTTTGCAGGTTGGGTATAAAATATAAAATTCAAAGCATGATACTTTTATGAAATTAAACCACTAGTAGGTGTTGACAAGTCACCGTCTTAATGAGTGAATCATTGATTCAACCAATTCATATAAATGGCTGATTCATTCAATAAATGAAGCAAGTAACCATTTTTATAAATGGCTCACTGAATCATTGACTTGTTCAAAAATGATGAATCATTTAGGAACGAAAGACTGTTGTGTGCTGCTCAGAGATGCGCGATTGCTCTGCTGTGGCTTTGCTTAATTCATAATGTGTCTAAAATGTAAGTCAGTTATATTACTTGTTTATTTAACTAAAGTTGTAACATTAATACATAAATATATGACCGTGGTTGCAGTTTTAACTATACAACCCTTATTATTTATTTAATTGTTTTTTAAATCATCATTACAAAAATAATTTTTAACAGTTTAAAATTATTTGTAATCATTTGTTTGTTGCATTCCACCAGGAGGGGAGAGTTAATGTAAAAGCCAATGAAAGTTTTTCATAGGTAGAATGCAAAATGTTTCAACGCACGCATTTCAGTCAAATAAAATTTTTATGCAATATTTCAAACCTTTAACCCACTTGGGGAAATCAAACCATGGCAACAGTTTGACTGATCTCAGGTCATAAATAAAGACAAATATCTGATCTCGTAAGAATGTACACAGAGTGATCGCAAAATCGAAAGTCAACCTGTTCTTGTATGTAATATATATTTATATAATTATTATTATTATTTTAATCTACACCTACCCCAACCCTAAACCTAACCTTTACAATAATGAAAAAATAGTAATTATTGTTGCACAGTGTGTTGTACAACAATAACCTAGTAGATTTTGCTGTATGCCATCTAGCATTAACCCAGAGGATGGTTTGAAAAGTTTTCAATCTGTGCAAACTCTTGTCATGCGTAGTCCAGTCAACGGACTCACATATTGATCAATAATATAAAATATACAAGTGTGTGATTATAATTAATAAGTGATGTGAGTAGTAGCAAAAATATTTTAGTTGAGCTGTTGACCCCAGCTATAGCACATGATAAAATGAGGTGCATGTGATGTGCATTCAGTTTCTGTCTGGTGTTGAGGTTATTCTAATCTATTCTACTGAATCCCAAATAAGTGCACCACACACACACACACACACACAACCAAGTCAATGTAAAGTCAAACACAAGTGTTTTTCAAACCAGCTGTCACGATCCTGCATGACATTCGAAGCTTCAAACATCATCAATCACATGCTATTGTCATTTCAAGCATTGGCACAGTGTGTCATACAATAGTGCTTTGAAAAATTCGTCAGAGCATCGAGCCTCGCATCAATAGTCCCACTAATTATTTATAGATTTCACATAAGAGAGAGATGCATGCACAATTGAACCACACATATGCACATCTGACAAAAGATCATGGATTAATTGTTGGACAGTTTCTATGCAACATTTCATCAAAGAGGCCCCTGGTTTAATGGCACAGACAATTAAAGGTGACTCTATCGCCCCCTTGAGCACTGAGGTTTGTTAGCACCACTGCAAAACAAAGGCGCATTTTAAGTATCATTCATGAGCTTTTGCATATTTTAAATAAATTGTTATTTAATAATTTTATGCCCATCTCGATATTACCAGCCTGTGATCATACTTGGGGCGTCCTGCCTCTCTTTCTCCCTCCCCACGTGCTGTCTCCTCTTCCTCATCTGAAGTATTTAAACCTGTTCATTTTTAAATCTGGAGGCAAATCAATCGACTACACAATTTGAGAAGGTAAGCACTACAAAAGGTTTTTGCAATGCTGTATTTTGGAATTCATGTGTTGCTAATAACTTCTCACTCTTACATACTCTGTGTATCTATTTTATCTTCAGATCAGATGACACAGATGGAAAATATTCATCCTTCTGCTTGATGGACTTCACAAAGTTGTGGACATTATTTGGAGGAAAAACAAAAACAACAAAAAAGCTAAGAAAAAGGAGTCACAGATACCGGTGCAAAAGGGCAATGAATTCTACAATGTTTCAGTACACCACAGCAGACAGAAATGCAGAAGCTTTTGCAAAAATTTTCACAACTGTTCTTCTTGGTATCATAGTAAACTGCGTCAATGGAATTTTTGTTTTCACATTCTTCAAGAGTTCAGTTTTCTACAATGATCCAAGATATATATTGTATGTTCACATGGTTCTCAATGATATGCTCTTGGTTTTTTTCAGTGTAAGCCTTATTGTGATGACTTATGCATGGCCAAAGGTTCCTCTCCCGTTCTGTGTATCACTTCTAATAATATCCTCAACTACTCATAAGAACACTCCTCTGACTTTGGCCGGTATGGCTGTTGAGCGTTCCATTGCCATCTGCAAACCACTGCATCACCATCAGATCTGCACAGTGCGCAGGACATACATCCTCATCTCTCTGATTTGGGGTGTTGGAGTTTTACCTGTACTGGCTGACTTGATTCTCCTTTTAGTTGTTCGCCCTTTATCTGTTTTTACAACAAGTGGTCTCTGTAGTTCAACTAATGTTTATAACACGCCGTACCATGTAGAACAGAGCAAAATTACACATGGGATTTATACATCTGTTGTGTGGGTAATTCTTGTATTCACATATTGTCGAGTGCTGATTGTGGCCAGAAGGGCCTCCACTGAGAAATCTTCTGCAAATAAGGCCCAAAGCACCATCCTGTTACATGGAATACAGCTTCTGCTGTCTATGATGTCCAATATTACTCCTGTAATAGACAAGATTTATGCCAATGTTGTTCCTACACTACGGTCAAATATCAGCTTTTTCAATTATCTTCTTACAAACTTATTACCGCGACTGCTTAGCCCCCTTATTTACGGTGTTCGAGATAAAACATTTTTCAAATACATAAAAGGACTTCTTTCATGTAGATTATTAAATATGAAAGTTGAATCAATCAAGCAGTGAGCTAAAAATGCATCATCAGACAAGCATTATTAGTAATTACTGTCAGCCCTTACCTGTCACTCCCCAATTTCGGTATGGACACACAAATGAAATACCCAAAATAAAAAGGTTGTTGCTCATCAGTTTTTCTTACTAGATACATAAACAACATATGTTCACAAAGCTGACACTTCAAAGTTTACTGTTCAAGAACCAGAATTACTCAGACTGTCATGATAATAAATATATATAAGCTCAAACATGAAAACAAAAATAAAAATATTAAAAACATTTTTAAATGTATAAAAAAAATTGTAGTAGGATATGATTTTAGAAACACA
Source organism: Carassius gibelio (assembly GCF_023724105.1). Taxonomy (NCBI): domain Eukaryota; kingdom Metazoa; phylum Chordata; class Actinopteri; order Cypriniformes; family Cyprinidae; genus Carassius; species Carassius gibelio. The sequence continues at coordinate 28,648,804 of NC_068376.1, forward strand.
ATGAAGCTAATCTCACAAACTGTAAATTTTGTGTGTTTTTATAGAAGGCTAATAAAAGGCTGTGTTGTGTAAGTGTTTTTTTGTAGTGTTCCTGTTGCTCAAGTGGTAGAGCATTGTGTTAGCAGTGCAAGGTTGTTGATTTGATTCCCAGGGAACACATGCTAAGTAAAAATATTAGCCTGAATGCATTGTAATTCGAAATGGATAAAAGCGTCTGCTAAATGCATAAATTTATTTGTTTATTAAAAGGGTAATAAAATAGATTTATGACCCCTGTAAGCACTCCTGGTGACTATTATCAAATTTTTGGTTAAGCACTGCCCCATTCATTATTCTATTGTTCTTACGAAACGAGCCCTTCACATCGGCCAGGTATGACACAAAATCCTCATTATTCTTTTATTATTATTCTTTTGTTTTTATTCCGCCATTATTAGCCTTTGTTCTGGTATTTCATGGTTTACCAAACCACATTGCTTCAATCCCAGTATACATTTACCCCACTATTATCAAAAGTCTTACTATAAAAATACTACAAAACATTTTCTTACGACCTTACGTGACTATGACAAAATGCATTATGAAGAAGAACCACACCTGCTATGTAGCTGCATTAGAGCTAACGTTAGCATCAAGCTACATAAGACAATTTGTGAAATTATTAGTACACTTTGACTCAAAACTCACTTTTAACCCTGAGTGAGTGTTTGTTATAACTTCATTTTGCGATCTCATGTGGAATTTGGTTCCTCTTCAGTAACTCGAGCTGCGTCGAGAACGTTTGGGGAATGCGTCCAGCGTGACGTCTCTGAATAACATGTATAATCAGTCCAAAGGAAGGGGTGAGACGTCATAGGCGGGTGACGTCAGAGACCAGGAAGCATAAAAGCTTGAGCGGCGAAGCCGGTAATCAGCCTTGTGTCTTCAGCAAGCGCTCTGTGTGTGTGTCAGTCGCTATCTGTTTGTGAGTCTTATTTAGTGTCGTTTGTCCACTGATAAACTCCATTGTCAAAGATTCAATCAAGTGAAGTTTTGGGCGAGAGCAGGCAGCGTTCAGGCTGTGTGTTTTCCCTGCCAAAAAAAAAAAGAAAAGGGTAGGGACACACGCAGCTTGTGTGTTGTCTGCTTTAGAGTGAAGCTCGCAGTGTCAGCTCTCGAGGGAGTTAACAGCTGAAATGCGAGCCTTTGCTTCACTCTCAGAAGGCTCTCTTTGAGGAGAGAGCTTTCACTGGTGTTTCTTGCAGTACCAGCCCCGCTTTTGCCGAGGCGAAGCGGTGGTTGTGCTCGCGGGATTCGCTTTCGGATCTGCTGGGAGGAATGTAAGACGGGCAAGTCCCTATCTTCTTTCTTAGCCACCAGATCCGGCGCCCGCTCTCGGGGGTCGGAAGCACGCGTTTGCGGTACTTTCTCCCCGATGAGAGGGCACAATGCGCTGCCTGTCTTTCTCTGAGGAGATTAATGTGGAAAGGTGTCGATGAGCTCGCCAGTTGCACAAGCACCAGTCACACAAGCATATTATGACCCAATATTAATATAAGCAGCATTAATTAAGAGCTGAGCTCACACAGTAAGCTCTTGAGAGGCTGATTATTCTTTTCTCGCTGTTAAGCGCTCCGCTCTTGCTGGGCACGCTCCGAGGAGTGTGTCTGCGCTTGCGATCTTGTGGTCAAGGTCTCGCTGGTGCTGAGGCACGGCGGAGACCGCGATAGCGGGAATCGCACATGATCTGGCGAACGGGTTGGAGATGATGTTGTTTGTGTGACTGAGTAGCATAAAATAAATAATAATATATATATATATATATATATATATATATATATATATATATATACTACATGCACTGCCGAGGCAATGCATGTATTAAATTGTTTCATTTTTATGTTTTTTTCTACACCAGACCGTGTTGACTAGTCTGGTTGCTGAGTACATTTAATTCTAAGGAATAAAATGACATTTATCTGACTATGTGAAGTTAGATGTACAGGGGCTCTAGGGATGTAATTTCTTGTGTGAGAACACGTGTGTACGGCTCTTCCTCTGAGGAGGTTGAGGCGGTTAGGGGCTGCCGGGCGGAGCAGTCCCAACCATGTTCCAGCTCCTCGTGCCGGTGGTGTCACTTTTGTACTCCGCAGATGTACAAAAGTTTTCGCTGGATAGACTTCATCATAACGTCCTGATGCCTAGGCCTAGGACGTTTTGAGGGCCAGCTCCCTCTGGGGAAGAGTGGTGTACACTGCATTACACGGTGCCCGTCTCTCCTCAGTGCCCTCAGGTGATCGTTCTGCCAACCCTGCCGGTGTTCCAGGGTGCAGTGATCTCAAGCGAGCTCTTCTCTCAGTTACCACCCGGAAACGTAGCGGTGCTGAGAGGCTCGCTACCTCTACGGAGGTCTCTAGAGCAGCTAGTACGGTCGTCCCCTGCCGATCCACCGCTTCAGGGCACCGAGCTAGTGGCTCTAGGCGCACCAGAAGCCAGTCTCGTGAGACTGGTTCCCTTAGGAGGTCACATGGCGGTCTGGGAGCCCCTGCCAAGTGTATTTCATGTGGTCCTGCCCCAAGCAGGCTCTGGTCTAGTCTTCCTAGCAGACGATGTGGGTCTGAGGACCGTCGTTTTTAGGAGACTTCAGCTACGAGAGTCCTGATGCTGTGGCTCAAGACCTCGGAGGGTTGGGGAAGAGCGGTGTACACCTCATTACATGGTGCCCGTCTCTCCTCAGTGCCCTCAGGAGATCGATCTGCCAACCCTGCCGGTGTTCCAGGGCGCAGCGGTCTCCAGCGAGCGCTTCTCTCAGTTACCGCCCGGAAACGTAGCGGTGCTAAGAGGCTCGCGACCTCCTGGGAGGTTTCCAGAGCAGCTAGTTCGGCCGTCTCCTGCCAGTGCGCTGCTTCAGGGCACTGAGCTAATTGCTCTGATGCCACCAGAGATCAGTCTTGACAGGCTGATTCCCTTAGTAGACTATTTTGCAGCGTGAAACTACTGCCAAATGTGTCTCAGTGGGTCCTGCACACTGTAGTGAAAGGCCACAGAATCCAGTTCTGGTGGGCCCCAAGCAGTTTCTGGTAATGGAACAGAAGTAAACTCTCTCTGAGGACGGAGACCATCGATGTGGTCCCTCCTTGGGTTGCAGAGTCCGGGTCCTACAGCCGGTACTTCACTGTTCAGAGGAAGGATGAGGTGTTGTGTCCTTTTCAAGATCCGTGCCTTTTGAACCTCTCAGTCAGGGGACTGAAGTTTAACATGCCTGCATAGGCCAAGTCTGCGAACTGGTGTGTCACGATCTATCAAAAGATGCAATTATCTCCATCCTTCTTCACTGGAAGTTCCTGAGGTTTGCTTTTGGGGGCAAAAGCCTACCAATACGGATCTTCCACTGGCCTTGCACTCTCACCCCACACTTTCACGATGCAACTACATTGACGATTGGTTGATATCAGCTCAATCTGAGCAGATGACGGTTCGGCACCGAGGTGTCATTCTCACTCACATGAAAGAGCTGGGGTTAAGACTCAACGCCAAGGAAAGTGGGCTTTCTCCAGTTCAGAGAACTACTTATCTGGGCATGGTGTGGGATTCGACCACGATGCAGGCACGTATGTCACCTGCTCGGATCAAGTCGATTCTCACTGCAGTCGCGAGAGTGAGAGAAGGCCGGTCACTCACTGTCAAGCAGTCACAGATATTGCTGGGTCTGATGGCAGCTGCGTCCAATGTGAATACTATTAGCCTGCTGTACATGAGACCCCTACAGTGGTGGCTCAAGACCAAGGGGTTCTCCCTAAGGGGAAACCCACTTTGCATGCTAAAGGTCACGCGGCGCTGCCTACGTGCCTTGGATATGTGGAGGAAGCCTTGGTTCTTGTCTCAGGACCCGGTGCTGGGAGCTCCTTGTCGCCGCGGGATGCTAGCGACGGACGCGTCCCTCACCGGCTGGGGTGTGGTCATGTTTGGCCACCCTGCCCACGGTCTGTGGAGTGGTCGCCATCTGACATGGCACATCAATTGCATGGAGATGCTGGCCATGCTTCGTGCACTTTGTTATTTTCTCCCAGACCAAAGAGGTCACCATGTGTTGGTGCGCACCGACAACACAGCGGTGGTCTCTTACATCAATCACCAAGGAGGTCTGTACTCACGCCTTTATACAACCAGCGTACCAGATCATTGTGTGGGCCCAGGAAGAATTCCTCTCATTCAGAGCAGTTCACATTCCTGGGCATCTTAATATGGGAGCAGACATCCTGTTGAGGCAGGGGCCGAGGCCCGGGGAATGGCGGCTTCACACCGAGGTGATGAAGCAGAGTTAGAGAGATTGGCCAGACTCGGGTGGATCTGTTTGCATCTCAAGAGATATCGAGGCTACATCTGTACTTTTTTCCCCTGATTGCTCTGCTCTCTGGAGTTCTGGATAGGGTGCGCCGGGATGGAGTCCAGCTGCTGTTAGTAGCCCCGTTCTGGCCGGGCCGGGAATGGTTCCTGGGCCTGATTTCTCTTTTTGACGGCACTCCATGGGAGGTTCCCATCAGGAGAGATCTCCTCTCGCAGGCAGAGGGTGCACCCCCTCATGGAGCTTAGAGGCTGTAGGTGTGGTCTCTGAGGAGGCACAACTCTTAGCTTCCGGTCTCTCAACCGAGGTTGTAAGACCGTTCTCCAATCCAGAGCTGCAGGCTCTCCGCAGGGTTGACCCACTCCAACCTGAAGGTCTACGTGGCAGCCATGGTGGCCTACCGCGCCCTTCTCGGTGGCCAGTCAGTGAGCAGAAACCCTCTGGTTACATGTTTCCTCCATGGTGCACTGAGGCTGAGGCCTCCGGCCAGAAGAAGCTTATGCTAAGTGGTGAACAGGATGCTATTCTAAGCCTCGAGTCCTCTGATCTCCCCTCTCCTGGGGGTCAAGACTCACTCCTTCTGAAGTTTGGCCATTGGACGGGTTGTCCCCGATTTCTGTCAGGCTCCTTCTCCTTCTCTTGCTTCAGCTGTGCTCTTCCACACTAGGCAGAGATTTGAAAGTCTGGCGGCGTGGGCATTCTCGTTCCCCATACGTTCTTGATGCAGCTCGAGTTCCTGAAGAGTAACGTCTAAGGTTACGTATGTAACCCTGGTTCCTCGAAGGAACAAGACGCTGCATCGCAGTGCCATACCTCCGGCATCTCTGGCTGGTGCTTGCTTCATCCTTTGAGGCTGATTACCGCCGCTCAAGCTTTTATGCTTCCTGGTCTCTGACGTCTCGCCATTCCTTTGGACTGATTATACATGTTATTCAGAGACGTCACGCTGGACGCGTTCCCCAAACGTTCTGGACGCAGCGTCTCGTTCCTTCGAGGAACCAGGGTTACATACATAACCTTAGACATTTTTTACTGTTGTTAAAATATGATATTTACAGCATTTTATATTGCTGCACAAATTAGCATTTCATATGTACATATTCTTCATGGTTTTCAAAATACCTCAAATCTCAAGCAAATCACATAGAAAGCATATCCTTTTGTAATCATGTGTTTTTATTATCTTTGGTCTTTGTGTGCTTTTGTTATGGTCACATATGTAACATACGCAGGAGTAAACAGGAAACTGTGAGTCACAGCACGAGCACAGAACAGTGTAAACACACAGAGAACTAAGGGAGCTGCTAAGCTTCATCAGATCGTGTAAATCAGAGGAAAATTAATAGAAAAGATTATTATGTCGGAAGAAATATGAAGTAAACAAGAGTAAATATATCTATATATTTCCATGTACTGTACATGTATCTTTGGACTATATTACCCAATTGATGCTGTTCGGTGAATCTATGTGAACACAGATAAACCGCTGCTGATTTGACTGAATATGAATGCATGATGAATTTCTATTGAGTACAGATTTATTATTTTGCACTAGACATAAATTACTATTTTACTGTGATTGCACCAATTGTTTTTTTTTAGCCTTAAAAACACAAATGAACAAGCATTGTCTCTGACAAATGGCTCTTTTTCACATTTCCAGGTTCTCATCACGGAAGTAGTCATAGTTCGGTGTTTTTTTGCAAAATAACAGAGTATACCAAAATCTGTTGCTCACTCCATCTTGCCGTCTCTCTCCCTCCCACTTTCTCTGTTCAACTCTCTATATAAACTTGTCACTTTACTTCTGGAGCCAAATTGACTAAGCGAACTGTTAAGGTGATTTTGATCCATTTGTATTGTATAATGTACAATACCTGCTCTGTATTGCATACTCTAAAAAATTATATCCTTTGTATTTCTATATCAGGGTAACGCAAGATCTTTTGGATATAAACTTCGTGTTTCATGGACTTTGGACTGTCATTGACATCTTACAAAGAAAACAAGCTACAAAAAAATCCTGATATGATTTTGAGTCACTGCATTATACCAATTGCAAAAGAACGATGAACTCTACAATGCTTCAATACAGCGCCCAAGACAGATTTATGGAAGCTTTTGTCAGAAATGTCATCTTCGTTCTCTTTGGGATCATAATTAACTTCATCAATGGAGTGTTTGTGTTTACATTTTTTAGGAGTTCAATTTTCTACAGTGATCCAAGATATATATTATATATTCACTTGGTTATCAATGATATGCTTATGGTTTTTTTCAGTGTCACTCTTTCTGTGATGGCTTATGCATGGCCGAAGGTTCCTTTCTCGTTCTGTGTCATTCTGCTAATAATAACTGCTACTACTAATAACAACACTCCTCTGACTTTGGCCGGTATGGCCGTTGAGCGTTACATTGCCATCTGCAAACCACTGCATCACCATCAGATCTGCACAGTTCGCAGGACATATATCCTCATCTATCTGATTTGGGGTGTCAGCGTTTTACCTGGACTGACTGACTTGATTGTCATAGTAGTTGCTCGTCCTTTAGCTGTCTTTACTACTGCTACTCTCTGTAGTTCAACAAATGTGTATAACACACCATACCATGAAGAACTGAGAAAAGTTATAAATGGCATATACTCCTCTGTTGTGTGGGTAATTATTGTATTCACATATTGTCGAGTGCTGATTGCGGCCAGAAGAGCCTCCGCTGATAAATCCTCTGCAAAAAAGGCCCAAAGCACCATCCTGTTACATGGAGCTCAGCTTCTGTTCTGTATGTTGTCCTACATTACTGCTGTCATAGACAAGATTTCTGCTCAACTTCCAATAGATGATCGGAAAAAAGTGACCATTCCTAATTATTTTGTAACAAACTTATTGCCGCGACTGCTTACTCCCCTGATTTACGGTGTTAGAGATAAACTTTTTTGCAATCACATGAAAAGGATTTTTGCATGTAAAATACTTCTTGTAAAGGTTGAATCAACTAAACAGTGAGCAAAAGGTTTTTTTTGTTTTCATGGTGATAATTGTTTTCTTTATTTACTCACTTCTGAAAACTGCTATTTTTAGTGAGTCCTTTATTATTAGACTTCTTTGGTAATGCTCACATATTGTAGTCATAAATTATGAAATAAAAAATGGATGTCATCATAATAGAATATATAACCGAAATAAGTAAAATTATATTATTTACATTTTTTTTTTTTTTTTTTTTAAATTGCACATTTTTAATGGAAGTGGATTGCACTTAGATGAATGATTCGCAAAACTTGACACAAATGTCACGCTTGAGCCTATGGCATAATTCCTGAAGCTGGACTAGAGTGTGGTGCTAGAAATACCAATGCAGATGATAATAATTGTAAATCTTGAATGCACTGTAATTTCCTTTGCATAAAATTGTATGTCAAATACAATTATATGAATAAAAAAATAAAAAACAATGTCTTACATTTTGTTTTTATATTCCTCATACCATATGCTTGTTAACATGATACATTTTTCTCCTTTTAATTTCCGTTTCAGATTCAATAAATTGATAAATCTTAATAAAGAAGTTTTGTATTTTAGCTTGACAAGCTGATCAAACCATCAAAATCTTTAGAAGGAAACGTAGACAACAACTACAGTCAAAAGTCTTTCTTCCAAAGAAAATGATAACACTGAATTTTACACTTTTGAACTGTCACAGTAAACTCTACAACTCTATAATCTTAAAGGTATTCAGATGCTTTTTCTCGCAGTCATAATTAACTCCATCAAAAAAGTTTTTGTATTAATTTTCTTTGTATTATACTAATATTAATGAATTGCAACACTTGGTGCAAACATTGAATTGAAGCCTGTTTCATAAAACCTATAGCTGAACTCATAAAGTAAATGTGCAACAATGCCATTTCCATGAGTTCACTACTTGTTTTTGAACACATACTAATAAATGCAACCTTGGGAAAATGGGCCTATTTGTCAATTTGTTGCAGTTTCCAGCTGTGAAATGACCTCTGCTGGCATTAAAACACAGATAACATTTAATCTTTTGTACACAAATGATGAATAAGGGTGCAGATTTGATTATTAAATACTTTTAAGATTTCTAAACTAATACACTGACAATTGCATCTCATGAACAGCTTCATATTTATGGCTTTTCTGACATAGTAAACTTGTTAAAGCTGCATTAGGTAACTTTTGTAAATATATATTTTTTACATATTTGTTAAACCTGTCATTATGTCCTGACAGTAGAATATGAGACAGATAATCTGTGAAAAAAATCAAGCTCCTCTGGCTCCTCCCAGTGTCCTACTGCCATTTGCAGAAACTCCATCGCTCCCGGTAAGAAAATAACCAATCAGAGCTGTGGTCCGTAACTTTGTTTGTGTTCAAAATGTAGAAACATGTATATAATAAGCGAGTACACCATGAATCCATTTTACAAACCGTGTTTTTGGCTTGTCCTGAATCACTAGGGTACATCTATAATAAGTGTTTATATTCGGACTATTGTAGATTGCTTCGGGGGTACCGCGGCGGAGTTACCCAGTACCTTTGTGATTCTTCATAGACATAAACAGAGAGAAGTAGTTCCGGCTACGATGTTATTCCGCAAGACGCAAGCAGTTCTGTTTATTAACCGCTAGAGCGTCAAAAGTTACCTACCGCAGCTTTAAGTGGCTCATTTGGTCACGTGAATCACAAATCCACAAATTCATTTTGATGAATACTAAATCAATTTTTTTTTTTTTTTTTTTTTTTTGGGTGGGATGAATTAATGCACATTCACATTTAGTCTAGAACATCTGCATAAATGCAGTTATTTTTAAGCCAATGTTGACATCTTATCTAAATGGTGATTTTTTCAAAAAACAGCAACAACAACAACAACGTTACCATTCTTATATGTTTTTCAATATCCGTGCTTGCAAAGATTCTGCACAATCTTCTTGTTCAATATTCTCTGAATCCGGCTCAAATTGATATGTCAATATTGACTCCATCCTTAACTATACCAGAGCAGACAGATCTTGCTGCTTTGGCAAGGGGGAGGGCAGTACTCAAACACGGTCTAAACTGCTCACCAATCACAATGCACTGGGATGGCTAACCTATCACATCACATTTAGTTTTTCGGAAGGTGGGCCTTCATCAAACCCGGAACTAATCGAGCCATTTGTGCAAGACTGGGGAGAAACTTATTGCAATAATATAAATTATGTAAAAAATGAATTAGTTTTTCGAAACACCAAGCATAAGAGCATGTTCTAGTACACCCCCTAAACAATTTCAAGACATTGTAAAAGGAACCCTTGTAATACAGTGGTTCTTTTATGTTTATGTTGCAAGTTCAGTGATGCAGGTAGTGACGATTCCCTCCAGCCAATCCGTGATCAGCAGTTTACACATCACGTTTTGGTAATAGCATGGTTCACTTGGAACCAATCAATCAATGAAGGTGGTAGCAAAAAAAAAAAAAAGTACCAGGTACCAGGCACTGTGCCCATTGGAACCCTCCCCCCACCCCCAAAATTGAACCGTACCATGCATGTGGTACCATGCAGTGGAAAAGTGCCATTAAAGTGACAGAGGTATGGGGTGGTGTACCCCTCTTGTAGTTTTCAAGGGCACTCCAGTTGGTTATCGTGACACTGGACCACTCACATTTTCATCAGTATTGTCTAGTCTTATGTTGTTGTTGTTTTTGTTTTTTAAACCTTGACTTTGGCTATTCAATAAATTTGCACAGGAGATTTGTATTAATTTCCATAGTTTCTTTTGCATTAAAAATACTGCGCTGTCCTGAAGTCAACAGCAACTTTTTGAATAGGCTAATTAAGTGACCCAAGGGCAATGACCATCATATTTAATATTCATAATCCCTGCCCTTTCCACAAACTATAAATGACACAGATGATTAACCACTGATTAAAACCCATGTGAGCTTCAGACTGAAACATGCAGTCCAGAACCAGTTCTGCTCGAGGTAAGTCTATCTACAAGACTTTTCAAAAGGAATAGGCTAGATTAGTCTAGACAAGGTCACTACTCATGCATTCTCTCTCTCCTCATTCCCTTCCAGACTCTTGGTCATAAAGCACCGGAAAATGAACTCGACGACCTGGATTGTGGATAGTTACGAAGAAGCTCTTGTCAAAAACATTGTGATCGTTTCTCTTGGTCTTATCATTAACTTCATTAACGGAATGCTAGTGGTGACTTTCTTCTCCAATCCAATGTTTTCAAGAGACTCCAGATACATTTTATACATTCACCTGGTAATCAATGACATGTTCATGATATTCATATCAATGAGTTTATATGTGTTGACCTATGCATCCCATGTTGCAAATGCATCATTGTGTTACACATTGGTTTTTCTTGGTTCAGCCACTTTTATGATCACTCCATTGAATCTGGCTGGTATGGCAATAGAGCGTTTCATTGCTATTTGTAAACCACTGCATCACTCTCAGATTTGCACACCACGAAGAACCCATATCTTTATATGTTTGATTTGGGTTATAGGCGCTATACCTTCTCTAGCAGATATCATTATTTTACTCTTCGTCGAGCCCATATCTCTCTTCAGGTCTACTGTGCTTTGCTACACATATATTTTGTTCCCGTCAAAACACCACAAGGATCGCATCACTGCTTCACAAGTCATCTGTATGTCATTTGTGTGGATAATTCTCATTTATACTTATTGCAGAGTCCTGTTCACTGCCAGAAAGGCTGTTTCAAAGGGTTCAGCAAATAAGGCTCGGAGTACGATATTGTTGCATGGTGTCCAGTTACTTCTTTGTATGCTTTCCTATATCACTCCTGTTATGGATATATTTGTCATTCCTTTTTTTCCTGCTCACAGAACAAAGATCACTTTCTTTAATTATCTAATGACGAATATCATGCCAAGATTATTGAGTCCTTTGATATATGGGGTCCGAGACCAGAAGTTTCTCAAACAAATGAACGAATACTTTACATGTAAAGTTATAATTTTAAAAATAATGCCATCATGATTTTTTGTTTTTGCTACATTTATTTAAATTTGTATTTATTTATGATTTATGTGATATTTGTTTTATTTGAGAACATTACTGAGAACAGAAATTCTCTATAGTGGCTGAAAACAACTCATACTTTAAAATTTAGGCATTTTGAGTACAAACAAATGATGAATGACCTTTACTCAAAACTAACTTCACTGATGAATTTGCAATGCATTTAATAAGCTGGTGTTTTGATGATTTTTTGTGAAATCATTTACCCTCTAGTTCACACAGATGTTGTTAATTATATTATCTCTAGTAATTATGTATTATGGATTCACGACAACAAAAGTATTTGTGTCTTTATTTTGAATGGTAGGATTTTTTCAATTAATTATTTCAATTACAATATCTTTATAGCCAAACTATAGTTATAACATGAACGATTAGATAAAATTATCTATTAATATTGATAATAGTACTGTGTTATGATTATTTTTTATTAAATAAATTACTCTGTATTCTTATTGTTTTAATGTTTAGATTTATTGTACTTGTTTTTTTTTTCATCAAAGAGAATGTGCATTTTGCGATGAGGTTTCGAATAATTTAATGTTTAGGCGTACAAAATGTAACTGTCTTCCATATTGTACAGCTCATATCTGCCAAATAGCCAACTTCTGCCAAATCTTCCACACATGCAATATTTGATCTTTTTCTCTGATTACAACCAAAGCTAAATTAGTATAAATGTAAAATACTAATTAACCTCCCTAGTCTTTTGTTAATTTGTCACATGACCGAAGCAATGAATTAAAGGGTTAGTTCATCCAAAAATGAACCCGTAAGACCTCTGTTCATCTTCGGAAGCTCTTGGACTAAATCTAAAATATCTTAAACTGTATTCCGAAAATAAACAGAGCTCTTACTGTGCGTTCACACCGCCGGCGTCTAGAGCGTCAAAAATCGCTCTTGTCGCTCTGCTCACGACGCTGCAGAAAGATTCGTGAGCGCTCAGACGCTCTGACGTAGATCGAATGCTTATTTTGAATTTAAAGCGGCCGCAAAGCAAACAGCTTGTTGATCTCGTGCAGACTAACCACAAGGAGGGTAAAGTTATAAGTTAACCTCATTAAATATTGTTGTGGACTAAATATTAAGATCCTTTACTTAAAATGAACAATTTCAGACACCTTGGTCCACGTATCACTTTTAATCTATTTTTTATGTCCCTGTACGTAAACAGGGACACATCATAGATTATTGCAAACGCGAAACAGCAATAATCAACCTGTCCTCCATTGTGATTGGGAACTAATGGTCGGAGTGCGTTCTCTGGAATCCTCTCAAGCGGTGGACTTCTACGTTCCGATTGGTTGCTGCCCAACCGCGTCATAGATCATTACCATAAAGTTGCCCTGATTTCAACTCTCCTCGACGCTCTCAACGGCCAAGTCGCGCCGCGCCGCTCCTCGCCGCTGCTCGACGCCGGCTCACATTGAAAATGAATGACTTCCGGCCACTTTGACGCTCTCGACGCTGGCGGTGTGAACGCACAGTTACGGGTTTGGAATGACATGAGGGTGAGTCATTATTGACATAATTTTCATTTTTGGATGAACTAACCCTTTATGTGCCTACACATGATCACTTGTCGCTAGTGGCATTTTCACTGTTTGTTATCATCTTTTCATACATTCTATGGTTATCATATGAAGGCACCCACAGGACAACCCCACCCCTCCATCTGAGGGTTGGCAACACAGTGACGGACAGTAATGTTAACAACGGCCTCGAGCGCTGTCACGGCGCGACCACAACAGCTTGACATTGTCTAATTTGGCACAGTCTTCCTGCTGCACTAATAGTAGTACGGATTTCCTCTGTGTATACGTATCCTTACAAGTACAATTTTAGCTGGATTCTTTGTGTCCCCTTCAAAAATTGCTCTTGAGAAATTTTATAAGGCTTGTCCATCTGGTAGCATCACACAGAAGAGCTGCTGTAGCTCAGATAGCAGAAAACATCTCAGGTTACGAATGTAACCATGGTTCCCTGAGTTGGGAAGGAGACACTGCATCCTCTAGCGGTCGCTATGAGGAATGCCTCCTCGTGACCCCGGTTTGAAGCATACATTAAAAAAACACCAACAAGTTGGCCGGCAACAGCCCCTGACATCACTACCAGTGCAACTATAGATAAATAGGTGTCAGCAGAACACGTCATTCACTTCTACATCTTAAGGTTGCGTCCGAAGCATGTCAGGAAGCTAGAGGATGCAGTGTCTTGTTCCCTACTCAGGGAACCATGGTTACATTCATAACCTGAAATGTTCCATTTCAAGGGAACTTCGAACTGTGTTCTCTAGGGGTCGCTACGGGGAACAGTTGAGGGGAGTGCAGGCCAGAATCATGGCAAGCACTAGGTACCAACTCTACCATTTTCATGGGAATTGCCAATGGGACGTTAAATTTACAAACCTCTGGCGAAGGGAGCATTACCTGAGACAGCATATACAAGAAGAGATATCCAAGCAACAGGAAGCCCCTCAGGGTGACCCGGCCGGGCATCCAGGAAATAAGGGCAGATGTAAAAACCCACAAAGGAAACAAGTAGATACTCAAGTATTGCTCTGATTCGGACGAAAGCGCTGATGCCTCATGTGGATCACATCCCTTAGGTCTTGCCTACCTTACTTTGACCCACGATTCCTGCTACCCGCAGGTGGGGGAGGAGCACGAGTCATGACAATAGCCTTCTGTGCCCGTCTCTAATCCTCGGATCGAGACGGACCAGGACTCCTATGTTGTTCAGACTAAGAACTGGACCTTTGTGGAATTAAGGATTTGAAGGCAGCTGAGCACGCCATAGCCTCCATGAACTTCTTGACTACCGTCTCAACGGAGGTACCGAAAAGTTCGGAAGGCGAAACCGGAGTATGCCAGTGTGTATGCCTTGCCATTTAAGCAAGATGTATCCTGAAGGGGCTTAGATGGCAAGGAGGGAGATTTAAGAGAGGACGTCTGCCCCACACAGAGATAGCTAGCCAGCGTCTCTTCTACAGGGGGCATCCTCTCATCGCTGCTTTCGCACATTGCCTCGATGTTGGCATAACTTGTATGCTGAAAACAATGGATGTGAGAAGAATTCCAAATTCCAGCCTCTTCCATTCATTTTAGAACTCGACATGGAAAGTACGCAGGGCAGGAGGATTGAGAAGGCTCAGCCTCAGCTTCTTCGCCATCCTCTGACATATCCTGCTCTTCCTGGGCCGAACCCAGCAGAGCACTAGCCTCTGTATCAGAAAGTGTTAAAGATATAACATCATCCTCCCAACGCTCTCTCTCATCCACCGCTGACAAGCATGGAAGGGAAAGACCCTCTCTAAACTTCTCAGCAGGAACCACCTGTGATCCCCACGAGCTCATTTTCCACCATGCCTCAGCAGCGGTGGGTCCTGAACCACGGGAAGCAGATTGCTTCCCCTCTTTCTGCGAAAAGAGAGACAAACAAGAGCGGAGCTTTTTCATTTCATTTTTCAAACGCCTACAATGCATGCAGATTGCCCCCTCAAGGACATTGCATGCATGCTCTTCACCCAAATAAACAACACAAAGATTGTGTGTGTCATCGGGTGTCAAATAATGATGACACAGATACAGACACTGTCTAAACAGTGCTAATAGTCACCATGACAGACAGAGAAAGATCGCTCTTACCGCGTTCAGATGCACGCTTCAAACAGAACAGTCAGTGAAGACGAAGAAGTGAATGACATGTTCTCCTGGCACCAATTTATCTATAGTCGCACCGCTAGTGACGTCAGGGGCTGTCGCTGGCCAACTTGTTGGTGTTTTTAAATGTATGCTTCAGACACGGGTCACGTCGAAGCGTTGTCCAAAGTGACACCTAGAGGACGCAGTCAAAAGTTCCATTGAAAGGGAAATGTAATGCTGTGTATGGGGCTGCATGGTTGCAGAATGGTCAGTGTCCATGATGACCCCTGATGACCATGACTTCCTCTGTCCACTGTTGATCAAATGAAGGCATCACAGGAGCCAGGAAGTGAAGCTAACATTGGATTTGAATGCGTCTTGGTGCCTTCCTATACAACATTATTCAGTTTTTGGACACACACAGCCAATATCACTTCTCTTTGTGCTTTAAACAATGATGATCGATGTTCGCCTGTGGCTCAAGTGCTTTCTCTATTTTGTTATAGAGCATTAAACTGCTACGCAGTTTCAGAAATCGGTCTGAAAAAAGATACCTTCATGTGCAAATGCTGGCTGCAAAGACATTGCCTGAGAAGAAATTGAGGCATCAAATCAGCTACCTGTGCTTTCGGACAGAGCTATTGTTTGTGCACAACACCTAGTGTACTGCATTGATTCGACCTTTACTCAACTTTATTCATAAAGATTTAAATTCTAGTAACTGTGTGTATGAATGAGTTTAATTCCACATTTTTCCAGTGCTCTCATCTACAGAACATAGGCTACCACACCATTCACCAATAATCGCATTTGCAATATTTACATTTCATTTAAATTATTCCACTGTGATGTGACCCAAGTGTATTGACCATCACATTTAATATGCATGATCCCTGCCCTTTCCACAAACCATAAATGACACACAAGCACATAATGTAGCACTGATTAAAATTCATGTGAACTTCAGACTGCCCACAGTTTAGAAATGGTTCTTCTGCTCCAAGGTAAGTCTGTCTATACAACATCTCAAAGGAAATAGGCTAAAACTTCAAGTATTGCAGGTGATTTTTTTCTCTCTCTTTCTGTTCCAGATCCTTGCTTGTAAAGAATTGGAAATGAACTCGACGACCTGGATTGTGGATAGTTATGAAGAAGCTCTTGCTAAAAACATTGTGATCGTTTCTCTTGGTCTTATCATTAACTTCATTAACGGAATGCTAGTGGTGACTTTCTTCTCCAATCCAATGTTTTCAAGAGACTCCAGATACATTTTATACATTCACCTGGTAATCACTGACATGCTCATGATATTCATATCAGTGACTTTATATGTGTTGACGTATGCTTCACCACTTGTGAATGTATCATTGTGCTGTGTATTTATTTTTCTGGGTACAACCACTTTTATGATCACTCCATTGAATCTGGCTGGTATGGCAATAGAGCGTTTCATTGCTATCTGTAAACCACTGCATCACTCTCAGATTTGCACACCACAAAGGACCTACATCTTTATATGTTTGCTATGGGTCATAGGGGCTGTACGTTTTATAGCAGATGTCATTATTTCACTTTTAACCCAACCCGTATCTTTCTTCAGATCATTTATACCTTGCTACCCAAATTATTTGTTCCCTTCCAAGAGCAATCAGGACAATACCACTGCTTCACAAGTCATCTGTATGTCATTTGTGTGGATAATTCTCATTTATACTTATTGCAAAGTCCTGTTCACTGCCAGAAAGGCTGTTTCAAAGGGTTCAGCAAATAAGGCTCGGAGTACGATACTGTTGCATGGTGTCCAGTTACTTCTTTGTATGCTTTCCTATATCACTCCTTTTATGTTTATAATTAGTACTCCTTTTTTCCGTCTTCACCAAACTAAGATCACTTTCTGTATTTATCTGTTAACTAATATTTTGCCAAGATTGCTAAGTCCTTTGATATATGGGATCCGAGACCAGAAGTTTGTGAAACAACTAAAGGAATACTTTACCTGTAACTTTGTTATTGTAAAGATAATGCCATCGTAATTGTGCATTTTATTTGACTAAGAATTATTTAGAAATAATTTTGATTTATTTGAGTTTGTTTCATTATGGCATTTGTCTTGTTTGAGATTTGAGAACATAAATGAGAGCAGAATCTCTCCTGTGTATGAATGTCACTGAATTAGATCAATATTCTAATTATTCAACTATTCAATATTCTACAAAATGTCAAACCATGTGGCATATTCAGTAAAAAAAAAAAAAAAAAAAAACTAAAACAAAGGATAACCAGAACTATCTTTACTTTTATAAGCATTTTTTTTCAGCAGGTGTTTTATTAATTTTTAGTTAATATGTGAAATCTGTTCACCTCAAGTTCACAAAGGAGTTGTTAATCACATGAACTATGGGAAGAAAGCACACATTTAGTCTATATTCGGAACAGTCTTTATTGCTTTATCTGTTAAAATTATAGCCAAACGAACAGTCTGGGAAAACTGCATGATAATGTTGATGATAGAACTGTATTATTATTTTTTTAATCAAATAAATCACACTGTACATGCTTATACTTTGTGGTTTAGTTTAA
This sequence comes from Carassius gibelio, assembly GCF_023724105.1. Classification (NCBI taxonomy): domain Eukaryota; kingdom Metazoa; phylum Chordata; class Actinopteri; order Cypriniformes; family Cyprinidae; genus Carassius; species Carassius gibelio. Next base: position 28,666,424 of record NC_068376.1, read on the forward strand.
AGTTCTTTTTAAAACCAAAGATTACTTGCATTATTTTGTAACTTAATCAGTTCATTAATATATTTATGTTTGAGGTTTATTCTTTTCTTAACTTGAGAAAAGAAAAATAAACTTGCTCCATAAGGCCCACAAGTTATGCATACTCTTTTGTTTTTTTATTATTTTGTCATATTAGAATATGAATTAATTTAAAGCATAAAGAAAGAAGGTGCTGTTTTGAAATATTATTAATTACACAATGCATGCATGCATGAATCAAATGGATATCAGACCAGTAAAATATGCACAAATATGTAACTTTTTTTGTTGTTGTTGTTTACCTTATTTGCTGAGCAAGTCACTAAGACTCCAGTGAGACTTCTTCAGTTAACAAGCTTATTAGGCCTATTTAAATGTATTCATAAACAATAACATATATTACTATAATTGTGAATGGCATTTCAGTTGAAAAATAATTATTGAGAATCATCTGATCAATTTGAGAAACATGTAGAGCCGCTTGTTTCTACCCCAAGCTGACTTATTCAGTTATTTCCGTGTGTTTGCAGCGCCACCTTGTGGTTTTTCTGTATAGTTTAGCTCGTGCACACCAACAGTGTGTTGAGCTCACCTGAGGAATCTCAGCGTCCGGTGACAGAAGCTTTCGAAGATACAACAACAAATGCATATTTGGCTTTTTAATCACGTATCATGGCCGAATGTGTGCGAGAGGCCGAAGATTACACAATAACAGAAACCTTTCTGTTCTGACCGAGGAAACGCAAGCTAAATCCGCTGAAAGGCAAATGCTACTGAAAATTGCCTACCCTGATTTTTTTTTTCTTTTCTCAATAATAGCTCATTACAGATCATTATAAAGTTGTCATATTGATAAATTCGTCATTGGTCACTTGTTGTCTAATGTACATTATCCTTGAAACCTCTCAGTTCCTGTATTGTTTACATCCAAACAGGTGTATTTAAAAGACCTACCACTGCAAAACAGGACACTGGTGCTAACAAGAAGGACATGCACATAGTAATAGTAAAGTATTTTTTCAGAATGTAGAATTTAAGAATCTGATGTAATGCTTTGTAAAGGACACCACTGCTAATGATTTGTCATTCTTACAGAAAAATGGCTGATATTGACGAGGGGTTATATTCTCGACATCTGTAAGTTTACTGTAAAATATTCCTATTAACTTTCCTGAGTCTATCTGCATCTTGGTTAACCTCTACCTTTTTTGCTCATTCTATCTCTGATGTATTTGTATATTTCATTGCTAGCAGTCCCTAGTGCACGAGTGTAAAGTACCTGAATGATCATATTTTATGTTTTAGTAATCATTTTTACTTTATTTACATTAAGTTAATAACAGGAATTATATTCAGAATGAGAAAGAAGCACTTCATACTCCGTTATAATTGTGGAATTAGACTTTATGGATCCTTGATCGGTGCATTTCATCGTCAGATTCCTCAGCACATTTTACACACCTATAATAGTCCAATATTTCATCTCTGTGTTTTTGCCGCCCTATAGGCTGATGCTGAAGTGCTGGTTACTATTACTAAAGAGCTTTGCAGGGATGCAGAGTTTGATGAACTTGATGAAGACACTGTAAAGCAGTTATTTCTGTTTGCCAGCAGTAACCTGGCGCCTGTCAATGCTGCTCAGGAGGTGGTGAAGGTGAACTTTATCATTTAACATTTTACGCTGACAGCACCAGTTGAGTTTGAGACCATGGTGTATGAAATCTGTCAGGCATGCAGTGGTAAATTGACTCCTCTCAGACAGTGGCTGTGCTTCAATGCCCTGGAATGCATACCTCAGGAGGACATTGGAGTCCTTTCTGAAGACAAGCTACAAGGCAGCTCATTCTCAGTATTTAGAAAACACAAAGTCTTGTTACTGATGGATTCATTATCAACTGAGCACTTTATGTGCTTCTTATAAAGTGATCGTTATCTTTTATGCTGTAGAGACAGCTGATATGATGGGCAGATTGCTGTGTTTGGATCTGCTTTTCAAGACAAATTGAAGAAACAGAAATATTTTCTTGTGAGTGTTTCACCAGCAGGGGAGGCCATTATCCTGATTTGTGTTTCCATAACCCTGTTAAATGACTCCCAGCTACTTATCGTTGATCTGTTATGGTGAGCAGTGAGCACTTCAGTGAGTCAGCGGTGTCGAATGCACAGGAAATATTTTATGTGCCATGTGACATTTCCTGTTGAGCACTGAGGATATGCCAGTCAGAGTTTCCCATGTGAATCAACCGAATAAGTCAGATTTTTGGGGGGTGAATATTATGGTCAATTTGAATGTTGCTAAAACATGTTTTTTCATATAAGTGTTATGCTAATGAGGTTTAAGCAAGGATCTATTGAATTGATCAAAAGTAGCAGTGAAGACAATGTTTTGCCATATATATATATATATATATATATATAATTTTTTTCCCACAATATTACTGTTTTTTTTTTCTGTAATTTTGATCAAATAAATGCAGGCTTGATGCGCAGAAGAAACTTCTTTCAAAAAAATAAAAAAATAGTAATGTTTCCAAACTTTCGGTCTGTACTGTGTGTGTATATATATATATATATATATATATATATATATATATATATATATATATATATATATATATATTATATGTGAATTCTGAAATAAATGTGTCACAGTTTCCACAAAAATACAAAGCAGTACAGCTGTTTTCAACATTGATAATTATAAGAAATTTTTCTAGAGTAGTTTTCAGCATATTAGAATGATTTCTGAAGATCATGTGGCACTGAAGACTGGAGTAATGATGATTAAAGTACAGCTTTGATCACAAGAATAAATTACATTTTCAAATGTACAGTTTTTCAAAAGAAAACAGCTACATTTTAATACTTTTTGACAATATTACTAATACTAATACTATACTAATATTGGAATAAAAGACTCCAAACTTTTAACAGTATTATACTGTATATATGCTATGAATAACATAACATAACATAACCAAAATGTTACTTCAGTCATGTCTCACTTTCAGTCTTACTGTCAGAGATTTTTCATGTCATATTTCTTGTGAGTTCTCATTAGAATGTCTTTGTCTATGATAAGGTCAGAGCTTGAGCAATTGGTTGTAAGCTGCTGAGGACTTTGCTCTGATTGGTCTGGGTGCGGGAGAGGGCGGGAACATTACAGTGACTGACATGGACTCTACTGAGTGATCTAATCTGAATCAACAACTTCTTTTCCACTCTAAAGCCATTGAGATAAGACGAGTTTGCACCAAACAACAGCAAAGAACACCTATAAAATTAATTTACACTTTCATCAGATTCAGTAAGATCGAAGACTGTTGAAATTGAAATCTGATTGAATGAGCCACATCTGTATCACATTTTACCCCTTAACTGTGATAAAATTACTGTAATGCATTTATATTTATTCTTTCTGTGTTTCTCAGAGGCTGACGTCTGAGGTGGTGGCAGAGTCGGTTAAAGAGATGATGATTCTTTACATGAACATCACCGCTCACCAGAACCGTGTGTGTGCAGAGACGGAGGAGGTTTACACACATTCATCTTACAGTAACCTTGATGGTGTGGCAGCCGCGCTGGATAATGTGGATGCACGTGAGTGCTCAGTTTTCTGATTCACCAACAGTGTTTACCAACATTGTAAACATGTGTCTAACATTTTATTTTCCTTATGCATGAGGAGTCTATCTCAACCAATTCTGTGTGCGAAACAAAAAGCCTGTGCTGGAGGGAGGAACTCTGGGTAATAAAAGCCACACTTTGGTAGTAGTACCACATCTGACTGAATCATACGGACCCTCCACATCTGAGGGCAGAAAGCCATTCCTATCTGCTCACTTAACAACTTCTCTCACCATATGGAGCATACGTTACAGGTCAGAAGGCACTTGTACTGATCAAAAGTTTTTTTTTATTGAACCTTTATCTGCTTGAGAGATTAACAGGTTCAGCATTCAGTAGCGGCTCAAACATCTATTACCATTTCTCTCATGTGTGATCACAAACACTTTCATGTTGATGTGAGCTTTTTAAGAGTTAAAATGTGCTGTATTACACCAAATGTCGATTAAAGGCTCATTCAAACCAAGAATGATAACTATGAAGCTAGAATGATAGCTGCTGTGGCTGAAGCTGCTAATAGCATCCACATCAAGGAACTATAACATTGCTAACATTATACTAACTATAAAATTACTAACATTATTAACTATAACACATGTAAGTACGCTCTGCATTTTTGTCATCTACGACTTAATATTTGCAAATACACAAAGTGGTCATTTTAATGCAGTGGTTGCATTTTTACCATACATGAAGCTATGATTGTATGTGAGTCACAAATAAATTATTTGTCATTTTCAGTGGGCCAGAGACCAGTTTGAAGGGCTTTTCAAACAAACAGCAGAGAATGTGAACAATTTCATCAGATATCGATGAATTCAGGTTAACTAGTTAGTATAGAAGAGAAAATGTGTGGAAGAGGCTCTACAGTTGTCAGCAGATGCAGAGATCATTAAATATGAAATAGTATACATGCTCATGTCCAGGCTCAGCTATTCATTATTAGTGCAACCCCAGGCTGCCCCCTGGCTTCCTGCCACAAGGGTCAAGTGTTGTCAGATCTCTTTTCCATCTGAAATGAAGTGAAGGATGTTTAAAGAGAGGCGAGTGTGCAGGAAGTCGAGGTGCTGTGTGTTGTAGGCAGATACCGCAAAGGGAAGGCAGCCGCTTAACTGCCTCAGTCTCAACTACTTCCTCTTGGCTGTCGGCAAATTGCAGCCTTTGAGTGAAATAAAGGAAGGACCTCACCCAACTCAGCAGCTTTCTTTTGTTAAAAACTGGAAGTGTTTTTAACCGTTTTAGTTTTGTTTAATGATAATAGCCATGTTTTTAATGCCATAAGAAGCTTAGCCTAAACTACCAATGTAAAAAATAAATAAATAAAAACAAAAACTACTCATACTAATAATGCTACCTCTTTTCTCTATTTCTGCAGTGACTCAACATTTGTTAATTGCACAGTAAAAAAAAAAAAAAAAAAAAAAAAATATATATATATATATATATATATATATATATATATATATATATATATATATATATATATATATATATATAATTAGATTTTTTTTATTACAGATTTTTGTGACAATAAGGGGGTGAAATGTGAATAAAGATATTATAAAGTGTCATTCCTAATGGTCTGTAGGCAAATTCTTATTTTATTGATTTATATCTTGGGATGAAATTAGCCCCATAATAAATAGGATAGGCTAAATGATTACTTGTAGGTTTTAATAATTTGTCAAATACTGCATTATTTTTTAGTTGATTGAGTCAGTTTAAATTTGCACCAGCAGGCGGCACTGTTGTCTATAACAACGGAGGGTCCTGACCCACGTGTGGTGAGAGATCATTAAAGGTTTAAATGGCATGATAAAGTCACAATAATAGGCACCTTGTCATTCAATAACATGTCATTAATTATCTGAGGTTTATAAATTATAATAACAAAACTCTTCATCATGAGAATGGCAGGAAATTGCAACATTTTATTTTAGTCTTATTGACCGGGTAAAGGTACAATTGATCATTTTTACTGGTAGTTTATGGTTATGTAACAGTATGGATGTGGAGAGAGGTCTAATCCATAGCATAAGTTCCTTCACACTGAGATAAACATGCGTCCAGAGGAGGGGTGATATGGACAAGAAGAGTTTTGAAACTTTAAAATGTCCTTCATCTCATATGTCCAGATATAACAGTTGCAAAACCAGAAGTCGCAGATGTTCAGTGGGAATGTAGACCACAGTTCAGTTTGAGGGTTTGTGCATGATCCATTTTGCATGAATATACTAAAAAAGATTGAATCTTGAAGTTCTACTGAGGTTTGTTTTCTCATCATCCGTTGGAGTCTTTCCTGGAGTGCAGGAAAACAGTTGTAAAGATCGACATAAACAACTCTTTCTTTGAAACCAGTGGAATAAGCTTTGTGTGATTGCTCTTTTGGTCTGTCTGCGCTCTTTTGAACAGCATCTTCTGTTTTTTTGTTAAAACACCAATTGCATTGAACACACACATGATAAACTCATTATTCTGTCTGTCTGAGCAAAAGGCTTGGAGACATGGCTTTATGGTGACCAATCACATCCACTTCACATCAGCATGTGACAAGTTTGTGCAGGGCTTCCATTTGGCCCACAACACATGTAGACGTCTTTCATTCTTGCTTAATGGAGCTGACTATATAGCGTCTTTAACAGTATTTTTGTATATTATAATAGACTACACAAACACATTATATTAATAATTATTTTAAAAAGTAAATAAAATAATAATCTTTCAAAAAAAGTATTTATATTGATATTTAAAAAGTAATTTATCGAGCCTACGTACACATGTAATAAATAAAATAACAATATAACTACATAGCATCTTTAGGAATATTAAAGCAATGTTTATTAAAACATTTGAAATAAAAAAGGACAAACATCTAATAATAAATAAAATCAGATAAATAAAATTATAAAAAGTATTAAAAGTGTATATATATAAAAGATTATTCATCCTACATATGCATATATTCTGAATTATTTATCTAAAAATGTATATACAGTATGTGTGTGTGTGTATATATATATATATATATATATATATATATATATATATATTGTATGTGTGTGTGTGTAAACATGAAAAAAAATATATATATTTTTTTTTAAACACTATTTTTCCTCCTCTTTGGTCCTCTCTAACAAGCTCTGGACTTCCGTTGTGGATGGGCGTAAAGAGATCCTTTGACCTTTGGCACCAACTATGTGAGTTTTATTGAGTAAATCCCCACACACAGCCCTTGGGATCTCCCATCATCCCCTGCAGACAGCATTGTCTTAGTTTAGATGACTCACAGTTTCTCTCCTGTTGTGAGTAAGATAGTATCTGATATCAGTGATCACTTGTGATTAACAAAGCAAGGTGAAAACATGTTAAACCCCCGACTTCTCTCACACAGACACACTCACACAGAGCCACATAAGCAAACAAGTCATGCTTTTCTCAGAAACCCTTTCAGATGCATATATAAACTGAAATAAAAACCAAGAAAAACATCTCTATGTAAATGATTCAATTCTATAACCTTTATTTGTGTTCTCTTAAAGGAATTCCTTTTAACTCATAAAAGTCTGTTGGAATTCTATGGTTTCAAGGGTTAACCCTTTTTGGGAAGTGTTGTTTTTTGAATGCGCTACACACTTTCCCCTTGTCATTTCCCCTGCATCTGTGTCTGTGAGCCATGGCAAGATTTTCCATCCTTCAGCTCAAAATCAAACACAAACGCGCAGTTTCGCCTTAGATCTACCAGCTACAATAAAACTATTTTGATTTGCGATTATTACTGTTACCCAAAAATCAGGCCATCCAAGATGTAGATGTTCCTTCGTCGTAACAGATTTGGAGAAATATAACATTACATCACTTGCTAACCAATGGATGCTCTGCAGTGAATGGGTGCCGTCAGAATGAGAGTCCAAACAGCTGATAAAAACATTTCTTGTGACATACAAATCTATCCATAATCCATAATAACACTCGCTCTATTGAGAAAGTCCATCTCCTCGTCCTCTCACATCAACATCCACCAACAGACTTGTTCAGAACGGTACATGTTTCTCTCCTGATTCAGACGAGATTACTTTTTCACTAGAGAAAGCAAAAGAGGTTGAAAACTTCTTCATTTTGTATGCAGTTTTTTTTTTTTTACATACAGTACATGCAGATTTTGGCTTCACAATTGGTTAATTAATTGAACTGAAGTGTGACGTTTTTATCAGCTGTTCAAACTCACACATTCACTGCAGAGGAACATACAGTATGTGTTGGTTTTGTAATTTCGACACCCATTAAAATTCATTGTATAGAACAAAATGCAGCTTAGATATTCTGCAAAACATCCTTGTTTGGCTTAACGCTTACTAAAGGAAACTAAATGTGTTTGGAATGACATGAGAATGAGATGAGTATGATTAAAATTTTTGTGTGAATTATTCCTTTAGCAGTTTTAAACATAAAATGTGTCTGAAAATGTACTGGCATCCCCAGTAAATGCACACATTTGGTATGTGCAATGAGTCTGTCAGACATGTTGGCGTCCACTCTCAGGTAGGAGGTCTCATTCAACCACAAAATTGGCCCTAAAGCATCCAACCCCCGACTGCAGTTTTCATCGACCCTTAACCAGCTCCATCCATTACAGACCAGAGAAAACAGTCATCCTCTCTGTTGAGACAGATCTTCTTCACAGAACCTCACTGCTGTGACATGCTTCTCAGAGAGAGAGCGTCCATCGCACAGACGGGTCTTATGAAAAACTCTGGATGCACACTGGTTTAGTCAGTGTTCGCTTTGTCGTTTGTCGTGACTGCATGACACATGGGCTTCCACACACATGCATGGAGACTGAATGAGCAGCAGTCTCAGAACAACATCTCATTTCTGTTAGGAAGAGGATTAGTCTCAGTCTGTGTGTTTCTCTGCATGTCTCTTCAGTCTTTAAGTCTGACCTGTACAATCGTTTCTTCATTTCTCTTTCTCTGGTTGCTTCCGTCTTTAGTCTTTTCTCTGAAGATGAAAGCATTCTGGGATCTTTTTGGGAATGTTCATATAGAAATGGTAAGGCAAAGGTTCCTGTGTATAAATGTCTTGCATGGTCTTGCAAGATTTACGATTTTGAATGTTTTAAAACCAAGTGTAGTTATAATAAAGAAGAAATCAGATTTCAGGATCTAGGTCACAGATGATGTAAGTAAATGAGTGACATTGATCATGTGGCTATGTAAAAAAAAATGAAATTAGAAAAATGATTCATATCTCTAGTGCTGTATAAATAAACTTGCCTTGCCTTGCCTTGCTAGTGGACTCAGACTTTTGGGCCCCACAGGTTGTATTATATGTCCATATGCATGTGCAAGTATGTGTGTGCACTTTAAGCGATGATGCATTCTTTGCCAGATCAGATGTTTTTTTTTTTCTTTTTGTGGAATGTGCATTTGGGGGATTCTGGTGGCATCAGGTTGCCTTATTATACACTGCGCTCAAACCCTATTTGCTAGTTAAATCTGGAACAGTTGCAGTCTGTTTAATGTGACTCATGATCAGTATTACTGGAACATTATATGTGAATAAAATAAGAAGCTATCAATGTTTAAATATGACACGGTATGACATCTTTGTCTAGACCCTGTTGTACCAAAGTGTGGAAACATACCTGTGGCTACATTGTTCCTGTTTTTAAATTCTTCTGGTTTTTTATACATCTCTAAATATAGCAATCAGCATCACACTTTGAACACAACAAAGTGTGATGTTTTTTTCCATCGCTTTTGCCCTGTGGTAATGAATGAACAGATGGTCGGTAGGGGAATATTTGCTGGTAGACAATCAAAAGATGTTTTAAAAATATGAATAAAAATGGCATGATATTAAGAAAATATATATCGACGAGTATCCTTTAGAGTTATTTTTTTATTTTCCCCAATAAAAAAAAGTATATTTTAAAGCGAATGCATAAAAAGCGGCACGTTGGCCAATGATGTGAGTCTGATACATACTGTATGTAGAGACAACCGAGACTGAATGGAAGAACATTCTGTGCGAAGCCCTCTTATGTGTCAGTGCTTATAATAATGCAGTTGTTTGTACATTACCAAATGTTCTTTTTAATTCTTGTGTTCCAGGATGATGACAGTAGTTTCCACGTGGACTAGTCATAGTTGCAGCATCCAACCTGAGGGCAGTGAACTACGATATATCAACAGCCCACCACCACAAAGTAAATGACTTTTGTCTTTGTCAAGCAACTCCGCTGTGCTTTTGTTTGTGAGACAAGATCTAAAGTGATCAGCATTCCCCTCCGGGGGTTTGTGTCTTCAGTTCCTGTAAATATACAGTACACCCTGGGGAAAGACATTTTGATTATACAGTAATAGACCATAAAGTTCCATTTCAGATGCTATTTTGTGCATGTACTATTTTCCATAAATATTTTGCATGACTTGATTGTACCAGTAAACATGGATTTGTAATTCACAAACTGTGCACAGTGTGTACATAAGTGCATATTCAAGTTGATAATATCCTTTATTTTCATCTGCAGAGCAAGTTAATTGCTGGCCGCATCATTCCAGCAATCGCCACAACAGCTGTGATCGCCGGACAGATGTGTTTGGAGCTTGTCCAGGGTCACCAGAAAATCACATCCTACCACAACGCATATATAAACACAGAACTTGTGTGGCCCCGACATTTACAGTAAGTGACAAAACTATTCACTTATCACCATCTAACATGAGTGTGTAGGCCTTTATTTCTCTAATTAATAAATAACAAACATAGAACAACAGAATGGCTCTGAATTCTATAGGAATGCTTAACTGTTGAATACAGTATATCATAATAGTTGAATGTATTTATGTTGACTATAAGTCTCTATTGGCTCTTTTCTAACAAAATCTATTAAAATAGCAATCTGTGACTCCAATCCAGGAATTTCACAATGGTTTAAGAGGGTTGTTAGTCACAATGCAAAGTACATTGGCTAAAACCTATTAACTCTAGTAAAATCATTGATGCATGGCATCAAGTCGCAAAATTATAAAACGATATTCAATTTATTTATATTATTTGTATTATTTTATTAGCTGTATTAGTATTAGTAAAAATAATAAATGTTTTTATTATTAGTACTATTAGTAGTAGTAGTAGTAGTAGTATAATTATAAAGCTAATAAAATATTATATTAAAATACAGTGTTAATATTATTTGTCTAATGATAATATAAATATATATATAAAAAAACTTTAATGTCTAATTACCAACAGAGTTATAACAATTTGTTTTCATGTGCACATTGAAAACATAGTTAAAAAAATTGGTGTAAAAAAATGTATTCAGAAATTGATGAAAAATTAAATAAAGACATTTTTGTAAAACACACTAGAGTAATCTTTGCCTTATTTACAGTCTCATGAAGAATATATATATATATATATATATATATAGATAGATAGATAGATAGATATATAGATATATATAGATAGATACAGTATATATGTATATATATATATATATATATATATATATATATATATATATATATATATATATATATATATATATATATATATATATATATATATATATATATATATATATATATATATATATATAAATATATATGTATGTATATATATGTGTATGTATATATGTGTATATTTATGTTTGTTTTGTTTTTGTTTTACAGTATCACTGTGCTTATGGTCTTTTATTGTTCAAACAATTGATTTTAGGCACTTGTGGAAGACTAATATGTTGTAAGTTAGAGTAAACATATTAGTCAAATGATTTTGTTCCCTATAATCGCTCTTGTGCATTGAATAAAGGTTATTTTCACTGTGGTTGAGTTGTGTTATGAGGGCCGGGGGTGATGGGTAAGGAGTGATGGCTGGGGTGAAAGGTTACAGCATCCATCTTCTGACTGCGTCTGGATCACTACAGGCTTTAGTGAACTTATTTTCCTCCTCAGGGGCTTTAACCACATAGTAACTGTACACTCACCCCCACAGACCCTCACTTGTGTGCTTGATCAGTTTAGGGGACTTCCACTTTCAAAGGGAATGTGTTCAGATTGAAACAACTGATCATTCAGACAAACACGTGCATGTATAAAGCAGCAAACCTCAAATAATTGCATGCAAAATCTGGAGATTAAGTTTGAGCTGGTGTGCTTATGGGTTTATAACGACCACTAGAGGCTAAAAACAACTGAGTGGCACAAGATTTGTGTAGACAGACTTCATAGATGACATAATGCAAACCCCAGAAACAGCCACACACACCATGTGCAGGGTCAGAGTTGAGGGTAATTCTCACCCAAGGGGACAGACGGTGAGCTGGGCTTTGTAACACACAAGCTCAGGTTGCTGGTGCGATGTGACCATTTTCTTGAGTGTCCAGACTGCTCCATTCTCAAAACACTCAACACACACACACCCACACACACACACACACACACAGGCACTGCTTAGATTACAAGAACATGCAGTGGCCCTGAGAGGTATTTTTGGTAGATACCAAAGACACACAAATCCAACTTGACAAAAATAACTTTTTTTCTACCTTATTCATTTCTGCTTAATGTCTTTTAATAATTCTCAGGTTTACACAAGTGTCCTAGCAGAGGAACCATAGGTGTCTTTCATCACATTAACTAACAATGTGTTCCACTAACTCAACAAAGTGATGCAATATTTTATTGTTTTTATTTTGAACAGTATATCCATTTTGTATCATGTAAACCTTAACATGCTTCTTTTTGTAATACACTGTTCAAACTATTTTTCTATGTTTTTGAAAGAAGCCTCTTATGCTTAACAAGTGTGCAATTATTTGATTAAAAATACAGTGACGACAGTAATATTGTAAAAAGTTATTACATATTTAAATCTCTAATTTCAATGTTAATGTTTTTTTTAAATGTAATTTATTCCTGATTTCAAGGCTGAATTTTCAGCATCATTACTCCAGTCTTCATTGTCACATGATCCTTCAGAATATCCACCATGATACATTTTGTTCAGGATTCTTTGATGAATAGAAAGTTCAAAAGAACGGCAATTATTTGAAATCCAAATCAGAAAAGGAATGTCTTTCCTATCACATTTGATCATTTTTTAATCATTTTTTGAAAGGTAGTAATATTTTGCTTATAGTGTTCATATATTTCTACATTTTTAAGTGAAGCTTAAGTGTTTAGAAACTTTTCAGGATTACTGTGTAGAACGTTTTTTTTTTTTTGGCCTTTCTTTTTTTCATCTCCCCTTTCACTTTTTCCATTCCTTTTGTTTTGTTTGCATACCTTTTTCATACAACGGAACAGTGTTCAGTGCTCTTTTCCAAGTACATGAAACATTTCCACACATGGGACTAGTTGAGGTTTAGCTTTATTTAGTGATTCTGATACTGTTTGAATGCAGTCACATGGAAAACAAATTATCGAGTCGATTAGTTAACATTTCCTTTTTTAAACCCTTTGTTTAGACTGTGATGGTGAAGTTGTAGTCACCATATGGGGCTTTATCAGCTGTCAGTCTATTAAATTGAGCTGTGGAAAATCTGTTAGTCTTCTATCCAGCCACAAGGCATCAATCGGAACATTTCATGGATTTAGAGGAATGAAAACAGAAGAGAGAAATATTTGACTGATCGGGAATACATAACAGCCAGTAGCTTTCCAAAATTCACAGAAAAACTGAATTATGGAAATTTGACAGATCACAGACTAAGAAGGTTATTCTATTAAAATAAATCTAGTCTGAGAAAAGACAGATATGCTTGTAGCTTCCTGTATTCTACCAAGGACTTCCTTTTTAAAAGCCTCCACTATTTTTACACTCTCAAGATGAGTTTTAAAGAACCCCTTGTGTCATGACAATGACCTGGTTTACTGTTGCAGACCTTATTTAAGGACTTTATCAATTATGTATTTTATAAACTGAAATTCACAATGGGAGCTTTATATAATAGCATCAATAAGCCCATATTTATTTGTTGATAATGGTCAGTTTAGCCCTCTTTTACTGACTATGCATCAGTATTAAACTGTATTATAATGTTTCCCAGCATGCAGAATTTGACTCTAAGTGCTTGAGAGAATGTGCCTTCATCTGAAGTGAGACAGGGTTATTGCTGTGGCAGCTTCAGGTCCTTATTAGCAGACTCTCAAGGCATTTTATGGCACTCTGTCTGTTGTAACCCTGCAGAAAAGACCAGCAGGTACGCATTCATGACTTACAGGGATTCCAAATGATATACTTTACTGAATATATTCCAACACTGAAAACAGTTGTCCTGCTTTAATATTTCTGTGAAAACCAAGAAACCTTTTTTTCTTCATGAATAGAAAGAACAATGATTTAAAATAAAGATCTTTTGTTTCATTTTAAATGTCTTTAACTTCACTTTTGATCAGTTTAATGCATCCTTGTTGGGCAGATTGTTGTCATACTGGTCTAGTTTGTTATCCATCTTTGCTACAAGCACTTTGGATGTAAATATATGTGCATGTATGAGCAGAGGAAACAGAGATGTGCTTTTAAATACAACAATTGTTCCAATGAGTTGCTAAAAACTAGAGAAAAATGAGATCAAATATGTCCATCTAATGCATGTCTATATAGACTAACAATTGAAAAAGAGCCCAAATTTTTTACTTGCATTTAATGGACTAGTTGTTGCTCCTCTTGAAGACCAATTGGAGTTGAGAGCATACCATAAACTATGAAGTGAGAGCATTTATTTGTATATGGCACGTGCCAGCTTATTTGACCATTTCTGAATTACGAAGAGTGAGTAGGAAGAAAGTGAACCCTGCAGAAATGACAGCTATTTCCTGCCATCGCAGGAAACTCCTCTATTAGAACCAGATTTTCTTGAGCCCCATTGTGGCTGCCTTTTTATTCCTTTAATCACACACAGCTTTTTAGAGAGACCAAGTAAGAAAGAAGGAGGCTGTGGGGGAGAAATGGAGGTTTCAAAGCCCATCTGCTCAATCCCAAAGCTTCTTCTCACTTCTTTGTTCTCAAGCGTTCCCTTTTATGATGATGAGTTTCAAAACATTACATCTTTACTTGTTCATTCCTTCACTCTTTTTTTGTGTTTACTGTAGAGTGCACTCACTTGCATAATCAGCACTTGATAATTGAGCTGAGCAATGTGTACATTCATCAGTGAGCATTTGGTCTCAGTTAAAACTGCATGCTTTATTAACGATGCACAAACACTTTACATGATGACATCTTGATGAAGTGTTAAGGAGGATGATGCATATGTTTAATGTAGTGCAAGATTTTAGGACATGCAGAATTTAAAGATAGGAACTGAGCATGAAATATAGACTTATTAATGCTTTTCATAAAGTGTGTTGCAGTTCTTTTGGAGTGATATTGAATAAAATTGAGACTTTTTATTAGTTTGTTTTAAATAAATGCTTCTCTCTATTCATTAAAAAATCTTTAAAAAGTATTTTCCACAAAAATATAAAGCAGCACAACAGTTTTTAGCATTAAATAATATTTAAGCATAGGAAATGTTTCTTGCAGACTGGAGTAATGATGCTAAAAATTCAACTTGCATCACAGGAATAAATTACTTTTAAAAAATCTAATCGAAAACAGTTATTTTAACGTTTAATAATATTTCAAATTTTTTACAGTTTTTATTGTATTTTTGATCAAATCAAAGCAGCATTGGTGAGCAAAATTATTATTTATAAAATATACAGTATATATGTATATATAAAAAAACATTCTGCAACCAGAAACACACACATAAACTTAAATGATAGGCCTATTTCTATGAACATTTTATATCAGAAGCTATATTTACTTTATATTGTGTGTAACTGTGTTATGAGTGACATTTTTTTTGTCTGATTACAGTAACACTATGAAAATCTGCGTTTTGGAAGTGTAACTCTGTGCACAATGATTAATCAGGCCTGAAAACACATTAAATTGTTGTTCAACTGTTCATCTGTTGCCAACTTTTTAATTAAAGTTGTTAAGAGTATCTGCATCAGTTTTTGAGCTTTAATCCATTTAGTCTTTCTACTTCTCTGGTCTTCAAAACTTTTCTTTTCATTACGTTAGTATAGCTGAGTGAGTACAGAAATCCCTCTGGTTTTCATTCAAATAAAATGGTAATTTTTCATAGATGTGCACTAGAATGATTGCCAAAAGTTTTGTGTGGCCGTCTAAAGTTATTGCTTTGGAGGTAACTACATACTGCATGCTTTCCATAAGTCTGCATGGTGAAATCATTGAGCCGTACTTCATACAGCACATATATAGTAGAGTCATGCATTGTGTCCTGGCTTGCCATCACAAGACCACACCATGAGGCATAGGAAATCGCCACTGTTTATTTTGTGTCACCATACTTACTCGTGTAACTACTCATGTAACCATCTTTAAATAGGGAAAACATGGAAGTGTTTGGTAGCTTCTAAATTCATCCCTGTTTGGATCCTTGGGAATGAATGGTGCTAAGCTAAACACTAGCATAGTGGCACCACGTGCTACAGCGACTGAGTGCATGCACTGAGACGGAGAGGTACGTATCAACTCGTCTAAGTTGACGGAAGAACATAGTGGCGGCGTTTTCCTTTAAGTGAAAAGTTCTTGACCAGAATAAGCTGCAAAGTGGACAAGACTTTAACGAAGTACACCCATCAATAGTGATACCAGTCTTGACTCTGAACTTTTTCTCCCAGTAGTGATTTTCAAGATTTCAAGATTTTTATTTGTCACATACACAATTATATAGAGCATATATAACCAGCAGTGAAATGTGAGTTTTTAGTTTGTAGTTGGGATCAATCAGACCACAGGCCTCGTTATTTTCTTTACCCAGAGTGTTGAGTGCAGGAAAGACGAGCTTTCCCATAATTTTCCCTCCATGTGCAGCGGTGGCTCTGGAATCAGTCTTTAAATTCGATGGGAAAGTTCTGGTTTGGATTAGCTAGTCTTAGACTAAGAAACCATGTGTGTACCTGATGGAAAATGCTGAGAGAATACTAGAGCAATAAATTAATCATGAAATTGATGCATAATCCTTGTCCAGTTGCATGTTTTACAGATTCCAAGGAATAAATGAAATACTTTATTGACTATATGCACAATAAGACCAGGGATATGTAATAAAGAAAATGTATATGGGATGTGTACACAACATTCTCAATTAAAGTTTATTTTTCTGTTAAATCAACAGATTTAATTAGAGTTTCAAAATCCAGACTGTTTTGTTGCAGGACGGATTGGTTGTAGTGTTATCAGAAGAATTTGGTGATAATGCCTTATGAGAAGAAAATAAACAAGCTATTTAGTCTGCTGGCATTTGTGTCTATTATGATGCATCAATGCAGCAATGCAATGCCGTTGCTGAACAAAGAGGAATTTGTCCATAAAACAAACAGACACATGAAAACACTTATTCAATTAAGTTTGTTTCCATGCAAACATGTCCCCCAAGCTATAGAGCGTAAAAGCCACAGCATGCTTAATTGGCAGGGCTGGTCTGTGAAAACACCAGAAATGAGGTCAATATCACACTTTTCACAAGAAAAAACTCTCTTTGAGATGTGATGTGCTCCAACTGCAATGAAATATATAGCATTTCAGAAGTGCTGCTCGCTACATGAAATGTGAATCTGCAAAACTTGTGTAATGTTTAAAAGAATAATGTAAGCTGTTGGGTTTTTTTCGTTTCTTTGAAAACTTTGTGCAAATTACAAACCATGTTTGATTGGCTTGGCATAATTCATAGTGACAGATTCTGTAATATTTAGTATTTTACTTTCATTCCCACAAGACAAATATCTCACGCTACTGAGTGCTCTGTTAGCAAGGCCATACAGCATGCAAAAAGACAACTAAACAAAGAGGATAAATCTGACCTCATCAGAGCCTTATATTCCAAGAAATATATGGTACACTTTATTGACTTAAAGACAGATACTTTTTGTGTTACATGAGCTGAGAGTAATGATGTTTTTAGTATAATGTGGTTGTAGTATCTTATTAGGGGAAAGTAGATTGGAATTCTTTGAAATGCTCTGAATATTAGCTATATGTATTTACAGATTGATTGATTGACTGAATTGATCAGTCTTTTTCCTATGAAAACCATCTTTCCAGAAAGTATATTTCATGTTGTTGAGAGCAGCATGTGTTTTAATGGCCCTAGTCCTAGTTCTCTACCCGTGAATACAGCTGGAAAGATTACATCATTTTAATTTCAGAATATGGGAAGTGTTATTTACTGTCTGTGTATGCTTTTAAACAGAGTCTCTTCATAAACAAAACATCAGCAGCAACAGTTTTGTTTCGGAAAGAGGCCTCTTATGTTTATCAAGGCTTCATTTATTTGATTAAAAATGAACTAAAACCATTATATTGTGAAATAATACAATTTAAAATAAAAGTTTCTGAATTTTTTACAATATATATATATATATATATATATATATATATATATATATATATATATATATATATATATATATATATATATATATATATATATATATATATATATATATTTTATGGTACAGCTTAATTTTCAGCGTCATTACTCCAGCCTTCAGTGTCACATGATCCTCCAGAAATCTTTGTTATATGCTGATTCATTAAAACATTTATTATTATCAATTTTGAAAATAGTGCTGCTTAATATTTCTGAGGAAACAGTGATACAATTTTCAGGATTCTTTAAAGAATAGAAAGGAAATAGACATCTTTTGAAACTTTTTGTATGTCTTTACTGTTGCTTCTGTTTATTTAACTATCAGTTTCATGCATCCATGCTTAATAAGTCATTTCTTTCATAGACCAAAGTCTTTCTAACCATTTTCAATCTTATTATTCTGTATTTGTTTATGATGATCCTGCAATTTTGCATGCAGTAATTTTTTCCACTTCATGTTAAGGCAAATCAATAGTATTTTGCAGACAAAAGCACTCACCACCATGCATAACATTTTTCAGATTCAACAATAGAAAAGGTCCCAGCCAGGTTCCAGTCTCTAGTGCCCATAATGTGTTTATCAGCTGTGTTTTGGCTGAACATTGTGAATCAGATGGCTGCCATATTTTACCCCTTAGGCCACATATTGACTTTTGGAGGTCCCAGTTGCGTCAGAGGTCTCATTTCATTGCTAGAATCACCTTTGCATGACGTTAAAAAAGTGGCATGGACAAATCAGCTGATGGTTTTTTGTAGCAACAGAGTAAAACAGCACCAGGGGAAATGGATTTTTCATGTTCATCTGTTTGTTCGAGGCCATGTGTTTCCTCAGTTATGCCTTTCAGCTTATACATACTGGACTTTTGCATGTGATTCAACACGCTGAAGTTGGGACTTTCAAAGTCTGTTATATGACATTATTTTTTCCAAACATCTTACAGATTGCCATTAGCACACTTGGAAAGATGATTGCATGCTTATCTACTTGGACAGCAAGACCATCATGATTAAGTTATATTTATTATTCTGGCCAAGAACAGTTCACTTAAGTAAGGCCCTGTCTGATTGACTTGAAATCTGGCCAGTCAGTTCATTTTTACAGCTGAAGTATTATCTAAAGTATTTGATACCACAATAATAACTGCGATTAAGTAGGTCCTCTAACAACAAGACCCTATTCTATACATTTATGGAAATGAAAACCTCACGAGTGTCTAGGGATTAAAACAAACTCTAGAAACAGTTTCAGCTTTATAGGTTATGAAAATGAGTTGATTGTTATAGTTTTGGCGATGATTCTTTCTACCCCGAACCTTAGAGTTCGTGAACCATTCAATTTTTATTCCACAGGAAGGGGTGACTTATGATGCTGCACCCTTTGCGTCAGGTTTCCTGTCTCTGAGAATCAACCATTGTGTTGCAGGCCACACCAAGCAGTCACTCAACAAGTGCTTTCAAGCCTCTACTCAACTCATTTGCTGTGTAAAGACTTGACTCATTGGTCATTTGTCCACCATACAAGATCTTTTGTATGTACTCCCTTTAACATTTCACATGTGCAGGAGTCACTCATATTTTCTAGTTGGTAAATGCATTCATAATGCAATCGTCAAGACATGTTGTTGAACAGTTGTGTGCTCCCTCAAATTCTTCTCTCTAGCATGGGCACTGCAGAGACACATGCTGAGATGTTAAAAAAAGCCTGGTTTACAATGCAGCCTGTGATAGAGTTTATGAAGAACAGATGAGAATGTTGGCAGAGCTTTATTCTGAAAGTGATTACCTCACATGTTTGGCTCAGAATTTTATAGATTCATCCTCCATGGACTATAGCAACAGAACAGTGCTCTGAGAAATATATACTGCATTTCAACAATAAAAACTCATAAGAACCATTGGAATTTATAAATCATATTGTTTTAAACCATTGTACATAGAGCAATGCCTTAAAACCCCCAGTGAGCAAGCATGGTGATGGTATGAAAAATCATGGTCCATTCTCTTCTGGATTTATATTTTGTTTGTCTCTTCATTTAAAACTGTGATTTTAGAACTTGATATTTTGGAGACTTCATTCTTTTTCATTGTTGTATTTAAAACGAGTTGCAGAGAAAGAAACTTTTGTGTATGTTAAAAGCATGTGCTGAATGACTAATTTGTGAAGATTTGGAGTTTGTTTGACTAATAGTGTAAAAATTTACATCTATTAAGATCACATACTGATCAATAGTTTGAAGTCAGTAAAAAATATTATATTTTTGAAATAAGTCTCTTCTGCTCACCAAGGCTGCATTTATTTGAACAAAAAACACGGTACAAACAGTAATATTGTGAAATATTTTTACAGTTTAATGTATCTGTTTCTTATATGAATGTTAAAATTTGATTTATTTTTGTGATGCAAAGCATCATTACTCCAGTATTCAGTGTCACATGATCCTTCAGAAATCTTTCTAATATGTTGATTTGATGCTCAAAAAACATTTCACATTATCAATATTGAAAATAGTTGTACTGCTTCATATTTTTGTGGAGACCATCATAAACCATGACATTTGTTCAGGATACTCTGACAAACAGAAAGCTAAAAAAAAAAAAACCCAGCATTTATTGAAGTCTTTTTTAACTTTATTAATGTCTTTACTGTCACTTTTTATCAATTTATTACATCCGTTGAATAAAAGTAATAATTTTTTTTTTTTTTTTAAATCTTAGTGACCCCAAACACATTTTTTTTCTCTGATTGTTAATGCCAATCGATAGAGCATTGTGCACACATGAACATGCAAAATAAAAAAATTCAACATTAACTATTTAACATAAAAAAACAAAACAATGAAAAGATCTCAGCCAAGTCCCAATCTCTGGTGCCCATAATGTGTTTATCAGTGGTGTTTTGGAATGGGAGTGTAGATAAGTCAAAGCATTAAGACGTGTGGCACCACAACACAGACACAATCAAGTGATGGGATTATGAAGGTTTATGGCAGGACAACACCTGGATCTGAGGATGCTTTCTACAGGCTTAAGACGTTTTCAGATAGGATTTGTATCTTTTCCGAAGACTAACGGGTCTCCACATTACTAAGCTAATTTGTAGCCCTCCCATGGAGAGGTTAACACTGTCATTATACCCTTTCATTCGTGGTTAGATTGACCCCTACTTTCTAGCATGGAATGAGGTTTCATCCGTTCCTGAAATGGCTGCTTAACTTTTATATTATGTTTTGATTATGGTGTCTTTATTTGTTTCGACCTTGATATTAGCCCAGTCAAAAATGATAGTTACCCTGCAAAATTGGCACACATACAGCATAAGGGAAAGTCTAACTTCTAAAAGTGAAGATCTGGTCACAGATTGGGTGGAGTAGATATATCCAGTGTATGCACTGCAATGTGGTTGGTGGCGGCACAGCATGACAAATTGATTGCTTTTCAAATGACTGTGGTTGAAAACATTTGCTAGTCTTGCTATTTACAGGACTGAGTAGAGAACTCGACCCCTATCACTTTTGGACAGTGATATCCTTCCTGGCAACATGTCTGAAGACTTAAATTTTTCCATTATATCCACTGCTACCAACATTTATGCTAATACTGGGTTAGATGACTTTGATCTGGACTACCTACAAAACTTTGAGGTTACTGTATGTGTGTGAATATATATAATGAAATTAAAAAAACTTTTATTCTTCAAGGACTTATTAAATTAATAAAACATAACCTTAAAGATAAACCATTAATAGAAAGACTTAAATGAAATAAATGTTGTTCTTCTACTTACTATTTCTATAACTTTAAAAGACTCCTGATACAAAGATATGAAGTAACACAACTGTTTTCAACATTGATATTAATCAGAAATGTTTATTGAGCAGCAAATCAGTATATTAGAATGATTTCTGAAGGATCATGTGACATTGAAGACTGGAGAAATGATGCTGAAAATTCAACTTTGATCACAGGAATAAATTACATTTTAAAATATATTCAAATAGAAAGTGGTTATTTTAGATAGTAAACATATTTTACAATATTACTGTATTTTTGATCAAAGAAATCCAGCCTTGGTGAGTTTAAAATACTTCTTTTAGTTTATCATATGCATTCCGTTATGAACCAAGGAAGAACAGCTTCCCTAAACAAATGAAGTCCAAGTAATTCTACACAGGTACAAAGTCCAGCAGAGGTGAAGTATGTCTACAGCAGACGTGAGGTCATGTGTCTCAGGTCTATATTAAAATGAACAAACCCAGAGGACAATCGTATTGCTTATTGGTAGCTCTTTCATATCTCTTGAGATTTTATCAGTTCTCAATTATGGGGTAGTTTTTCATATAGCTTCATGCAGAGCTATAAAGTTATAAAAAAACATTTGCTCCTGGAGGAATTTGAGGCCTGGTTTTGAGATCAGTATTTAGTGCCATGCTTGATTACATGAAAGCAGTGTGTTTTTAGGTGAAGGTTGACATGCAGTATGTTTGAAATTTTGTCAGCAAGATCAAGTCAAGACATGGATCGGTTTTATTCAGCAAGACTGAACTGAATATATATATATATATATATATATATATATATATATATATATATATATATATATATATATATATATATATATATATATATATATTACCAATTTTGAAATTAAATTTTTCTACACCAGTTTTGTGGTACTCAGAATAATTCAAACTTGTGCAAATGGACATAAAATGTACTGTAATGTATGAACTCTGCCTCAGGATTTAGTATTTAGTATTTTTAAGCAAGTCTGTTCATGTGAGATGCAGCAATTTTTTTATCAAGCTTCAGTGAGGAAAGAACAAAACTGCTTGCAAACCTTACATTTTAATGTCACATTTACAAGGAAATCAGAAAAAAATATTATAATAAATGTGTTTCTTTCCCATTTGTTGTTCTCTGTTTATCTTGTCTCGGCGCATGTCCTACAAAACGTGTGACATGGACTGTGTTTGAGGTCTAAGACAAGATCTGTGTCAGCTGTTAATGCCACATCCATGTAATTCATGCAGACTTAAAATTAGTGAACTGGAGGTTCATGCACAGGATAACTAGTATACCCTCAACTGAAAGTGTTAATGTGTGTTAAGCATGTGTTTTAGATCCAGTGTGTCGTGTCTGGTGGTGTACTCTCTCTGGGACGACTTCCTGGAGCAGGGCCGGCGTGAGGATCGAAAGGAAATGACCTTGGAGGAACTGCCGAAACAGGTTAAGCACACACGCTGTCAACATCATACACTTAAAAGTCATCAGATAGCATTCACACTCAGTCACACGCCAGTTTTTTCTACATCTCTCTGTCCTGACTTTGGAACCAAAACTGATTTTTGATTTTACTGTGCCATATAAATCAAAAGTTTGGGGTCAATAAGATTTTAAAAAGTTGCTGAAAGAAGCGTGCTCAATAAGGCTGCATTAATTTGATTAAAAATGCAGTAATATTGTGAAACATTATTACAGTTTAAAATTGCTTTTTTTCTATTCCAATATATATTAAAATGTAATTTATTCATGTGATGCAAAGCTGAAATTTCTGCATCATTTCTCCGGTCTTTAGTGTCACATGCTCCTTCAGAAATCAGCCTAATATGCTGTGAAACATTTATTCATTTAACATTTGTAGTACTTTTGTGGAAACAATGATACATTCTTTTTAAGATTATTTTCTTGATAATTTTAATGCATCCTTGCTGAATAAAAGTATTAAGTTCTTAGAAAAAAAAAAATCGCTGATAACGAACAGTAGTGCATGTAACTAGTAACTATTCATGCACTCTAGATGAAAACACACACTGATGTTTGCGGGCACAACATATGTTGAATTAATTAATCAAATTCATACTTATACATATGAGTTTTTAATGTGTTTTTTTGTGTGCATTTTAATGTGTTTGAAAGACAAAAGCCTTATAAAAGACAAAAATAACCCACTGAGCGATAATTCAAATAAAAATGAGTTTGTTCATCAGTTCAGGCAATGTTGAACTGCTGAGAAAACACTTCTTAAAACTGAATCGATTTTTGTAAATCCAGTGGTCAAATTCTGTGTAGTCTCTGAATTTACTGTGTAATCACCACCTGACCAGACAAAACTGGAAGACTCTCTGAATGTATAAATAAGGCTTTTTTAGAAAGGAAAATGTTAAATATTTAAAAATTGGATAATTAGGGAACTGATAATATTCTGTAATATAATATGAATTAATATGTGAATAAAATGTAACAAATAAACATGTAACCGTAGTCAGAATATTTGAAAATGTAATTTAATCTAATTACAAGAACTTAATTTTTGGTAACACTTTATTTTAAGGTGTCCTTGTTGCACGTTACATGTACTTAATATTATAATAACAATTAATCATGCATTATTACATGCAAGTAACCCTAAACCAAACCCTAATCATATAGTAAGTACATGTAGTCAATTAATATTACTCCGTACTTAAATGTATAATTACACTGTAACAAGGACACCTTAAAATAAAGTGTAACCAATTTTTTTTAATCTGATGATTACATAATCCAGATTACATGTAATCAGTTACTACCCAGCTCTGCGAATGGAGCAGAATATAATCTAATATTTAACACCTCCTTTTTTATCTCATTATTTGAATAGACTGCAGAAAGACATTTTCACACACAAAATGAAATAAAATGCAGAATAACTAACTTATTCCCTCAAAAATTGCACATAACTGTCTAAATTAAACATTTTAGGTAAAGGTGCATTTGTATTTCAAACGCATTTTTTTTTTTACGTTTTATATAGTTTTTTTGTATTCTACATTGTTCTTCAACTATAGTTACTGTACAGTAAACTAGCACTTCATTCTCAACATAGCTGATGTTACTTGGGCATAACAGTTACCCTCCTGTCCCTCTATAATTATGAGCGAGTCCATACCACACCCTTACATAAATAAACTCTCTCTTCATTAGTTCACAGCAAGTCTTCTTATCGTATCTTATATAAAGATGTGCAAACTAAAGATAATGCTGGTTATGATTTAGTCTAAAAAGAGAAGAGGTATTTTTATTCATTGCTAAAATTATTGTTTGTGCAGCATAACTGATTTGGAGATTCCAGATCAGCCGCAGATGTTGGAGATCATTCCCTCATTTGAAGAGGATGATGTCCCGGCCATCAGAGACCTGCTCAGGTGATGCTGGAAACCAGGGGCCTCATTTAGAAAATGTTATGTGTAAACCATCCCAAATTTGTTCTAAGATCTTTTCTCAAAAGTGTGATTCAGAGAAAACGCACGTGAGCACAAAAACACGGGCTTAAAATTACTAGAAACAACTGAAATAATAATAATAATAATAATATAATTGATAATAATTAATTGATAAAAAAATTACGTTTCCAAAAGTAAGAATAAACTATGAATTCAAGTAAAATTTTCAGTCATCTTAAAGTTTAGTATCACGAAATTCTTGCAAAACTTGGAAATTTCATATATCACAATAAAATACATTTTTACATGATTATGGTCTGCGGTCTGAAAAAAACCTGCATGAGACTTGGCATTTTTTTTATATTTACCTAGTTTACCAATGCTGCTCAAATGTGCTATTAATGTACTGACATCATATACAGTGTATTTCATACAAATATAACTGATGTAAAGGACAAAAACAAAGTTTAAGGCTGATGTCTCTATAAGCAGATATTATAAACAGTTAACAATGTTATTGAATAGAATATATTAAAAACCTTTATTGTACGACATAGGCAAAGTTCTGTTGTTTCTTTTAAACGTGTCTCCTGTATCAATATGACCCCCGTGGTCTGTTATTCCCACCCACCTCCCTTTGTTATGCAGCCCTGCCCACCCAGTTCACTGTTAGCATGAATGAGAAGTGCCAGAGACACAAATGAGCTGCGTCTGCTTCAGTTAATTAATTCAATCACCTATAGATGCATCTGTGTGCATTCAGTCCTAATCACATTACAGCAGTGGGTCTCATACTTTTACTTGCGATTGCATTCTGGTTATAAGCCTTAAATTCTGCATATATATGTAATACTGTTTATGTCTACATATCATATCATTATCAGTAAAGACATGTTTTAGTCTGCTTAGAAATGAAGCATAATATTTGCACTGTAAATTAGCAATTCAGTGTGGTTCAAGTCATTTGATTTCAATTGAATGTAGGAGAACATCAAACTTATGAGAGCTAAACAAATTCAATGTTGGTAAGCGCTGAAAATAATTGGGGGATTATAAACTGGAAGACTTATTCTGATTCTTTAATAAATGTGTTGAAAATTGATTTCTTGTATTTCAAGTTGCACTTGCAACCGATTTATAAAAGCAGATTTTGAGACTTGCTTTAAACTAGATTTTTTTTTTTTTTTTAACTATATGGTATATAACTTTTAAAAAATGCTTTAATGGCACTTTCATATTGTTAAATCCTCACTGTCATCAATTGATTTATAACATGACACTTTGGCTTTTAGAAATACGCAGAAGAGTTTATTTTATATAAAAACATTTATTAATTATGTAGAACAATATTAGATTTTTTCAGAAATAAAGTCCAGTCCATTTAAATAAACACATCAGATGTATCCAATGATGTCATTGCATATGATAGGCTGTCGACTCCCAGTCTTCATGACAGTGCTGAACTGGTAAAAGTCTGGTTCCAAATGGTGCAAACTTGTGTGGGACTGGTGAAAGAACGGTTTGGGGGCTTGAAATCCCACCGGACAAGACATGCGTTTAGTGCAAGCCTTTCTCTCCTCGACTCCCTTTGACATGCCCGCTAATTTCCGCCGCATGTTGACCAGAAAGTCCTTGGCTATTTTGCGGCTAGCGTTCGGCTTGAGTTCTGCAGAATCTGGGCATTCTGGAAGATCCATCCAGTTCTTAATAAGATCTGCAAAGCTGTTGTCCCCAAGAACCAATGGTTGCCTGTTACGCCCTCGGGTTAACAAAGACGTGGTCCAGTCCGTTGGGTCGCTGGCCTCAAACGGCATCCAGCGCTCCAGGCATGCATCTGATGTGGATTTAGGTCGAATTTGGTTCGTGCGGATGCACGCGGACGATGAAACGCGTACATTCCTCGTACGTCTCAACACCACACCTTCGTCCTGCCACGATGCTTCAGAGTATCCTGAATCAAAGTCTAGACTTTTCATGCTGCTCGGGGAGCCTCGAGGTAGACGGCCAGCACTGGCCTCCTCATCCTCCTCTTCCTCCAGCGGACTGTCCAAGCAGCAGGCCGAATCGTAGGTGCTGGCGTCACTGATGTCAGAACTCCGCAGGCGGCTGAGCTGCTCCCGCTGTTGTGCCCTTTTTTGACAGGCTCGAGTCACGTATGAGCACTTCGTTTGATCGTCGGGTTCTCTTATCTGCTTCAGATCCTGCAGAGACCTCATCATGCAGCGCATCTGGTCCCGGAAACATTCACCTGAACTGCGAACGCACAGCTGGAGAGAGAAAAAATTAATAAAAAGGTTAGTACCTTGACTACACAAACTGCAGTCTTCAGTCTATAAGTGCAGTAGATGTAGACCCATTCTTCATCACTGTCCCATTTTTTTTTTTTTTTTAATATATATATTTTTGAATCACTTTTTTTGTTGTGCATTGAAAATATTTTTGGAATTTATTTTATTTTGTTTTCATTTTAATTTTAAAGTTTATAAAAAAAATTATATATATATATATATATATATATATATACATATATATATATATATATATATATATATATATATACATATATATATATATACATATATATATATATATATATATATATATATATATATATATATATATATATATATATATAAATTGAAGTTTTAATTATAGTTAAAGTTTTAGTAAATTTGTCATTTTCTTTTTTTTATTTCACAATGTTTATGGTTTTATTTATCAATAAAAACCCAGCACTGTTGCATTGTGCAATCGCAGTACTTTATCTTAAGGACAAGATGAGCTTGTTCCTCAAAAATGTTCGAAATAAACTGTAAATCCATTGTGAGACCGTGTCCAGAAACTATAATCACCTTTGAAAACAATCCATGGACCAGGCCAATCAAACAAGCCATAAAGTTGACTGGTTTTCCCCTCAGATGAAAGCATTCCGGAGTTTTCCACAGTTTAAACCCGCAGCATTAATCAACAACATGATGAGAGTGAGAGAAACTAACACGCAATCCATTTGGCTGAGTCTCGGGGGAGAAGAGTCAGAGCATGAAGCATGCAGATACATCCGCACTGATTGTGGGAACCGGAAACAAGAGGAGTCCCTTCCTGCACTGCTTGTGGAAGAAAGAGTCCACACTTCTCCCACCTCAAGTTCATGATTAGTGCACGGATTGTCGTGGTCCAAAAGGAAATTATGTCATTTTTTGGAACAATGCTCCACTGTGTTGGCTGTAGTTTACAGCAAATGAACTGGGATCAGACTAATTATGTACATCAGTCTATTTAGGAGGGTTCGATACAACCAAAACTTATATTCACAGAAATGCACTTATAATTGGGAAATGTGTCCGCAATGCATTAATATATATATTGATCAGAACAGTAGACTAATGCCATTGCTTTGATTTAAAAAAAAATTATAAATAAAATATTAAATCACAAAAAACTAATATATTAAAATGATGCAGAAATTATAATTACTTAAATATAAAATAAAAACAATAATAATAATAAAATAAAAAAACAGATGTACATTTCTGCTTTAAACCAGTGTTATTTTCGTGTAATGCAGATACTATTAGTTTTAATTGGTCTATATTTTTTTATTTTCTGTTTTAATTTTTACATTTAAAGTTTTAATATGAAAAAAAAATATTTGATTGTCTATAAATGTTGTCTATAAATTTTGTATTATTTTAGTAAATCATGTTAAACTAACTGAAGATGAGAACTGAAATAAGTTATTTTAATTTTATTTTAGGTAACATTTATTTTAAAATGTAAGAATTTAGCAGATGCTTTTATCCAAAGCGACTTAACAGTGCATTCAGGCTAACAATTTTATACCTATCACGTGTTCCTGGGGAATCGAACCCCCAACCTTACCCCCAACATTGCTTGACAACATTTACTTTCACTTCCAGCTCTGTAGTAGCCATAAAGCATTTGGAATTTTTTGGGAATGCTTGCGGAAAAAACACCCACGTATGTGTACAGACGGGTTGAGGCAGGGTTATAGGACCAGTGACCATTCCATGATGTTATCACAGCTGTGAGAATTTAGCCATTTGGCTTTAAGCTGCAAATATGTGTGTGTTTGAAAAGCCAGTGGTTGCCAGAGGCCATGGCAAATGCAGAGTTGGGTGGTGGTTAACCTCCATCACTGCTGAAAATATGATTTCATTTCCAAAACCATATTACAGTTCAAGATTGGTTATAATCCCAGAGGAAGGCACATAATGTGCCAGTGCGGGTGTCGCATTAATATTTTGAGTTAAAATTATAAGAATATTAATTGAAAAAATGAAATTAAGATGCCAGATATAGCTTTTAAGACTCTAAACTGACATTTTGTGGAAGTGCACAAAACACACAGACACTACAGTACCACTGGCCATTTAAATTATTACTGTAAAATCATTTACCAGGGTAAAATTTTTTGCAAGAGTTGCTGCAAAACGTCCTCTCAGAGACAGAAGTGAATTGACCACTTGGTTACTAGTCCATTAACTAAATAAAAAAAACATGCTGGTGACTAATTTTATATTCCGTATATACTTCAGTTTCAGCTTTTCAGACAACAAAATCATCTCTAAATGAACAAGAACAAAACAAGCAAAGTAAAACACCTAACGTTAACTTACCATGTTTATTTTTCGTTTGCTGAGTTAGTCCACCTTGTATTGTTTCCCTTGAGAGAAAAAAAATGATGTGGCATAAATATATTATTTAAATAATGCAGAGCTGTGTATATGCAACCTTAGGGCGTTTGAGAGACTTACCAATTGTTCACAAAAAATATCCAAGAGTTATAAAGCAGTCCAGAGGAACACATTGACTCCTGCTCGTGCTGTCAGTCGGTGCGCGTGTGGACTGAGCGCTGAGCGCTTTTAATCGTGCTGTCAGTTTCCTGTCAGGATAATCTCAACCAATCAGCGACGTCCGTCTGCCAGCCAATCATAGAGAAGTGAAACATGAGCGAAGAACGAGCGCTTCGCAACTGAGACTAGATGATGAACTTTATAAACAGATATAAATTAACAAGATCATTATCAAATAAAATGAAATAGAACTTAAATTATAAATATAAAAAGTGTCCTAATATGTTATTTTATATAACACAAAAAAGGATGGTATCCGAATCAAATGAAATCATGGGATGTACTTTAGGGTACTATGAATATACTACGGGATACAACAATGGAATTTACTCAGTAACATGATAATACCATCACTGTATCATTTGTAATATTATCTAGGCTAATATTTGCCCGAGTGTAGTTTAGGTGTTTTTTATGTAACTAATAAGACTCTTATCAGCTAGTTTACACAGCAAGGATTGCCAGTCATTTAAGAGTCAATTTTTTCTTTACACAAATGTTCCTCTAGCGCCATCATGTGGTAAAGAAATAACAGTGCAGAAGTATGATGAATATGAACTACAGTAGCATGAAAAAAACAAAAACAAAGGAAATCCCTTACCTGGCAGTAGGATAATCAAGTTCAGCAAAAACACATTTGCTGCATCAAGACTCAAAATAAATAAGACACAAGGTGCACAGGTCTGTCTTACATAACTTTTATTTGCAATGAAATCTTTCATGGTATTAAGATATTTAGACTGTGGTCTAAGTTTTATTTAGCTCTTAAAATGTGCTCAACACTTTTACACTTTTCCCTATGATCTACAGACAGTGAAAACAAGGCACAGACATCGCGCAAAAGAAGGGATGGTACAGCAACAGGAAGGAGAAACGTGAGGGCAGATATAAATGTGTTACACGCTAGTCAATTCTGGACGCTGTCAAAGACAAGCTAGAAGAGATAGTGAAGACATGTGAGGGAATGTCAAGAGCCGTGGTCTGAAATGAGCGAGCAATTTCATATGATCCGTCATGCAACAACACACAGCTCGAGTCTGGGATGAAGAGTCGCCGTTACAAAAGGGATGTCTCGTTTTCTTTCTGTGCTCACATTAACTTTACAAAAGAAGCATTTTGCCACTGAGTTTAATAAAATTAGCACATCCATAAAAGAAGTCCTCACCCACCTCATTGGAAAACTGTGGAAAACAAAACCGAACGCTCAATAGAAACAATATTTCAGAATATAATCCTGACTCTCCACATGTTTTCTGGCAGAAAAGAACCGCAAAATTAAATATTTACACATTGAGAACCAAACTAAAATCAGGTTCAGGAAAGAAGGGTGGTGTGCTGGAATTCACTGAAGTTTCTTCTCTCTTCCTTGTTCACAAGTCTTTTTCAGGTCGTCACATAAAAGAACAAAACAACAAAAAACATTATGATTCTTAAAGGTAGTTGAAGGCAGTCTAGCATGTCGTGTAGAACCAGGTCCGTCAAACAGTTTACACCTTCCTGAGGAATAATCACAACAAATGAAGAAGTATGAATTATACACTCACAAACTAACTATATGTTTAATGATTTGTTTGTGAAGTGTGACTGTGCTAGCTTTAAATTAAATAGGGTTTGGCAATTATCCATTTGAAAAATCAAAAGGTCATCAAGTTTTAATATTTTTTATTAAACACGGATGCATTAAATTAAAAGTGTTTTTGAGATTATATAACAAATGTTTCTGAATCCTGAAATCCACAAAAATATGAAGCAGCATTTCAATCCTGATAAAAAGAGCACAAAATCAGCATGTTAAAATGATTTCTGAAGAATCATGTGACACTGAAGACAGCTTTGATCACAGGAATGCATTTAATTTTACAATATATTAAAACAGAAAACGGTTATTTTAAATTGAAATAATATTTGACAATATTACGGTTTTCCCTGTACTTTTGACCAAATAAATGCAGCCTTGTTAAAAAGATATTTCTCTCAAAAGCATTAAACTATTACCAAACGGTAGTGTAAGTGTTCCTCAAATGTTTGAAAAAGCCTTTATTTGATGCTGTTTCTGAGCAGCTCTGCTCATGCATATGAAAGTGTTTCGTGTATGAATGGTCTGTGTGTACTGACCTGGTCATTCTCTTGGGCTCCTTCATTAAAAGAGGCCGCAGTCCTTCAGGTTGTTTTTGATGATGACGTCAGTGACGGCGTCGAACACAAACTGCACGTTCTTAGTGTCAGTCGCACAGGTAAAGTGGGTGTAGATTTCCTTTGTGTCTTTTTTCTTGTTGAGGTCCTCAAACTTGGTCTGGATGTAACTGGCAGCCTCATCGTATTTATTAGCTCCTGTATAAAAACCACACAAAAAATCTCGTCATGCAATTTTAGTTACTTAAACCTTTTTTTTTTTCAGTCAGATTACATTTACATTACTGATAATATTTCAGTCAGATTACACATGCCAAAACTAAATCAAATGAATGTTCTGTGTTTTATTAAAGCATCATTTTTGATGATAGTGATCATCACAGAAAATCATTTGCACAGTGGTGAAGTCAAAGACCTGAGTACTCCGGGTAGCAGATGGTGAGAGGGCTGCGCGTGATCTTCTCCTCAAACAGATCCTTCTTGTTGAGGAAAAGGATGATGGAGGTCTCGGTGAACCACTTGTTGTTACAGATGGAGTCGAACAGTTTCATGCTTTCATGCATGCGGTTCTGAAAAAGAGGAGAGTGACTTATTGAAAGATGAAGATTGCACAGTAACTCAACACCAGAGGACGCTGTCAGCTTGCGTTTGCGCTGCGGAGAGCATGCATTCTAGTGTACACCAGTATTAGATAAGCATTAATCAGAGTTGACAACACAAAAGATACCATCCTAAATCAAAATGGGGCATTTCTTTCAGAAAATAACATGGTGTTTGATTATTTTTTTATATCCCACGAGATTTAACCACTTACGTAAAAGAGCCTTTTACTCTTTGTACACTGAAATTGTTACTAATACTATCAGTATATCAATGCCAATATTAATTGCATAAAATGCAACATGAATGAAGAAGAGGATTTTATTAAACAATACTTTGTTTTTTCTGTGATTTTGGCCGAAAGCCCTAAAAAAAATACATTAAAAAAATAATAAAAGAAATTGACATTTTAAATTGTTTTAATTAAAATAATGAATTACTTCCCCAATCTTCAGATAATTTAATATCATTTTAATTTAAGTGTATTGCTCAACCTCAAAATAAAGAAATACTTCCACAAACATATGATGTTATATCATTTTGATTTGTTTAAATGCATTGCATGACCTTAAAATAATGAAATATTTCCTCAATCTTATGTTACATCATTTTAATTTGTTTAAATGTATTGCGCAACATTAAAATATTGAATTTCTTTCCCAATCTTATCATTTTATATTACTATGTTAATATAATTTTCTGTGTCATCCTTTTATGTTTTTTTTCATGTATTGCTCATCTTTAAAATAATGAAATAGTTCAACCATCTTATGATAATTTTGTTTCACTTTAATATATTTAAATACATTGCTCAATCTAGTAAAAATTACATATCACATATCAGAAAATAAAAACAGGTTGGATTTGAAATGTACGATTCTTGTGCAAGGTTCAGAATTCAGGTTTCAGTTTGGATAACCCACAGTGTTCCCATGATTTCTCCTGTGGCTCTGATTACAGGATAAGGATTTAATTTTTTTTTTTTTTAAAGATCAGACCTAAAACTAAACCTTTCCAAGCCTACTCTTCTCCAGCTGTGTCTGAAACTCACCATCTCCTCGTCTTCTGCCAGCACCAGGTCATAAGCGCTCAGAGCCACACAGAAGATGATGGCTGTTACTCCCTCAAAGCAATGGATCCATTTCTTCCTCTCTGACCTCTGACCTCCCACATCAAACATCCTGAAGAGAGGAGGGAATAAGGAGGCCATAAAAAGGGAGAATATTTGATGTTGGCGGTACTGAAATGCAGCAGCAGCAGATGAAAGTGTCACTTTTCACATGACCATTAACATTTCATGAGCCAAATCTTTCTCACTTGAAGTGCAGATCTTTAAAAGTGAAATGTGTCTCCACGATCCCAGTGGTCTTCACTCGGGTCCTCAAGACGTCCTGCTGGGTGGGGATGTAGTCTGCCCGTGCTATCCTCTCCAGATCATTCAGATAACTACACACACACACACACACACACACACAATTAGGTCACAATTCACAGCTCAGATGAAGAACTGTCATGAAATGAATCATTAATACATGCAGTCCATTTCAAAAAGCTTCATTCTCAGTGACCCGCTGAGTGCAGCATTAAATCAGCCTTCATGTACAGTATGTCTCACAGTCACACAGTATGTGGGCAAATGCATTCACCGCATCCGTGCTCACTTTTGAGGTCCCACACCTGCTCTTAACGCCTGATAAGCTGTGTTTACAATCATCTGCTTGCAACGGAATACTACAGTATTGCTTACTACAGGAGTTCACAACATTTTAGTCAGCAAACCTCTCTAGATTCAAGATTATTTACTTGACAGACCATTAGAGACTTACTTACTAACCAATGCCATTACATTTCAATTATATATACACTGTAACACACAATATATATATATATATATATATATATATATATATATATATATATATATATATATATATATATATAAAATATGCATTGTGTGTTACAGTGTATATATAATTGAAATGTAATGGCATTGGTTAGTAAATAAGTCTCTAATGGTCTATATATATATATATATATATATATATATATATATATATATATATATTAGGGGTGTAACGGTACGCAAAAATCACGGTTCAGTACGTACCTCGGTTTTAAAGTCACGATTCGGTTCATTCGCCACTTAATATGTTAGTTTGGAAACACAAAAATGTATATGTTCCGCACACAAAATATTGCATTTGGTCATTCGGTACACACGTGCACCGTATCGAAACGCTCCGGTACGAATACACATACAGTTATATTTATATACATACACATATTTATATATATATCCCCGGGAACACACGAT
This sequence comes from Carassius gibelio, assembly GCF_023724105.1. Taxonomy (NCBI): domain Eukaryota; kingdom Metazoa; phylum Chordata; class Actinopteri; order Cypriniformes; family Cyprinidae; genus Carassius; species Carassius gibelio. The sequence goes on from NC_068376.1 coordinate 28,701,650, forward strand.
AGGTAAAAATTTATTGCACTGTAAGTCGCTTTGGATAAAAGCGTCTGCTAAATGCATAAATTTTAATTTACATTATTAATTTACATTTTATTATATATATATATATATATATATATATATATATATATATATATATATATATATATATATATATATATATGCACGCTTTTGAATACACTGTACTCTGGTTGCATACTGCACACCGTGGCTACTGTAGCTGTTCATTTGCATATTCATGCTTACAGTAAATCTGCCTGCTGTATACAGGACAGTGATCAGAGTGAAGTTTGATTTGAGTCCAATCTTCAGCGGTTTCAGCAACACAACAGCTGCTCAAGTGTGAATTAGACTTTGCCTGGTAGCCATAAACATGGTCATATTGGACCGTCGCTGTATGACAGGATACAGGCCCGAGCGCTGAGAGCATTACTATGGCAACCCCGACGGACACTGACCTTTCATTCATCATGATTCAGGCTGAAAAATGTGCTCATACTTGTGATCAACTGAAGATACAATTTCAGTTTCATAATAACAGTCCTAATAAGTTCACCAGTGTTTTCTGACTATTTAAACAGAGTTAAAGGCAACCCTTTTCTACTTTATTGGATGAATATAATAAAGCCTGTCAAGAACATTATTAGGCTGTACTTCACACACACACAGAATATGTTATATATGTTATACATCTAGAAAAGATTTAAAGATGTTAAATTAATCGGATTTACACTTCTATTACAGGATGAAATAATTGTCTACAAAATTCTAAAAAAAAAAAAGAAAAAAATCTTCAAATTGGTTAGAACTTAATATTAAAATAATTTCAATATTTTGGAGTGAAATATGACACACATGTGTTTTTATTAAATTCAATATATTCACATAAGCATATGGTGATAGAGAACGAGAGAAAGGATTCATAGCCGATCATATATAAATATATATATATCTTAAAGTAACTGCATGTCATTTTTTATTCCACTGCAATCTCTTCAGTTCAAGCTGATTTACAACAAACAGTGACAACATATACAAGAACAATAATTCTATTAAATTAAACAAATAAAATGATTATATTGCATCCACCATTAACTTCTTATTAAAACCACGCTTTTCTGATCACACAATGAGGAAATACTCAAGACTCACATTATTCAGAAGAAAATTATAATTACAATCATAAATGAAAAACCTCTATTGCGAGATGAACTGAAATGACCCACTATCTTCCTTCAAGCGTTGGAGTTTATTTCCCGCCAGCGCTGGTTTTAATGGGCTTCAGGACAGAGAGAAGGCCTGAGGATGGTGACACACTCCATCTGCTTTAACTACTGAGACGGTCTCTTTCAACAAACATACGCAGCTGAACGCAAGTCTTAATGCTACTTCTGATCTTGGTTAAGGACTAACTTAAGTATGAAGTAGTTATTACTCTTAACTATCTCTGACTATAGCAGTTTTGAGCCCAAGAACTTAAATATGAGATCTGAACTACTAACCACAATTAAAACCTCAAACATATGTTTTATCATCATAAATAAAACAGATAGTGCTGTCAAAATTAGTGGGTTAATTCATGCGTTTATTTTTTCAGTTTAATGTATTAAAAATATTTAACACAATTAACTCAGGGGGCAGAGTTTTTGAGAGGGTGGAACTCTGGCTGGACTGAAGTTTGCTTGAATTCTGTGCAATGAAAGTGTTATAATTAGTTAATTACAATGTTTTATTAAATCCATGTTAAATACATGTTTAAAAATATTTTATGATGTGACACTCATATCTGACACTTGAGTGAAAAGTTGTTCCTCGTTTTTAACGATTTAATAACTAATAATGTTATTATTTAATATCATAAGAAGTTAAATTAGTTCATTTTTATATTGATTGACAGCACTAAAAAAAAAAAAAAAAATCACATGAAACAGAAAAATTATATACATATAAAAGATTTCATTTATATACTTTATGATAAAATAAACGCTTAATTAAATTCCCTATATATATATATATATATATATATATATATATATATATATATATATATATATATATATATATATATCTCAGTTAGTATTTTTTCAGGTAGAACTTTACATTTATCTTTATAAATACATTTATATTTGAGCAGAATTTCTACTTGTCTACAAAGCTACATGCATCTAAGCAATAACCCTCAGAGCAAAAGGTTATGAATCAAATGAACCAAAGGCAGGAGACATTTCTGCCAACAACAATAGATGGACTTGGCATTGAGTTCCCTGCTTGAACCTGCCTCCCATCATGCATCAGTGTTTATGTGCGCCTTAAAAGTCACTTTTTGTCTAGAGAGAGATTTGTAATTTAGTTTTCTGTTGCCACTCCTCGCACAATTCTCTTCCTCAAGTGCTTGTGTTGTTCTGAAGTACATCTAATTAATGAAACCTAATTAAACAGCAGGCCGTGTGAGGCGTGAGCTGCAGTGATCTGACAGAGGTCATGAGACAAGTGAGAGGATTTAACTGAAGGAAAATGAGTCACGCACCCCGAGTGGATTACTGCGTTCATAAACCAACAACCCACGCATTTAAAGTTTAAGCCAACAATTTTACACTAATGTGCAAAAGTATGGGCTAAGATTTTTTTTTTTTTAAATAAATGTATACTTTCATTCAACAAGTGTGCATTAAATAAAAAAATGAATTGTTACAACAAAAAAAGAACATTTACAAAAAATGCAGAACATTTTATATTTTATTCTGTTCTAGTGTGTGTGTGTGTGTGTGTGTGTATAGACACTCACTAGGCAGCAGAGTCGTTGAGCTGATACTCTCTGGACCTGGTGAAACATCCCTGGACCCCGCTGTCGGCCCACAGTCTGCGGATCACATTGGCCAGATCTTCAGTCAAGATCCCCTGCTCCTCCGCTGCTGCAGACAGAGCAAACAGCTGCCGCGCATCGTCCTGCACACACACACACACACACACACACAGTGTTGAGCGAGGGACAAAACATGCTGAAAGAACTTGGCTGTAACTGGATGGAAACTTTGCTTTAGAGCAATTACAGAATACCTTGAACAAGGATTTACTGTAAATTTACTGTGGCTCCAAACATATTAACCTGGTGTATTTGTAATGGCAATACTTCAAGTTAAAATAACCAAGAAACTGCTCATTGTGAATAATTCAATGCACACAATAACCCGATCTGCCTCTAAAGGATCTGAGATTTTATGCCAAACATTAAACCTGAAGATCAGAAAGGTGAAGTTGCCACAGTGTGCGGGACTCTCTGAATTATTTACAGAATCTCAGCATGACCTACATACTCATCCCAGACATTACAGAGGTCTTACCACTCGGGCGGTCTCTCCGTAGTCGATCTTGAGGTTGCTCATGGCTTTAATGATGGCCATTATGGACTGGATGGTGTTGCTGTAGACCACGGCTCTGTACTGCTTACACTCGTCTTCTGAGTAGCCGTCTTCATGGATGATTCTGAACAGAGGGTGAAATGGCATAATTAAACAACTACAATACTGACCTAAAAGAACTGTAGAGAATGGTATAATGCCATCTGGGAATGCTATGTAACTAAAGTCAACTAAACTACATTAAACTTTAAACTATTAAACTAGAGAAGCTTATAATGATATCTGGAAATGAAAAATGTAATTAATTAAAATAAAAAACAGAAAATTATAGGCTGTCAAGGAATGCCTATATGAATGAAATAATCAAAATAATAATAAAAAATAAGAGCAGAGAATCGTATGACATCTGGGAAAATAAAATAAAATAAAATAAAATAAAATAAACAAAATAATGAAATAACAATATTTGATCATTTCAAACTGAAACAGCCATTTTTAAATCTCAATTATTTTTTTTTTTACAAAACTCTGAAATAATTTGTCTGATTGGGAAATGTGTCTAATGAGTCTAATAAGGCCTTTATTTGCCAATTAAAACCTATGATGTAGCATATATTTATTTTGAAAACTGATATTGGCCATCATATAAACTATATCAGCCATAAAACTGAAAAGTGTTTCCGTGCCTGGTTCAAAACCTCTGTTGGTTGTTGTCTGTAATGTGCATTATTTAACACATCCCATGTTCACTAACGTCAGCAGATATTGTCATCTTCTCTTAGTATGAGCGAGTCAGCAAATATAAAATAGGCCAGTAAGGCCTTATTGAAATGATATTTTACATGGGATCTTTATCAAAATCATTTAAATGCACATGACTTCAAAGAAACAACTGAAAATGTCAGGAAGAAAAAAAGTTTTCAGCAGCTCAGAGGAGAGGAAGCTCAAGATAATGGATCTTAAAAGGCTTGATCAAATGAAGCTGAATCTTCATATGCTTGGTAAATGGTGCATAGAAGAAAAGTGTGATTCACGACACCTTCAGGACTGTTACTCTGGGTTATAAAGCGTTAGAAACTCTTGTCTTCTGCTGGTAACACTAACACTTAGATATACATAGTACAATAAAAAGACTAACAATAAATGCACACACCTTTCATCCAATACATTTAAAGCTTGCAAAAGATGTACAATGATGCTTCAACCCAAACAACTTTTATTTATCCTCACAAAACAATGCCAAATTTGTTATATTGAAAATACACTATTTGGCATGCTATTTCAGTATGTTTATGAAGTCTGCATCCACACATGCTTAATCTTACGAGATGTTCTGCAGAATAAGGGTTACCATCGAGACAAGAGTGAGCAGAACAGAACTGCACGAAGAGAGAAGTGCAACATTTTGGTATCATGAGGAGATGGATGGTGTCTATTAATCATGAACAGGATGAGGGCGTCTGAAGTAACGAAGCAGCGCTGCATCACAGGGTCTGTAAGGAGGTGCACTCGAGCGGAAATGTGACTCCATCACGGAAATGAAACTCATAACAGCAGCTAGTGTCGCTTTCTGTTAACTCCTGTCTCAGCGCTGCGTCTCACACACATGATGTCATTTGTTCAAAGAGCTGTGTATGTGTGACAGATGAAGCCTAGATTTATTACTGAATATAAATAATGTGCGCACACTTTTATCTCAGCAGCTGCAATGAGCTAATTTACTGTCAATGTGTGATTTATCAGAGTTTAAGCAGCAGTTTCAGAGGAAGAGTACAGAGTCTGCATGGGTCTTTCTGAAATCACAGGCTTGTTTGAATGTCAAATTGAAAGGAAGCTTAAATATGATGCTTAAAAATGATGTGGTGACTGCTTGTGATGTTTTCAGTGTCTCTTATCTCACTATATGTGGACTGGACCACATCTCCATGAGACACACACAAACTCAACCCGGCAAAATAGAGGTTGGGTTTGACTTTGTGACAGCAATATACTGTACATTAGAAAGTACTTGTCAAAGTAATAATAAAAGAATAATAATAATAAAAAAAGAAAAACACTTGTGCAGCACTTTGGGAAAAAGAATAAAAAGGAATTTTTACATTATCATTTGATTACATTTAAAAATAAATAAATTAAATTAAATATATATATATTTATTTATTTATTAATTACTGATTACCACTATTTTTGATAATGAATTTGTATCAAATAATAATAAAACAAAATTTGAACAGCAAATTTCTTGTACCAAACTAATTTGATAACATTAAAACATTTTTTTTAATTCATAAGGCCCTATTGTTAAAAAAAATATATAGCAATACATTTTTAAACTGTAAAAGTTTAATGAATTCAATTGATTGGAAATGCTTTTTTATTTTATAAAATATAATTAAATCCTCCAAAATCTAAACTAGAAAATTTAAACAGAATTATGGAAAAATAAGACAGAATATTTTACAGGGCCCTAAAATGTAATTTTCTGAAACTTTTCTTAAAAATTTCTGCTTACTTCATTTGTTTCACAATGGTGCTCTTCCCTGATTCACCCGCACCTGAAGAGAGAAGAAAAGAGTCAATGAAAATGCAGAGCAAGCAGTCAAATATAACAAACTAATGGGTTTACCTTTAAAAATAAAACAATTTATTAAAAAAGGTCAAACCAACAACAGTCAACTAAACATAGTCATATCACTGAGTAGCTCCTATAGTGCATTGCCAGTTTCACTGCATATCAACACTCACACAGATGGGCGTTCTCAAATACTCTGTGCATGAAATATTATATCTGAAGTGTGCTTCTACTGAAAGACTCTGCACTTCTTCCGCTCCTGAAGATGATTTCAGTCTAATATTGCTCACTGAAGCTGTGCCAAAATATCTGCTGTCAAAACTCAGCTTCGTGTTGATGTAGCCCGGCCACGGCTCTCCACTTGATGTTATTTCCTGATGTTCTGAGAGGAGGATCACAAGTTCACACATGTATACGAAAAAGGTCTGGGAACAGTTTGGATTATTCCTGCATAAATTAATGAGCTCTGTTTGTCAATGTGGTAAAAGCACAGCTCTGAGCCGTTCTGCATCTGAAAGTGCTGAGAGAACAAAAAACCTCTCCCGGTCAAACTCTGAGTGGAAGATGTGGAGAGCTCATTCAATTACAAACAACTATATCAAAAGGCTTTCAGCTAAGTGTACAAGGAGATCGGGATCAAGATTTAATCAGATCATATTAGTTATAATTCGATCTCAAAAAACACCAGTTGAAGAATAATTTTACCTGTTCATGATTGGTACAAGACGTTGTTTAGATCTTTGGTATAAATCAAAATACCATGGTTTTAATATCTGTACCAGGGTGCAGCTGCAGCATTTTATATGGAGAAAGCCAGAAAGCAAAAAGTACTCAATTTCATTTTCTTTTAACATGTTTAAATGCAGTAGAAGATGGAAATGGAGACGCAGCATCTGCGCAGGAGTGCCGTCAGCAGCCCCTACAGCAGTGTGTGAAATGTGCGTCTCCTCGGCCATCTGCTCAATCATTACAACACAGCTAGCTCTGTATGAAGCACACTCAACGGCCTAATTTACTGCACAGTACCACAAATCAATTACTAACTCATACTGTCTTTTTTTTTAAACCATCTGAAGAATATTTATCTGAAAAAAAATTATTATATATATATATATATATATATATATATATATATATATATATATGATAGAAAATAATTATAATAAAATAAACCAACAACCAAATTCCACTTTATTGGAGGTGTGCAACTTCTTAAAAATTAAATTAAATTAAATTAAATTAAAAATTTAATTAAATTAAACAACTGATAACCAAATACAGCTTTATTGGAATTGTGTAAAATAAAACAAAACAATGAAACAAAACAAAACAAAAAACAATATAAAATAAAATAAAACAAACAATATCACTTCATTGGAAGCATGTATTTTTATTTTTTTTGTAAATAAGGGTAAAAAAAAAAATTGTTTGAAAACTGACAACCAAATACAATTTTCTTGGAAGTGTGTGATTTCTTAAATAAGACAACACTATCTTATTGTTCTCGAGGAAGTGATTAATTACAATTAAAACATTTAAAAAGGAAGAAATAAATATGTAAACACCCCACACAAATAAACACGTTGAGCTTGTATGAATGGTTGACTTTCGTGTCCTCCTCTGGATTAATATTTTACTTTTATTGTTACCTTTGAGCTCCTACAGTATTGAGACTGTACTACATTATGGTCCATTGTACTTTGTACAAAGAAAAAAATAAAGCTCTTAGGAAAAGAACAACAGAACAGAAAAGCACACCTAAACATTTACTGACCCAAGAGACACACTTACAGAGCGTCCCATGAGCACTGCTCCTGTATCCAGAGCTCATGGGATACACCATTACACCAGCTCCACTGTACTACAATACTTACTAATGGAGAAATGAGAAAAAGAGCCAATAATTGATCCTTATGAGACTTGAAGAATAACAGCTGAACCCCGGCACGCCACAGAGAGTAAAACAGTGTAACTGGAGACAAAGGGAGAGTTTTAATACACAATGGACTAATAAACTTAACTAGTACTTCAGGAGTTTGTTCATTTAACGGATGCAAAGCAGATGAAGTTGGTTATAAGATCAGGTGGCGACTTTAAATAACATCTAATTAAACAAGTACTGCAGATACAATATCATAAACCGCTCATTTAAAAAAGCTGCTGGATAATTAGTAGTGTAGTTGGCAAGCACGAGTGTTACTATTCCTCAAACAAAAAAAACAAAAAAACTGTACATCAGGCACATTAATGATAATAAGCCAAAAAGTATGATCTTTCTTTTTCTTTATGGAAGAATGAGAGGGAAAAAGAAAGAGAAGCAAAAAGATGTGTGATTATAAGGCCCTCTCGTCTAACAAAGTGAGCGTTTGGCTGGAAGAGAGGACAGGTCGCCTCTGTTTGCTGTCATTTGGGCAAACGTCAATGCATCTGAACAAGACCCACACTGGCCTCATGGCAATTAGTAAGCGAAGCAGAACAGAGTTTCCCCATTCACAGAGAGAAAAGACACTCACAGGAGTCCGTTTAAAAAGCATGCACAGTTATAATCATCCTTGTAAAATTACATGCACAAACAGTATGCATGCAATATAACATTGCATTATCTTGAAAGATGTGTGTTCATTTTAAAGGAATAGTAGAAATTTGCTGAAAACCACTCTCAGGTTATCCAAGATGTAGAGGAGTTTGTTTCTTAATCATAACAGATTTTGAGAACGTAGCATTGCATCACTTGGTCACCAGTGGATCCTCTGCAGTGAATGAGTGCCGTCACAATGAGAGTCCAAACAGCTGATAAAAACATCACAATAATCCACAAGTAACCCACATCACACCACTCCAGACCATACTGTCTTGGCTTTTTCGGTGTTATAAAAAGATACAAATCAAATTCTACATGTCCATTTACCGCATTTGACCATATTTATCTATTTTCTGCCTAAAAACATTTGATACAACCATCTTTCCTCTCTCTCTCTCTCTCTCTCTCGCTCTATATATAGATATATATATATATATATATATATATAGATATATATTTAACAAAAATAATAATAATATATTTTTCTATTATATAAATACATGCATATATAAACATTAAACTATACTATAAAAAAATAGATTACATCTCATATGAACAGAACATTAAATATTAAATATTAAAAATATATTTTTGACATGGAAACGTCTTGGATAGATGGTTGGTATTATATTCACAGGTGCCATGTCCAGTTTGACAAAATTGGGCAAAACTTAATCTAGGAAAAAAAATATTAAAAATGAAAATATTACTGAGATTTTACAAATCCACTGAAAAGAATCTTTGCGAATATGATTTGTAACTTCAAAAACTGTAAATGCAAATAAAGTGTGAGCTACTTGACTCGTAATATTTGACACGTTCTGAGCGTCTTTCTTCCACCAATATGTGGCAAATGTGTCATGTTTATAATTCAGCTAAAGATCTGCTGACAGTCTAGTTCAGTACTGACTAACGTTTGATCACTATAATTAACTAAAGACGTTGCAGACGTGTAGTAATGGTAGAGTTTGAACTTTGATGACTTCTAGTCTGTAGAAGCAGATCACCGCCACCAATGAAGTTCATTTAAAAACATGTCCCAAAACATCAGTATTCATGTGCATCGTGACACTAATCACTTCCAAAATCCACATATGATGAAAAACAATCGGAAATAGGAAACATTTCTTTTAATGACCTATATAAAACACCACACTGACTATTTACTGTAGATCGGCAGAGCGCCAAACATGATTCCACAGGAAAAACACTCCTTTACTAACGCCACACCTACATCTTTGCAATAACTTAATTCTGGCCAGCTTTGGAACCTTGTATTACATTGCAATACATTTAATTTAAAGTAAGTCTAAGTGACTGAAGAGTGAAAGGCACCTTAGGCTTAGGTTTTTTTTATCCCCAAACACTAAGTTTTAAATATAATAATAGTGATGCAAAACACCCGATATAACTAATTAACCTATATTCCGATGCACTACAATCTAAAACCTATAAAGCTGAATATTTAGGACTTCATAAGTATGAATCAAATATCAACACAAAATCCACCGAGGACGTCTCTCTGTTCACTCCACCTCTCAAAATGAATAAAGAGCAAACGTGTCCATCCATAAAAACTAACTTGACTTTTCTCTCCAGCCCGGAAGAAACACTAACTCGTATAGGATGCATCTATCCTCTAGAGGAATTGCCTTTCATGTTGGCTCCATAAGTAACATCAGCTTTCAGGCAGACTTTAGTCAGAGGAACTAGAAGGGCTAGAGCTCAGGTCAGGACTAATGGCCTTGTTTGATCTCGCTGGCCCACGTCATTTTAGCTGTTTGAACTTTGCTTAAGTTAGACTGGAGCAAATACATCAATAGAGACCTGGTTTTCAGCAGCAGATAAAAAATAAATAAAAATAAAACTAATCTTTTAAAATAATTATATGAACTGCTTACTTCTTTAACGAAACATTATTACTAGATTTTTAGAGAGAAGTCTATTATGTTCACCAAGGCTGCATTTATTTGATTAAAAAAAAAAAAAGTAATATTGTGAAATATTATTGCAATTTCAAATAAAGGTTTTCTACTTGAATATATTTTCAAAAGCAAATTATTCCTTTGATACAAAGCTGTATTTTCAACATCATTACTCCAGTCTTCAGTGTCACATGATCCTTCAGAAATCAGTCTAATATTTAGATTTTCACAATGGAAGCAATCAAAACCAACAAAAGAGCAATAATATCCAAGTGCTATACAAGTATATTATTATAGGTTTTATATTTAGATTTAAGAAACATGCAGCATTTTGCAATCAAGCAATAATAAAAGGACACATTTAATTTATAATTTGTCTTTTTTTATAAAAATAAATAAATAAATAAATAAATAAATCATGAATTGAATCATAGAATCGAATCGTGAGTTGAGTGAATCATTACGTCGCTAATATTAAAACAGGTATTTCTATTCCTTTACAGGTATGATTCATTTTTTTTTATTATTATTAGTAAAGCACTATTTTAGTTTTGGTCAAATATCCATTTTAAAAAACTATCGGTTGATGAATCGGGATCGGTCAGCTCTCATATCGGTCAAATCCCTCATCGGTCAACCTCATGGTGAGACTTATTTCTAGTGGAGGAAGTTCAGGTGTCCCGGGACGGGCCGGTAATGATGTCTGCAGGGCTCGAGGAGAGCTGGGAATCCTAATCAGATAACTGAAATCACGCCTTAGGGAAAGCTTAATTACAACTGCTGCCCTTGTTTTCTAACTCTCAACGAGATTTGATTTTCCTTTGCTCCAGCATCAGGCCTGTTGGGGCTCTCAGCACCTCCTCTCGCTCTCTCGGGCCCCAGCGCTCTCTTCCCACACTTGTTTTTCTCTCCTTTGATCACTTTTTGTACAGGAACGAAGAGTCAGTCAGAGACTCTCAGCAGACAGCAGATAACTTCACCGGCCTCCTGGGGCTTCACTCTCCCTCTTCATCTTCTTTACCATCCCAACACAATTGCCTAATGCAGATTAGTGGTCTCTTGATTATTAAATGATAGCTTTGCACGAAGCAGCCAACTCCTGCACACACAGAAATAAAAACAGCCGTTTCAAGAACATGCAAGATTCTAATAATACTCAAAAGGACACATCCCTCGGCAGTGAATTACATCCCGCACTAATTAAATACAGTGTCGCATATATCCTATGATCAATGCTCAGTCATATTTGAATGCTGAATCATGCATTCAATGATTGTGCTGACCACAGGAGGGTCATTTCTGCTGTGCAATACATTTCACACCCACAAAACATCTTAGTATAATCATATAAAATACTAAAATAACTTTAAAAGATAGAAATCATATTAATTAATCATACAGACAGATGGTAGAAGGTAGTTTGTCACTGTAAGAAGCCATACAGAATACAGAATGTGTTTTTTCCCTATACTTTTTTTTCTTTGTTTTCTACATCTAAGCATGAGCTGCAAAGGATGCGTGATACAAGCAAAATGGTCAAACATGTCAGTCTAGGACATGTTTGACCATTTTGCTTGCATCACGCGTCCTTTGCAGCGTCTCATGAAATCCTGAAAAAATGTCTCATGGTTTCCCCAACTGATTTCAACATCCATAATAACCAGAAATGTTTCTTGAGCAGCAAATCATCATATTAGAATGATTTCTGAAGGATCATGTGACACTGAAGACTGGAGTAATATTTACAATATTAATGTTTTTCCTGTTTTTTTACCAAATAAATGCAGCTTTGTGAGCTTAATGTACCTTTTCTAGAAACTCCACCATAGCAAATTCAGTTATTCATGTCTGAAAAGTTCAAAAGGTGCCGCAGAACAGGAATGATCCCGAGGGCAGTCGCCACCGTTCATGTGCTTTCTGCCCTCATGCAATGCAGATCAGGTTTCTGCTCGGAGTGAAAGCAATTACCACAATAAAAATACATACTCTCAAGATCCAGTCCAAATGTAGACGTTAACCCACAAGTAATGTGTGCTTCAATGGCACGTTTCCACAGCTCAGAGACAAAGGATGAAAGCATTTTACCATAGAAAGGCACACAGAAAATCTCACCAGTTAAACAATGAAGAACATATACACAGGCTATGATACAAGTTAAGCAATTAACATGCTGTTTAAATGAAACCGATTTTTAGCACCACAGAGGCCAAGTGTTTCCCTGCCTTACTCTACAGTGAATCAGTAGATACATGTGTGCATTTCCTCAGTGCTGAGGCATTTAGAATACCACCAGCAATATAAAAGGTCAGAAGCTCCCATTATAAAAACACATAGATCTTCTTGAACGCTGATGAGTAAGTAGCTTTGCGTCTCCAGTTGTATTGTTCATCCTAATACAATGGCAGTTTCCTCTTTGTGTGCCTGATTCAGGCAGACAGCTCCCAACTGTCTCATGCTCCTTTCGCTGCTGTGGAGGAAGTGAGCAGAAATGGCAAACCAGAGCTGGCAGTAAAGGTCTGAACAGGCAATGCATGCCTACATACCAAGTTATGAATAAAACACTGACCTGAACATGGCTAAACATCCAACAACTTGAGTTGGGTCTGTAGATATGTACAGTTTTGCCTTTGAAAACTCAGTTTTGATTGTTTTTTGTATTTATTCTTTTAATCTAGAATTTAATATTAGTAAAAACCACACATTAAGCGGTCATTTAGCAGATGCACATATCCAGAGCAGTGTTATTTTAGTATTATATACTATTATAATCAAAATTATTATAAAAAATATGTATATTTTTAAATTAGCTTCTTTATTTCAATTTAAAAGCTTGTCTACTTTGAAGTCATTTTTGTGTGTGCTTTTGTCTTTTTTTTATATTACCATCTAGGTTTGTCCATTTATATATACAGTAATTTAGTAAATTAGTAAATTAATTTTTATTTTTTTTTACAAAAGTTAAAACTAGACATTAAGTAGTCATTTATCTGAGGTGTTTGTTGAGAGTAGTGTTATTTTAGTATTATTTATATATTAATATATTTTCTGCTCATTTATATTATAAAATAATATTTTTAATTAGCATTTATAATTTCTATTTTAATATTTGTTTAATTTTAAGTAATGTATGATAAGATTTCATCATATTTATTTATTCTTTTATTTATTTTAATATTACCATTTAGGCTTTTTATTTATTTGTTTTTCATTTACTTGTTTCGTTAAAAAAAAAAAGTTCTGGTTAGTAAGTTTATTGCTTCAGCTTCAACTTTCAATTTTTGTTTTAAGTGTTTTTTTATATTTTATATTTATATTTGATTTCAGTTTTATTTCAATCATCAAAAATGTTACTTTAGGTTTCAAAATGTTTCAAAAATGTTGGGAAAACCTAAATGGCAATATTTAAGATGATTACTAGATGGTAATTTTAATAATAACCCTTTAAAGCAACAATAACTACCTCCTGTAAGTAACTAAATAGTCATTTTATAACCTTATCCAAGAAAGTTTGAAATAGACAAAACATACCCTGATATTATCTGCTTACAGTATGTTTCGGGAAAAAAATCCTAAAATTCATCTGACATTAAATTGCATTAAGTATATTGCTATTATATAGACCATCAGCCACAGAAAATCCCATCCCATTTGAGCCCTAATCCCAAGCAAATCAGATTTAGGACAGCACTAATCAAATATTCAAGCCAAATCATAATACTCCTTTAACTCCATCTGTACTTCACACTGTACGCTCTGATGACACAATGCATTTTGGTTGTTGTTCATAACACCTGCTACTGCTCTGCTCAGGGGCTAAACACATCCATGTTCAAGCTTCAAGCACACAGATGAAACCTGACATCCCACATTTATTTTCCAACACAAAACCCCTAAGTTATACAGATCCTTTTTTCTATCTTTGTGAAAGGGCCGGCAGACAATTCTTGACGTCCGCACACACTCTTGAGAAGTGCCACTGGGTACAGTGCGTGGAATGAATCCTAAAGTGGAATAAATAAAAGACAGGGAAAAAGTGGGTCAGAAAGCCAGAGCGGCTCAGCAGTTCTGCATGCTGCACTGCAGTGGTGCACCAGCACATCAACTCCCACTGCCACAATCCAGGCTGCAACCGCACAGACTGCCAACCAAACAGCTGATTAGAGTCTGAATCGTGCCGAGACACGTCGAGATGAGGTGTTTACACGGGCATCTGAAGGTGTGCTGTGTAAATCACTCTGAATCTCCTTCATGTATGCAGCTGTCAGGCTCAAAAGCTCAAGCTGGTGTTTGTTTAGACAAACATATTGAGCCAATACTAAAAAATAAAAAAAACATCTAATTGTAATCGTACAGCTAAGCAAGGGACAGACTGTAGTAAATAAATAGGATAACCAATGGCAAAGCTTAATCTAAATGGATATGTTAGTTTACAGAGGACCAGCCGGGAGACATGTAATAGATCTATAACGTCAACAGAACCGTTGCAATTACAGACATCCATTTACTGTCTGTACTGTCAAAGATTCATCAGCACACAATACTCCAAAGAAGAAAAACCTTGCTCGTAAACAATTGCTTATTGTCAATCAAGTCAGAAAGCTGTAGACACACTGTTTTTATAGATAATGCAGACTTTTGTAAAATCTAAAAAATAACAGAATTTTAATGCTTGTTATTGTTAATATAATACAGGAAATAACAGCAAATAATGACTTCTAAAATACATCACATACCTAATGTTAACATGCATTTACGTCCTATTTTACATTATGTCATTTCAAGTTGACTTTAAGAACCAGAAAACATGCTACAGTCTGTTATTTAAAATATTTTATTTGTATAATAGTGTACTGTATATATGGGTATTTATTCAAATAAAAGGCCACAGAAACTGTGTATTTTGCCACACTTTTCATTCAACCAGAAACAGCATTTGAATCCTTCACAATCGTAATCCGGCTGACCTTAGGAACCGGAAAACAAACTACAACTAGTTTCCTACTGATAGATTAAAAGCATAGATAATGTGGACATTTTCTATCAAAATGATGGCAAAATGTACTGTTTCTGCAATCTTATAATTGGCATAAATATGGATTTATATTTAATGTACACTTACATTTATCTAAAGAGACTCTGAGAAATAAAGAGCAGACAAAACCATTAGAATTGCAAATCACTAACATGTCAGCCTCCAATGTTGATTTAAAGCGGTCATGAAGTGAGAAATCAAATTTCCTTTGATCTTTTGACATGCAACAAGTCAATGCACTATAAAAACATCCAGTAAGTTTCAAAACTCAAAACGTTCTCATTAGTTTAAAAACAGCTTGTATTGAAACCTAGCTCAAAAACTGACTTGTTTTTGGAATGTGCCACTTTATGATGTAACAGTGTGGCTAAACCCCGCCTCTTCAGGAGAAGATCAACACCTGCTTCTACATCACTGCCTCTGATACACACCTGTACTAGGAAATACTAGAGAAAAACGCAAACACAGGATTTCTCCATCAACAGAACCATACAGATGACATCACAAGGTTACAACTACTCTTTGAATTTCCTTCCTTGTGATCCTGGATGCGGCACGAATGTATATCAGAAATAGAGCAGGACATCAGTTTACTGTCAATTCACGCTGCATCCAGACAGAATCGCAGATTATAATGGGTTCTGTTGTCACTCGCGTCTGGTGTAAACACAGAGAAAAATGAGCAAACAGCTCCAGATGTGAAACAATGTTGGTTTGTTTGCTTTACTACAGATTCACTTCTAAATAAGACAGAATGATGCAAGCTTTTCAGAGAGACGGAAAGTAAACGGTGATGCAGTGCTGGCTGAGTTTGACTAGAGTGGATCCAACAGTAAGGTCACAACACAGAAGTGCAATTAAAAAGTGCTTGTACCACAACCGCATTGTCTGTTCCAGACTGTTTGATATATACAGAGTTTTTATATGTTTTTAACCCAAATTACCCATGTTGATTACAGAGTACGTCATAGAAGTCTACCAGTTATTTTAACAAGCGAAACTGTTAGCCAATCACAGCAGTGGGCGCTTTCTCGCGAGTCTTGAATAGTCCCTGCCTATAAAAACAGACATTTGTAATGTGATGTACAGATGCAAAATGCTAATTACATTTACGGTTGACTTCATTAACAATGCTGCATTAATTGCATAAAAAAAATAAACTAGTTTACTTCATAACTACTGAGATACATATATATGTGGCAAAATGTACTGTCTAAATGTGGCCTTTTACTGGTATAAATATACGTACATTCACAATCATTTGATTAGAGCAACTTATAGTAAAAAGTAGACCGCATCATTGCAAATGCAAAAGCACAAAAGCCTCCAGTGTTCATTTAAAACCTGTAAAAAATGCTACATACACATTTATTGGGTATATGAAGGCTAGACGTTTAAAACAATTCACTAAAGTAACAAAACAAAGAAAACATTTTTTCAGTCAAAAGGTTTTATTTCTCCAAATGGCTAAACAGCCGTTTCAGAGCATCTATGTGAGATGTGGTTGCAAACTACGCTTGAAATGACTATTGATGTGGCATTTCTGAAATGTCCTTTTCTTGTCTGCTCTTGCAGAAGGGGCTAAAAACAGAAGCACACTATCACATCTCCCCGTGGGGATCAGGCTAAAAACCCAGCATCTCTGACCTCGCGTGTTCCTCTGAGCACAGCTTACCCCCTTAATCCACACCAGCCATCAAATCTGACACACCCACTGTTACATTAAACCTCAAATGTGAATGTGTTTGAAGGAACAAAGTAGGCTGTGCGAGCAAATGTCTTTGACCTACTGTTCAATACACAGACCTGGTCTTACTGTGCACAAAATGAAATGCTTGTCTATATAATCTTTCAGCAAAATGTAATAACTTGCTTCAAATGGGAAACAATGTTCCTTTTCTGCTGACAACACATGAACAAACCAATTTCCAACAAATAAAATCAAAGCCATTTTTCCCCTTTCACTTGAAAATAAAATCAAATTACAGATAAACAATAAGCAGTGTATGCCATTCAATTTTTAATTGTAACACATTTGCTAAATCACACAATCTCTTTTTAGATAATGGAATTAAATGATTACATGCAAAAATCAATATCAGTTCACCACAAAAAAATATATATACATATATTGATTTGTGGAAATTTTACTTGCCCTCAGGCCATTCAAGATCTTGAAGAGTTTTTTTTGGGAGAAATGTAGCATTCCATCACTTGCTCACCAATAGGTCCTCTGAGGTGAATGGGTGCCATCAGAAAAGAAGCAGCTTTAAGTGACAGTTTAAAGTTAAAACACCTTAATGATTGATTTGTTTCTTACAACCTTCAGCATGATAGCTTATGGCATCACAAGACATTAATTAATGGACTGTTTGGATTATGATGATGTTTTTCTTAGCTGTTTGGACACTTATAATGATAGCACCATTCACTGCAGAGGACCTATTGTTGAGCAAGTGATGTATTTATTTCTTATTTATATATTCCTTAAATATCTGAGGTATCGGTGACCTTAACCCAAGCTCCAAAACATTACAATCTTATTTAAAACTAACTAACTGCTGACAAACTAGTCATTTCTTTTGCATAATTTTTTTGTATCTTGCATGAAAGTGATTTAAAACGGAAGTAAAAAGCAGACAGTCACATTAGAAGCGAGAAACACATGCTAACATGTTCGCCTCCATCGTGGATTTAAAAAAAAATTGCTAGAGTCTGTTATAGACCACAGTGGAAATGCTTGAGTTTAATATAATCTGCATGTTCTTTCTGAAACCGCACTGATCTTCCTGTTTTTGCCAACAGGAAGCTGGTGCAAATGTTCCTCTGCAAGGTATCAGCACACGTGTGTGTGATCTGCACATTTCATTATGAAAGCAGAACAGTCTATCATTCCCTGCTCATTTAACGAATGCATTTAATGACTCTCTTCCTCCATTTCCAAAGTATAACCAATTTAAACCAATTTTCAAGGTAGTTAAACTGCAGCACTAAGAAAAAAGATTTGCAGACAAGTGCTAGTGTCTTTCTATTCTCTTTTTCCTTCTACCGTCTCTGCTACTTTCTCTTTCTCTCAATTCACCACAACATGAAATATTCCACCGCAAACATTTGTTGTTGCTCTGCAGTTGAGCAGAAAAAAAAAGTGTGTTTCCTCAGGGTTGCACATGCATGTACATCGAGTGCTGCCAATGCATGTGCACGCACACACGACACCAGCTGCCAATCAATGAAAAAGATATCCTTCAGAAATACAGTATATCATCGATTATCATGCCTCCAGTTTCAGCATGATCATCATCCTGCATTAAACTAAACAGATCACTGGGACAAACACTGGCTAAACAAATTCAGCTATCCCCTTAATCATATCAAGACAAGTCCCATTAATTAAGGGCCAGATGGACAATCTCAGTGCACAAAGAGGATGCCAGTATCGAGAGAGCACTATTTCCGGCTGAGTCCGTGGGGTACCAAGAAACAGACGCACAAAAGCTCGAGGGTGAAAGAAAGAGTGTCTTAAAACCTTTGAGCAAACAGACAGAGGATGGCAGGAAGACTATACATGTCTGAAAATAATAGGTCTCTTTCAAATTCTCGTCAGGATCATTAGAGCCATTACTTGTCCAATTTGATTTTACAATGGAGGCATTCGTGGAAAAAAAAAGGAGAACTGAGAATAGTATTTCCTGCACTATTCTGAGATGCACATTCATTGTAAGCAAATGAGACAACATAACTGGACACCACAAAAATTAATGCAAAGACAAAATTCTTGATAGCTGTTGCGTTGTCCTTGCAAACAAAGCACAACCAGTACAGTCTGATATATAGATTTTAATAAAATGTAATACTTACAAACACACACATACATATGCATACTACTTTTGGAGAATTAGTTCACAGATATAATGAAAGTCAGCATGATTCCATGTTGTTTGGACCAAATTCTTTCTTAAAAAAAAAAAAAAAAAAAATGAATAATATTTGTGTGCTGAAGTAAAAAATCATACAGGTTTGTGGCGACAAGTGGATGAGTAAACGATAACAGATTTTCATTTTTGGGTGAACTACTGTATACGGTGCAAAATAATCATTAAAAACGACTCTTTAAAAGGATGGTTCACCCAAAAAGTTACATTTTGCCATTATTTACTTCAGAATGTTGGTAACAAACAGTGGCAGGCCACCACTGACATCCACAAAAAAAAATATAAAAAAAATAAAAATCCTATGTAAGTCAATGGCTACCGTGAACTGTTTGGTTACCAACATTCTTCAAAATATCTGCTTTTTGTGTTAAACTGCAGAAACTCATACGTGTTTGAGTAAATGATGACGATTTATACTTTTTGGGTGAACTATAACTTAAGAAATGGCTCTGAATAAGAATTCAGAGCCATTAAATAATCATATCTCTTTAACATTCCTTGGTGGAAAACTGGGAAGGCAGTTCCAGTCAGGCTGAAATACGGCAGCGTGGAATGCCACGTAGAACGGATCGGGGTGGTGAAGTGTAGGGAGGAAACACAGTATGGCTCGGAATTTTTCCTGAGGCAGGGAACCCGTCGAAACTTACCCTCAGTCGTCTGCCCGTCTCTCTCTTTCTCTTTCTCTCTCATATACTCAGATTAAAGAGCATTTCTGTCTTTATGAAGCAGCTACTGGACACATGTGCTGAACAGCTGTCCCTATAAACAACGGATTCAGCTGCTTTTCATTTGCTTATTCTTCCATTAAACCACCTTACATCATCTCCTCTGGCAAAAAAGCAGCAGGTCTGCGGCTGTGGGGATTTTAGTGCAACATAGTGGTATTGTGAAAACCAAGGTGAAAATTGAAAGTGTGAAAGAACGATATGCTGGGGAGAAGAATGTGTGAATACCTGTAGAGAGACATGCTATAACATGAAAGAGCAAGATTCCTAGAAATAGAACAGAAAAATGACGTGGCACAAACATACCATTTATACTTTAACTGAATGTACAGGATAATAGTAAGGAAAAGGTTTCTTATGTTCACCAAGGCAGCATCTATTTTTGATTTTAAAAAATACAGTAAAATCAGTAATATTGTGAAATATTATTACAGTTTAAAATAACTATTTTCTGTTTGAATATATTTTATAATGTAATTTATTTCTGTGTTGCAAAGCTGAATTTTCAGCATCATTTCGCCAGTCTTCAGAGTCACACATCCTTCAGAAATCAAATATGCTGACCTTACTTATTATCAATAATGCTGAAAACATTAATGCTTTTTGTGTGCTTAATTTCCTTAAGTATTGTTTAAGATAATAAATGTCTTAACTTCCTTATTTTTTTTCTTACTACAAACTTTTGAATGGCAATACATTTATAATGTATATGAAATACATATTCATAAAAAAAGTAAATCATGTATTTAATATGACTAAAATACTAAAATAACAGCCCTGGTTTTTATTGAAATAAAAAAAATATATATATAAGCCAGTGCTCATTCATAAAATTTTAACACATCTATTCTGATGCACTTACACATAAGCACTCGAACGAGGACAGAACATGACAAATTATGTGTTGACACGGTGTTGTATGTTTATGGCTGAATTTGAGGAGGCCTTGGCTGAACTCATATTGAGGAAAAACTCACTACAATCTCCTAAAGACATAAACGTGTCACCATGGCGACTTGGACACAAGCTAACAGCCTGTGTTCTAAAGAACCGCTGCGTGGTTATGTAACACACACACACACATACACACACACTCCAACTCACTACAAATATATTATCTCCTCAGCTATTTGTGACCAACGTCCCCCAATGATGATTCAAGTTTTTCTGTATTCTTACAACAACGCCCATCAGATGATGTGCAAGCCTGTAGTGGGGCGCACTGTAATGAAATCACAAATCCCAGGAGAGAAAATCAAAAGGAAGGACTTCACACTCAAATAGATTAAAAAGACATTTACAGCAATCATGATTCCCAGTGTAAAATGTCAACTGCGGTTGCATTTAGGTTTACTACTGTTCAGATTTTCTATTTGCATGTTAATTTGCAATGGCCAAGCATGCTATGACCAATCACAGACATTTGGATAATTCAACATTTACTGAGGAATAAAAGAGCATAAAAGTAATGCATAAAACAAAAAGACAAAAAAAGCAATAATTACATCTAAGATGAAATGCAATTTGCAACTGCGATTAATTTGTTCTAAATTGTGCCACCAAATACCAAAATGTTCATCCTGTAGATGCCTTTGTTCAAGGGTTTAGATTAGAATACTGACAATGTATTTTGGTATTATGGAGAATGCCACTGGAATCATATTTCATTGGTTTTATATAAAATGCAAAAATTTAGAATCAGTGTCTAACCTCTTTCAAAATAAGACACTTGCATAGATTCAATTCTGATGTCACAAAACAAGCAGTGGTTGCACTTCTAGAGGTTGCAAGCTTCTGCAATTCTACTGATCCGTTATGCATTATACAATGCATTCAAGCTCACGGTTCTTCAATATTTGTTATTATACAGTGACATTATGGTTAATATTAAAGAAATATAAGCATATACATTTATAAATACATTATATTTATTTAATGTGGCATATACATTGAAAAAATGGTGTAGAAACCATTTTTACTTAGAAATTTCTAGTTAACTTTGCAAGTAAATGCACTGAAACTAAACTGCAAGGTGGACAGTCTGACACTGTATTTTCTTGTAAAATGCACTACAGTCTTCACAACCTTAAAAAAGATTCTACAGTGTATATAATGTGGTATTTGATACTGAATTGTTTTAATAATACAAATTACATAATACATTCAAAATAAGTGATTTTGTATTCAATTTTCACAAAAAGCTAGTCTGTGACAATCCATTTTATTGTTAAAAACAGGCTTGCCTAGGGTTATTGATAATCATTCATTTGATCAGAAATTTCTCAACGGTATTTCAACACGGTGCTTCCAAAGTTAAAATCAGCCATTTACAGCTAGTGAAATACAAAAATAAGATTTGCCTAAGTGAAACAAGTTGAATGACACTAGTCGCGATTAGACCAAACGGATCCAAGCAGATTTGCAGATTTGTCCTGATTCACTGAAAAATGTTGCCAATCAAAGGAAATCCAAATCTCAGACTTGTATAAATGGCTGCACAAAGTTGTATTTAATTGAAGTACTAAATCTTCTTTAGGCAATCCGGAAGAGCTGCAGATAAGCATTTTCTTTGCAAACAGCAATTTAGTCTATAAAGATCAGTCCAGCACAAGGCTCAGCACATTCACACACGTTCTGGTGTGAACTTTTCCACTCGTGCCAAAGGGAAAACAATATAATAAACCTTAATTTAACTTGCTAGTTTGCTACTGGCAAATCTCTCCAATATGCTAATAAAGGCAACATAACTTGTGCTTGCCAAGACATGAGGTTACATCACATCAAATCATCAACTGCTAGTTAATTAATTATTATAGCTTTTCTTACTGTTCCAAAACAAAGAACGTGTTAAAGTTTGATATTCTGGTCTAAAAACACAGCTTATTAACCACCACTTAAAATGCAAAATCAAATCAACACCATCTCAAACATGAGCCTCTATGACCCTCCTGTTTGTTCAACGTACTTGTACCTTGTTAATAATTAGCTTTTGTCTGGCCACATCTCATGATGTCATTGTAAGCGGCAGGAGTCTTGTTTCGAGATAGAGAATGAAACCAGAACATGACATGCTGTGTAATGAGTCTGGGAAATTTGCAGGACAGAATGTACACCGAGATGCACTCAGAATTGAGCAATGCAATCAAAGTCTTATTATGAATCATAAACACAGCCATGTGGAGGGAGTTTTAGATTGCAGTTTGTCGGGGGTCTGTTTACACACTACAGAATACATGCACTTGTAATAATGCTAGTCCGTTCAATAAACGTGAGTGCCGATTAAACATGGGGTTAGATGGCAGGTACACAGCCCTAAAAGAAACCAGAGGGTTCTGCTTTATTTTTTGGTCTTCTTGACACATTTCTTGATAGCAGAAATATTGGTAGCACTTTATTTTACAGTCCTGTTCCCCATGTACATTATAGTAATTACAATAACTATGTAATAACTAGGTACTAACCCTGAACCTACCCCTAAACCTAACCCTACCCCATGTAGTTACCTTGTATTACCAGAACTTTCTTAGATAAATACACTGTAATTACACTATGTACATGTTAGTACACGTACTGTAAAATAAAGTGCAACAAAAATATTAGGGGCTGGGCAAGGGTGGAAATCTGAAGCATTCATTATATAAAACCAGATTTATTATTATTTTTTATTGACAATTTTAGTGACAATGTTACAAAAGATGTAAATTTCTAATAAATCTAATTATTTTAAACTTTATTGATCAAATAATCCTGAAAAAAAGTATTGATTTCCACAAAACATATTAAGCAGCAATAACATTTTCATTTCATTGATAAGAATACCATATTAACAATACTAACAATATTAACACCAAATCAGCATATCAGAATGATTTCTGAAGGATCATGTGAGGAGTAATGATGCTGAAAATTCAGCTTTGCATCACATACATTGAATTTTAAATTATATTACAATAGAAAACAGCTATTTTAGATTGTAATAATTTTTCAGAATATTTCTGTTTTTACTTTATTTCTGTTCCAATAACTGCAACCATGGTGAGCATAAAATCAAAAACATAAAAATGTATACATATAGTTTACCATATATACATTATATTCACTGGTAAAGCATATGATTCACTGGATTATGCAAAATATATTACCAAATGAATTAATTTATTTTCCCAGCAAAAAAAAAAAATAACTATAGATATAGTATATGTTAACATTATACAATTACTTAGAACATAATGCAAGACTTAATATAATAATATAAAATAATTGGTAGAAATGGGAGGGAGAAGACTAACACTGCTAGTATGAGCAACAAGGCTTCAAGTGTCTCCAGATTGTACTCAAGCAGCAATTAACTTTTAAATTTAATCTAAAATGCTTACTGCGTGTTCATTGTGTCCTCTCCAAGAAAAGAATGCTCTTGAGATGTCCATAATGACAGCATTCACTACCATGATAAATTACACCAATTTAGATCATTGGTGTCTAAAGAGTCGCCGTCCACAGCGTCGCCGGTGTCTTTAATCTCCGGTGCGGCTCTACACTACCACCCGTCAAGTGGCCTAATCAGGGCCTGAGCCCAATTTACATCTGTGAGCAGTGCTTCAAAAAGAGGAGAGCCGTGTTAAAACCCTCCACCGGAGGGCCGACACCATTGTGTCAGATGGGATTCGCAGTTCCCAAGCGTCATTCGGTCTGGCAAGACAACAAGACAACGAATGGAGATAGATCAACGCCCAAAACTGGACACAGGATGCATGCAAAAAAAAAGTATATAAAGTATGTAATCTTGGCTCAAATTCAGTTTTCTATCACAAGAATAAATAAAATTTTAAAATATATTAAAATAAAAAATAAAAAATAAATATATACACTATAAAAATCTTGCTTTCACTGTTTTGCCTTCCCTTTAAGACACACAGATTATAACAGGCCCAAGGAGGTTCGGTCTATTTTCAGAGCTTTGCAGGAATGAAAATGGACTGACAATGATGGTGAGGGAAACAGACCGGCTGATGCATTACAGTCTGAAATGACAGAAACAACACAGTAGGTCGCTGGTAAATGGCTGCAAGCATTGTAGCCCCAACAGGATGAGCTCAGTAAAAGCACAACCTCCCAACTGATCCTGAACTATTGTAGCTGCTGTAAACAACTAAACAGAGAAAACTTCTAGTGAGGAGGATCTCAGGAGACCTCAAAGACAACATGAAGATATTTTTCTTTTCTTTCATTGTTTTTTTTTCTGTGCTACTCAAGCGTCTACTCCGTTAAAGTAACAGGTTTGACGTCATTCATGCCAACTTGGTTCAATGACAAATAGTGATGCATTAAGTTTGAACATGCACAAACATATTCAGTGAATAACATCTTAAACACTGCTCTATTCCCCACACAAAGCTATCGCATGACTTCGAAGGACTTGAATTCTAGCACACAAGCCATATAAACTACTTTTTCATAAAACATGGAGCAAATAAACAGCACAACATGGGCACAAAATTCTAGGTTTCTTCAAGCTTCAAATGAACACCAACTTTTTGCCATATTCCACATCGAGACCTGAAGATCTGACATCAAGGTTGGGCAAGGTTGATGCAAGGCCTCTGAGACCAGCTGAAATAGGAAACCTAGAAGCCAGGCGTCTTTTTTCAAGTGAGTGTGTGTGCACAAATCACAGAGGAGGTTTTTGGAGGACACAGTCTGGTTCTGAAGTGTGTGTATGTGGGGAAGTGTATTTTGAAAATGTAAATGTGTGACAGTGACTGTGCGGGAAGCTGTCACCTGTTCTTCGAGAGGTGTCACCTTGGCGAGTTGTTTTTGCAC
The DNA here is from genome assembly GCF_023724105.1 of Carassius gibelio. Lineage (NCBI taxonomy): Eukaryota > Metazoa > Chordata > Actinopteri > Cypriniformes > Cyprinidae > Carassius > Carassius gibelio. The sequence continues at coordinate 28,727,593 of NC_068376.1, forward strand.
TATCTGAAGGTAAAAGGAGAAGATGCTGCGATTTATCACTGTCTGAGACTGTGGCTCCCTCCCTCCGTGCTAGACGTCTCCCGACAGGAAATATCCTGCTTTAACCTCTGATCTCTCCACACCGTAGACACAACACAAGGACTCAACATTCAATATGTAAACAGTGCAAATGATAAATTAAGGAAGCCACATGCCTTCTAGGTTTTTAACAACAGATGCACCAGTTTTTATCCCAAAATCCTCACCTCTCGGTGTGCTGTCTTAAAGTGGTCTTCAAATGCTACATGCACATTTACAAGTTGTTTGAATTGAAATGTGTGTTTGGAATGTGTACACACAACCACCCTACAATGACAAAGAAAAACGTGATCTACTAAAATCTTTACCCCTTTCTCAAATGTCTTTGTGACGTCACACAGACAGGCCCCACCCATGATAGTTTGATTGACAGTAGTGTTTCAGCACAGACTGGACCGGCGTTTTACCTTAGGCCCACCCCTTGAGTGACTGTCATCAGTCTGCCATTGTTTCCTCGCTGGAGAAAGTGTAGACAAGAATGACTCCTAAGCAAATGAGGTGCTCTGTTATTGGATGTAATAATGAACACATCAGTCGCCATTTACACCCGACATCTGAGCCGCTGAAGATACAGTGGAATAACGTTACATTTGTTTCTGAAGGGAATGCCCCCCGATCTGCCTAAATGCGTCTATCTTCATGTGAATCATTCTTGGTACAGCTCTTTTTTAATGAATCTTTGCAAATCACCTTTCCTAATAATTTGCTATTTAGCAAGTTTCATGATGAATGCGGCTAAAGTAAACAGTCTCTTGAGCCCCTTTCACACTGCCATTCCGGCAAATACAGGGGTAAAGTGTTCCTGTAATTGTTTCCTGGTCGCTAGATTTGGCACTTTCACACTGCCAGTGATGACCCGGTATATGTGCGTGCTTTCACACACAACCCTTGAAGATCCCGTAAGGACACGTGACATCAGCGCGTGACCTATAATGTACGAGTCGACAAAGCTTGGCACGTTATACTTTAACTGAAGCAAGCAAACGATCTCAGTGTCAGCGCAGAAAGTGAGGAACTAACTGATCTCTGCTTTATTACAGTTTGCACATATGTTTTCGTCGCGAATGTTGATCTTCCTTCAAAACAGCCGGTAAAAAAGTCGCGCGATAACGCGCGTCATCACTTCGATACCGAATTAGATCTGGCTTTTGTTCACACAGCGCTCGTTCCGGATCGATTACCGCAATGTTACTAGGTCCCCGACCCGGGTTCGATTCGGTAATCAATTCCGGGACGTGGTTGCTTTCACACAGAAGGCGACCAGGCAATGTTACGGGAATATTGCGGGTCCGACGTGCAGTGTGAAAGGGGCTTCAGAGAGCGAGAGGGGCGGGGTCAGCATAGCTCACTAACATTTAAAGGAAAAGCTTGCTCTGAAAAGAGCTGTTTTTGACAGGGTAAAAAATGTGTTTTTTTTACACTACCATTAAGAATTTTTTGGCAAACTATGTTACAGACTTTTCATTAAGGCCCTAAAGATTCATATCAACTTGTAGAAAACTTGACTTAACAACAGTGGTTCGGAGTTGATGTTTTAATGTTCATAAAAAGCTTTATGCCCATCCAAGGCTACACAGTAAAAACTGTAATATTTTGAGATATTATTGCCATCTAGGGATGGTGTTGGCGCAGTGGATAAGATGCATGCCATTGGTCGGAGAGACCTGGGTTCGAATCCACTGGTTGACACCAATGTGTCCCTGAGCAAGACACTTAACCTCTAGTTGCTCCAGAGGCGTGCGACCTCTGACATATATATAGCAATTGTAAGTCGCTTTGGATAAAGGCGTCAGCTAAATGAATAAATGTAAATGTAATGTAAATGTAATCTATAATAACCATTTTCTATTGTAATACATTTAAAAATTTAAACATTTTCAGCATCATTATCCCAGTCTTTAGTGTCACATGATTCTTCAGGAATCATTCTATTATCCTGATTTTCTGCTCAAGATACATTTTCTTATTATTATTATCAATATTATAAACGGATTGGGATTTTTGTGGAAAGTATAGTACATTTCTTCAGGAGTTCAAATGCACAGCATTTATTTTTTAAGGTTATAAATGTCTTTATTGTACTTTTGAACAATTGAATGCATCTTTGCGAAATAAAATTACTAATTTCACACAGAATTTGGAGGAAAATATTGAGATATAATTCTAGTTATATACCAAGCCTTAGTATGCTGTTAAATGGTGTGCAGCGGTATCACTACAAATTTCTATTCCTCAGGATTTTAGCAGTTATATTCACACTCCAATTCTAAAAAAAGGTCGGGGATAAAGGAGTCCAGAATAACCTCTCCAAATGAGTGTCTATAACTGCAGCTCCAAGAACACGAACCCTCCTGATGGTCACTTGCCCCCATTCTGTGGCACAACTCCATTAGTTCTGAGATGTGACATTCTCCTTTCTAAAACTGAACTCAAAAGGAACTGCTCATCATTCTTGTCCCCAAGGCTTTTGTCTTCTGAAATTTCCTTGAGTTTTTGCCAACCCAGTGCATCAAAATGTCATGATTAGGCAGAACGAAAGGGTTTCAAGATGCTTGGTTTAACATAAACACAAGACCACAAAGTACTTCCTGCTCTGTGGCATGACCTTGACTCCTCAGTTGTTTGGTTCAACACTTGCCGTCCATGTAGTGGGCATATTCTTGAGTGTAAAAACTAAACTTGACACAAGGATATTCTTGGCATCCCAATGTCCTGCCAATTTATTAACTTAAACCCAAATTATAAGAGTCTAGAGTATCCGTGACCAGCAGACATGTGTCATAATGCTGAGTTGCTCATCTGAGACACGAGGAGGTGGCAAGGTCAGTAATTCTGGCGAGAGTGGTTACAAAGATGACGCATAATGAGGAACTCTGAGGCAATTACAAAAAAATGATCATTAAAAGCCTGTCTGAATTCTAGGTTTCTGTCACTAACTTAGTGTGATTTCTACCTAGACAACACATGTAGGCATCATAGGTGTGGTTCTTAATTCGTAGACAACAAATTACACTGCCTGCAAAATGTTTCATTCTGGAAATGCTATGAGAATATTTGATGTGGCCCTTGTAGATACAGCAATCCCATAATGCAGAGCAGTGATAAGATGTTTTTTACTTGCATATAGCCAATCAATTTCTTATGAAGTTGACATTTAATTTTGAATGCATGTGCTTTTATTAAATTTTATTAAATTGACACTAAAATCAGATATCAAAAATCATAACTCTATTCAGCTGAACACAGTGATTTCACATGATTGTACTCGGATTATGCTCAATATCCTGGCAACATATAAAATCACATATGTAAACATATACACTCACTTACAGAAGCTCTTGTGTCAGACGTTAATCATCATATAAGATAATTACTTTTCTCACCGTTTACACTGGTAGTGCTGGAGTTATATTAATACTAACATGGAATGTTACAATTTAAAGAAATAGTTCACCCAAAATAAGAGCATTTTCTGATAATGTACTTACCCTCAGGCTACCCAATATGTAGGCAAGTTAGATTTTTCATCAGTAATTTTTCAGTAGGGGTGTGACGGTACTCGTATTTGGCTCTTTCGGTTTTTCGAAACAAAGTCTAATCTTTCAAATGATGTCCTTTTTCAGGAAATTCAAACAATAAATGCCGTTTTGGTGCTCTTTGATGTGGCGACAGATCACTGTATAAACGCCTCAGTTCAAATGGCAGCACGATCATCTCTTCCTCTTTACTGCTAGCTTTAATGTGAAATAAACATGAATAAACATCTCACGCCTCATGTAATCGCTCAATCAGTGTTTCAACCGTGAAAAGTTGGTAATAAAACAGCTTGTAAACAAAATGTCACGTAGCATTTAATTTCCATCAGGAACTAATCAGTGTCCACAGCTCGTTAGTGCGCTATAAATGAAGTCTAGAGAAGAGCATTTCTTGAAATATTAGACTATATACTCATTGAATTCATCTGTGATGTCTAATGGATGTTTAAATAAATCTTATGAAATGAGTTATGAGATGCACTATGTAAATAAATATTTCAACAACAAAGTTTATTTAAAAACTGCATTATGTGCAATTTGCATGTTTGCATTTTAAGTTGAGTGTTGCTTGTTATATTAAAAAATAATGAGTAATTAAATTTAAGTCTGGGCTCTGTTGTTAACTGTAACCTTATAGTAGGCTTAATGTAAAAGAGCTCACTATATTTTAGAGCATAAGCCAAGGTAGATTTTTAACCCTAAAAAATTTTGAAATTATAACTAAATTTATTTAAAGAAAGTTTTCCCCCATTGTTTCATCCATAATTTACAGTAAATTTTCATTTCTGGGTGAACAATTCCTTCAAATTTTCTACTAGGCTTAAATAAAATAATTTTAAAATAACTACCTGTACAACCCAAGTAGGGCTGCACAATTAATCACATTTCTAATCTCGATTACAATTATGGATGCCATAATTACATAATCATTCAAAGTGGCAATTAATCGTTCAAAGTCCACTTATCTTATTATTTTGTTATCTTAAGGGTTAAGATTTCTGTGTTATCTTCAGGTTTTTTCCATTGTTTAAGTTTTAATATAACATTATAATATCATTCATATTTTAACTTTTTTTATATAATTTAAAAAGAAACTAATCTGATGTATAGTTGACATTTGAGGCTTAATACTATAGAAAAGTACTAAATGTTTTACAGTTGGAGTGTTTTCAGCTTGTTTATTTTTATATAAAAATACAGCATGCAGTTGCATCGAACAATGGTATGAACATCATTCAATGTAAATTGGGATAATCCTGATTAATAAATCGCAATTACAATTTCAAGGGAATAATCAACCAATTCTGATTTTTGTCATAATCGTGCAGCCCTAAACCCAAGAGGGGTGCTTGATTTGAGACCGTAAACATTGGAAAGTTACCCAGCTAGCATTACTTTCACAATCTGGATATTTCAAACTGATGATATTCAAACATTTAGCAATATTGTAAAAATGCTGAACAAGCCAGAATATGCTACTGACGAGTAATTGAACTGTGTTTCCAAAGCATGAGATTACTGCTGTGGTCATCTATCATTTCAGACCCGACCATAAGAAGTCATTAGTGGGAGCTCTGTGAACACTGTGGTGTGTGGAAACCCATATTTACACAGAACCAGTCAGATCTTGAGCGCTGGGTGATGCTGGTCTCATTTCTGATTTAACACTATAACCCCGTGATGTGAATAATGTGGTATATATGTGCTTGCTAGATTGCTTTTATTTATTTACATGCAGATATTTTTGAAGTTGAACACTGTATATGTGCCTGGGGGGAATCAGTGCCAAGCTAAGTTCATCCAATTTTCTGATTACATCTAAACCCTGTCTCCTTTATTCCCCGGGCACAATCTCCCTGTATTCTCACTCCTGCTTCCTCTCTCCGTAGGGTAAAGTGTATTGTGGAGAGCTCCGCTGTCCCACCTGTCCCCATGCTGTCAGCATCAGAGCACACATGCTGCACAACTAACAGGATATGACAGAGGACGACTGTGTGAAGTTGTACTGAATTGGGAGGTGACTCCATCCAGAATTAGGCCACTGTTTAAGCAACTACGCTAAATTTACAAGATTAACATCTCGTAACCTGGCTTATGACCAACTCTGATATTACCAAACTCAAGTGAAATGCCTGATTGTTGACAAATTGTGTGCACTAGATTAAAAACCAAGCAGCTTATCAATTCATCTCTCTCTTTTGTATTTTTTTAAAACATGCTCACAGTTTACAAGCGGGCAACAACTATTTACTATCAAATAGTCAACATGCATGCATTGCATAACAGTGCTAACCAGACAAGATTGCATAGAAAATACAGACCGAACATTTTTGACATCTGCACATACTAAAGACATATTGATCTTATATCAGCTAGGCTGAAGAATGAGACAATATTTGGAAACTTTGTGATAACCTCGCCTCCCCTGGTATCACCTAAATAAATAAAAAAAAATAGCCTCCTCAAGAAATAGTAAACAATTTATTTAAATTATATGATACAGCTATCATTGTGCACAATATTTACAAAAAAATTTATGTAATTTTTATTAAATTTTCCTATATGTAATTTTTTGGGGAGTAAATAGTGCACATCTACTGAGCTTGTAAAGTCTGTTTCTCTTCTGATGATTTTGTTGATCTGGTATTATAATAATCAATGACTTAAGAGCCATTAAACAGGTGTGTATATGCATACAGAAACTACAGAACTGTGCAGTTTCTTCCCCCTCTCTGATGTATTTTTCCAAATCAAGCACGCTTTCATTTACCAGCAATGGACCTGACAAAATAAAAATGGATTGGTTACAGCAGGAGCACTCAGCTTTAATGAAGCATAATTGAATGGAGAAGTCTTTTGTTTAGTGCCGTACTTATCTGATTCTCACAGCAGGGTTACTCCAGAACAGCACTACCTGCAGACTCTTGTTTATACCTAACCTGGTCATCTTGAAAAAAACTTAAACAGCATGCATGCACCTTCCTGAATGCCTGTTTGCTTTTTACATTGCAAGTTATTGATGCAAATTACCCAGCTAACAAAATATGCTCTAAGAATGTTTTACTAAAGTTTTAACATCACTTCTGAATGTTCTCTGAAACCAGTTCCAGTTTTTTTTTATGTTTTTTTTTTCTTGGTTATGAGAATGTTAAAGACATTAAGACAATATTAAGGGGAATGTCTGATTTTTTTATTTTGCAAACATTATGGGTATATTACATCTGAATGTTCTCTCAATCCTCTTAGACAAAAATCCAACTAAAATTTTTAGGATAAATGATGCATTAATATGTTTGTGCTTACATCTTAATGTTATTAAAGACCAGATAACTTTGAATGAACATTCTGTTAACGTTAATGAAATAATATTTGTTCATAACCTTGCCAGAACGCTAGCAAAAGTTCTGAGAACGTTTCCTGTTAGTCACAACAGAACAAGAGAGTGGAGAATATTTATGAGCAGGCCTAAACACATGAGCATAAAGGACGAAGCAGTATCCATGGAAACCATATAATTTATCACTGATAAGTATATATTTTTTTCCCAACACAGAGGTGAGTATGGCTAATGGAAGTATAGAAGAGTTACATAACGTACATAAGGTTGAGAACATCTGTGATTGACCTTAATAGGCTGAACATACTACATGAAGAAAATCCCTGTAAAAACAACATTATTGATGATAATTTAACTAGATTTATTTATATAGGATCTCTACTACTTATAAACTATGCAAACTATTATTTATATTCAAAGTAAGTAGTATATGCTTGGAGTAACATGAAAACATGATTTTCTGTACCATAGTATACCGTCTGAAATCATCACTTTACCGTGGCACTTAGCGCATGTATACGTCCAAAATACCATGGTAGTACCCTGGTACTCCAATGTGCTCCAAAGAACACCACGGGCTGACGGGCATTTAGAAAACACGGTAACACCATAGCATTTTTAAACGCAAAGCTGCTTCAACGTATAATATGGTATTTTCTCGGTACAAGTCCAAAAACATGGCAATTCTTCCGGTTTGATTCTTCGTAAATAATATTGTAGATTGAAATCTCAAATGTAAGACGGATGCTGGTGTGTTTGCATCCATCCTGTTTATCAATCATAAGCAAACCTAACCACACATCAGATCATATTATAAATGCATACTAAATACATCTCCTCCAAACGAGTCGCAAAGTAGGCTACTGGCATATTGTGTTTTTTTTATGGAAGCGTGTGATATAGCACTAGAAAACGAAATGTTTCGCGGGAGCTGTCTGAATACACAGAGCCGCTGAAAATAACACATGCGCGACGTGCCATGACTTACCGAGCAGGAGCAGTTTCACCTCCCTCGCAGCCTTCTCACCATCCTCCCGAAGGTTTTTGTCGATCATTTTTGATCTCTCGCTGGCCGCCTTGTCTTCTGCGCTCACCGTGCAGCCCATGATCGTACCGTGCGCGCGTCAAACTTCAAAGGATAGGTCAGATCAGCTCGGTCCGTTCCGCGCACGAACTGTAAACTATAAACACGCCGCGTGGATTGACAGATGTGCTATAAAGGCGCAAAATGTCACAATTTAAAAGGTTTAATTCTGAAAATCCCCGGCCTCTGATTCTCCATCAATCAGAAGGGTTCGAATATGTGTTGACGCCGCGATTAAAAAGTTGCTTAGTTTCCCACCAAATCAGTCAATCAATCTTCCTTCCTTCCTTCGTTCGTTTAGCGCCTCCTTTCAGATCAAAGAGCAGCCGCGACGTCGGTGCTTTCATCTACACAGCACAGTTCCCGAAATCAAATCATTTGCTTGCACTGAATCAGATGTCTGTTTTTGCACGCGAAATTGTATCCAACTGGTAAGAAATTCTGCAAACACCATTGGTATTTTGATTTAAATTCAAACGTTCTGCATATCTTTCCTGGCGCAGGTTGATTCAAAAAATATTTCAAAATTCGAAATCAGAACGTCGCAGGGTTCGGTGCGGAGCTGCGCTCGCGCTGCTTTCTTCTGACGAATAAACAGAGCGTAAGAATGTTTAGAAAAAAAAGCCAAAGCGAGCAGCAGCACCCACCCACTAATGAACAACTGCGCGTGAATTGTGGGAAATGCAGTAGTTTCTGCAGTTTCCAAATAACTGAGTTGGTGCTAAAATGTTCATTTTAGCAAATCGGTTTGCTCAGATTTTTCAGAGAACTAGTTGAAAGTGATTCACTGATTATTTGAAATCATAGCTTAAGTTTAATAAGTATAATAATTTTAACTAATGTTTAATCTTTCAACTTTATCAAATAAATTAATACATACATTTATAATTTAAAACAATATATATTGAATAATAAGAAACATAAAAAAATACTAAAATCATAGTAGCACTTAAATTCTGAAATGACACTGGCATAAAGAAGCACTTGAACTACTCTTTGAAGAAACCGTAGAAACCTATTCTAATATTAAGCCCTAAGCACACATATGCAGATAAATAATATTAATAATATTTGTAAAATGCACTTAAATGCAGCTTTTGGTAACCTTTACATTTTGCCATTTGGATCTGCAAGCATCATCTTCAATTTTACCATCTTAGAAGCTTTAACTAGTCAAGTAAATTGATGTTCTAGTTTTGAGCTAGACCCAAATGTAAGTCATAATGTTATGATGGGGAGGATAGTAAATGAAAAACTCACATACAGGTTTAAAAAGAGCTTTTTATTGTCAAAGTGGTTCTGCTATTTACACTATACAAGCTAAATATGCATTACAAATAAAGTGGTTCACATTTATGTACAGTATATACGAATGCACTAAACAAACTATCATATGAATCAAACTGTATCGATTAAATAGTGTGTAAATAATGCTTTGAAAAACAAACTGGTTTGCATTTTCCTTATTGAAAGGATAAAATCCAGATGATCTGTACCAGATATGAATATAGCAAATGTTAGTAAAACATGTTTAAAGAAAAGGTATATAAACGGGGCAGCAATGAGGCAAATAACTTTTATAGAATTTTAGTCATAATCAATCTTGCATTATTAACCACCATATAAATCACAAAATTATCATTATTCAGTACCCTTGATTTTATCTTCAATCCAATGCTACTGTGGTTGAAGCTAAATATACTCAGCAAGGATATAACTTGACTGAAAGAATATTATTTAAAGAAGATTATTATTATAATATTAAAATTACAAACTAGCATTGAGGAAACTTAAAAAAAAAGTTTGAGGGCTATAACAAACACTTACAGGGCTCATTGGAAAAAAAAATAGGTAGTATCTTAAGAGTTTATAAGGTAGCTGGTTGTAAAGTGAGGCACTTTTCATTAGTATATTTAGATTTATAGTACTTAAAAAAGCACAAATTATAATTAAATGATCAGTTTCAGGGAAATACTGAAAAAAAAACAATCATTGCCATCATTGCCATGTTTAACAGTGACTCCTGGGGACCACTGGCACTGCACTTCAGTCTCCAGCATAAAGTTCAGTTTGTTTTTTTGGTTGACAATGCAAACAGAACTATGATGTTAGCTACACTTTCTCTGTCACAAATAAAAGTCAATTCCTTATCAATTTTTATTCCTGTCATTAATGTGGTGATATGAACGGCATGCTAATTTCTGTTGCAGAATAACTCATGTTTGCTCATGGTTTACCGATATCTTCCGCTACCAATCTAGCTAGTCGTCAGTTAACATAATATTAGCACAATTATTGAACAACAGGATTGCACTGCATAATATTTTGGCAGAATCTGAACACATTGAAGTTTTGAAAGCATCACACGAACCACTGATTAAGAGTAAGTTATTTCAAACTTCAAATAAGCAACAATTTTCCTTTTAACTACAAAAAAAATAATAATAATAATAATTACAGGTGTTTCATGCTTCTATATATCAGCTGGTTCATTAACTACTGCTAACACCAAAACAGGGTCCACAAATACTCAGATTACAAGAAAAGGAACTACACAGATGTGTTTTTTCAGGTGAGATATTGAGAGCAGCTTCCAAACTATATCACTTAAACTTCATTCACCCAAAAATGAAAATTTGCTGAAAATGTACACACCATCAGGGCATTCAAGATGTAGAGCCGTTTGTTTCTTCATCGGAAAAGATTTGGAGAAATGTAGCATTACATCCCTGCATGTTTATTTTGTCCAGAAGCAATGATTTGGAGGGAAAAAAAGTCTAAATGGATTTGTTTCAATTCACAAGACGTTAATTGATCAGCTGGAGTGGTATGGATGACTTGTGGATTATTGTGATGTTTTTATCAGCTGTTTGGACACTCATTCTGACGGCACCCATTCACTGCAGAGGATCCACTGGTGAGCAAGTGATGCAATGCTACATTTCTCCATATCTTTTCTGATTAAGAAACAAACTCATCTACATCTTGGATGACCTCAGTGTGAGTAAATTTTCAGTTAATTCTCATTTTTGATAATTTTCATCTTTAATATAACTGTTGGAATTCTAATACAGGGGAGATTATGTCCATTTCAAGTAAAATATAGTTTTGTATTCGTATATGAGGTCCTTGACTAGTGTTTGTATAAATGACCTTGAATATCATGACAAACAAAACCGATGAAGGACACCAGTATTGTACACATTAATACTATAACACACACTAATACTCATCCAGTGAACTGCAAAATATATTCAATACAATTAAATAAATATGTTTTTCACTGTTTAAATCTCAATGTGATCAAGGCATGCCTTGCATTCTGTCTATTGTACTTTAGGAAAACTGAAAATATACTTCATGACAGTTTGAAGGACTATAGAAATCCTTGGCTTTGGCACACTGAAATTATGCGATTTGATAAATTGTACTCTCACTTGACTCGAAAACACGGCAAGTTACCTAAAATAGGTAGTAATGCGACTCACTGATTGTCCAAAGCCCACTGGAGAGTAAACCAACTATCGATCCATCTTTACTAAACTAGCCTGCTTCATTCTACACCCAGAGAGGAATCAAAACCTCTACAATCTCCTCGTTCTATGAGCAAAGTAAAACACAGAATTACATTTGTAAAAATCTGATATATATGTGACTATTGTAGAATGCATGTACTGTCACTTAAAAGAAATCTAGAAGGATTCAACTATGTGTTACTACAGTACTTGCATTCAGTTTTGTCAAGTATAAGAGCTCTGGATAGGAAAAACAGAGAGTGAGAGATAAATAAAAATGACGACAAGTAAACTTAAGCCTTAACATACAGTACAGACCAAACGTTTGGAAACATTACAATTTTAATGTTTTTGAAAGTAGTTTCTTCTGCTCATCAAGCCTGCATTTATCTAAAAAAAAAAAAAAAAAAAAAAAAAATTATTTGATCAAAAGTACAGAAAAAACAGTAATATTTAGTAATGTTTCCAAACTTTTGGTCTGTACTGTAAGTTAAACATACCTGAACCTAATCGAGGTCTTACTAGGCATGCTAGAAACTTGCAGGCAAGTGGGTTGAGGCAAGTTGGAGCTAAAACTCCAGCCCTCCAGGACCGAGTTTGGAGACTGCTGTACTAAACCTTGAATAAATAAATTGCAATAAAAAAAATTGCCCAAATTGACAATATCAGCGCTTTCACAGGTTTTAAAATATAAAACATCAGTGTGAATTTATCAGACGTGTTTTTTCCAGAATAATGCAGTTCTTCCCCATTATCTGCTGGCAGATTATCTGTGTAAAATGGGATGTTACGTTGGGTCCCCCTCACCTTTTCCTTTCCACAGTGGGATAGGGCATCCTCCGTGTCATAACAGGCAGGAAAATATGGATAAAAATCAATCAGATCACTTCCAGTATGTTACATCACTAACCTAACATACACCTCACACTCTCATACAAAAACACACATTCATCAACAGAGTTTGTCTCCTAGTGGCCACCCATAGTACTGCTGCTGCCTGTCGTCCAATCAATGATGATGAAGCTCAAGCTCATTATCATAAACAACATGCCCAGTCCAGCAAAACAGGCAGCCTGAGAAAAAGAGAACAAGATCTTTAGTCATTAATCACATCTTTTTCTTTTTTATAAAACAACTTGGCCAAAAAAAAATTGGATTCAGACTCAATTTGTGAACTGAAGGTTTTTATAAAGAATGTTTTAGAATTATCCCCAAAAATGTACAGTAACAAATTATTTATATTATACATCTATGTATCTAATGTAAATGTCTGGAAACCTTGCATCTGTGCAGCATTAATTATCACTAATATGTTATTAAAGTTTTTGTTGTATTTTGAATTCATTTGTATTTTATATTTTCTCTTTTCAATTTAATTTTATTTAATGTTTTTATTTTTAATCACTTCTGGATAATTATTAATCATACAAACATAACTCACAAAGATTTTGGGGGTGGAGCGCATTGGCTCCTTATCCTTGGGCACAATACGGATGTAGAAGACAGCAGGGAAGATGAAGATAAGACAGGGAGCGGATGTTGCACCTGGAGGAGGAAGAACAGGACAAATGTAAATCAGCTCATCAGCTGAATCCAATTAAACCTGACACTGATGACAATTAAACATGATGACAATTAAGATTCCAGCAACGTGCTTCTTGCTGATGAAAATGAGAATGGAAAAGTTAAATGAGAACCCAGTGTTGAACAAAAACTATTTTATGGTTATCACAGTAAGACTTGTGAGTCAATGTCAAATTATTTCTGAAAGGAAAAATAGTTGTAATTTTTTTAAAGCTAATTATAAAATTGTCAAAATATCTTTAATAAATATCACAAATTTTAAAACCTGCTTCACTGCTCTTTTTACACATTTTTTATTTAAAGAATTCATCTCAAAAATAGATTTTTTTTTACATCATCATTGTAGTTTTAGATTTTAAATCCCAAAGAAAAATTCCAAAATAATTTTAGTTTAGAAACTTGAACAACAACAACAACAATAAAAGGGTTTCAAAACAAAAGGAAACATCTTCCTTCCAGTAATATGAGTCAAACACAAAAATATTGATTTAACAGCACAACATTATCTGTTCAAACAAGCAAAGGTGACGTATGGAGCTGTTCTCAAGGCCAGAGACCGTGTCAGAGACCCTTACCCACACTGAGAAAGCAAGACAAACAAGTCACGCCAACGTGAGTCTCTGCTTTGGCTTTTCTGACACATTTGAACACAGAACTGTTTCCCTCAGAAAGCACATTTGACCGCGCTGGATTTTGAGCTCTTCGTTCAGTAATGATTGAAGGACTCACCAATGATGCCAAAGATGCCCAGGATGTTGGGCGCGAAGATGACCAGGATGTTGATGAAGGTCAGGAGAATGACAGCGATGATGACGTGTCGGATCCAGTTGAAGGTTTTATTAGGGAACATCATCTCTTGAATGGCTCTTCGCACCTTTGAGAAAAAGTAGCAGAGAACATTTTATGCCGTTTTTGTGGATTTAAATTACTTTAAGAAACGTTTGAGCTCTTACTGTACAACAAGCTTAATCTGTCCCCTAAAGCATAGGCAGCATCAATTGTTTTAAATCACAATAACTGCATAAATTACACAATGTTGTTGTTTTTGCTGTAATATTCAACCCAAATGATTCATATATTATATCAGTGCTTCTCAACCTTTTGACTCCAAGGTCCCACTACTCTACAAGACAAAAATGAAGAGATAAGATATTGGTTTTCAGACATTTTATATACAGAAACTAGGAGTGGCATTATATTAAAATAATTCAATACTATAATTCCAGAAGTTTTAAAAAAATATATATTTACCAGTTTTCCAGCTGCTTGATTAGATTATTCTCTTATTCTATTTCTTTCTGACAAAATATTTTATAGTCTGTATTATAGAAATTTTCATGACTTTTTAAGATTTTACAGAACTTTTCCTGGTCTAGAAATTAAACTTTACAAATTCCTCATATATCCAGGTTTTATATAACACTGGTTCTTAAATAAAAGAAAAAATGACGAGGAGGAACAATTCACATTATGAAATATAATGTCAGCTTATCCATATCAAGAGCTTAACAAGAATAAAGTGGCAAAAACCTTGGATCATCGCAGTGTTATTTTAGTACCACTGAGATATTATTATAGTTTTTGTTAATATTTTGAATTCAAATTTTAGTTTTTAATTTTAATTAAAGTTTTATTAATTTTTTTAATTTGAAGAGTTTTACTTATATTTTATTCACTTGTCAACTTTGAGTTAACCCGAACGAAAATGAAAATTATTTTAATTTTTGGACATTTTATTTTAAATATAAAAAAAATCCATGTAAAAATCAGTGTAACACATGGCAATGCATGTTTTCAAAGTGTAGGAACATAAGAAATATAAAGTCTGTCTATATCTCAGATTTTAGGTGCTTTGTCTTATTTTAATATTCATTTTGTCTCAATTTAAGTTATTTTAAACCATTTTGCAGCCATGGATACCATTCCAATCTTGGAAGTCTCCCGAGGCAAAGGCATTGCGGTTTGTACAGTGTTTTGCTTGGTGTATGACTTTTTTTTTTTTGGAATGACACCATGTCATAAAAATGCGTGATAAAAATGCTAAAAGCAGCATAACCTCTATGACATGAGCATATAATATGTTAAACTCACTGGGAACAGAACGATGGGCACAGTCAGTGTGACAGCGGTGAGCACAGCCAAACGCACGCAGAGGATGAGTGTGTCGTAGGGGTCGATCCTGCTGTATGTGTGCAGAAGCTCGGCCTCAACTTTAGCTGTGGCGAAATCAGAGAATTCATCTACTTAGTTTGCAGCTGTAATAATGCATGCTAAGCAATACATTACATGTGCATATTGAAACATTGAAATAATAGTAATAATCTAACTTACAAAAAAGGGAAAATAGTTAAAGCATGCATATTAAGAGAATATAATCAATTAAATCCTATCCCCCCAAAAAATGGAATATGCAAACACACAGGATATGTCCTTGCTTTTAAAAGCATTTATTTTTACAGTCGCTATCAGATCTATGTGTTGCATTGCCAACCAAAGCAGAACTATATTTAATTTGACTCGCAACATAATGCATACATAAAATTGAGTGCAAACTTGAACCAAATGCAGGATCCAGTTTGTTAGTTAAGCAGAGTACTAGCAATGGGCAAATGTAAAAGTGTTAGTTAAACTTACTGTAAAACGTTAGGTATCCAAAGAGAGCAGCAAGGAAGTACATAGTGTACATGATCAGAATGGAAATGTTGGAAATGTGCTGCATCTTCTTCTGAGTTGGGCTGCAGGGAGAAAAACATCCATTTGCATAAGACACAGATTACAGTCGCAGTGCTGCTTTAATGCTGTCAACTTACTTGCGCAGCTCAGTGTAGATGGGCAGGACCTCAGGATGGCAGACGAAAGCGAAGGCCAGGATGGGGATGGTGTATGCGGTCTGTGGGACAGAGTGTCTTTTTGAAAGCATTCAGTAAAATATGTAATTCTGAAAACAAAAATGTGCTATTCTCTGAGTGTAGTACATGTGTGTTGACGGTGAACATCTGTGGGCTGCAGTGGGAGTCGTCCACCATCACATGTCCGTTATGGTAAACGTGGGCGTTGTCCACCGTCACGTTTGAATGAGCCTGTGCCAGCGTGCTATTGGACGAAAACTCCTCGAATGGGCACAGGATCTGGAACTTCTTATAAATGACCTAACAATACGGCAAAAATGATAATAATTAAATAAACAAATAAATTTTACACACACACACACATACATATATTACATATATATAACATTATGGAATTTCAAACTTGTGATCATTGTGTAGAACTTTAAAAAGCCATGCAATTTGTTTTTAATATTCAAGCCTCTAATGGCTACATTTCTTGTCGGCTAACATGTCCAAAGAGACAAAGACATATAAAAATACAGCAGGTTAAAAATAATGATCCCTAACTTTAGGCCAATAACCAAAAACACGAGAAATTCAACCATTAACTTGAGTACGTTCCGTGTGTAATTCCTTAATTGCCGCAAACCAAATGGACATAAATAAAAATTACAAAAAAGTATGTGTCATGACATAAATACGTAAATACAAATATAAAACAAAAGAAAGCCCATTTTTAAAATGTTTGTATATAATAATGGAATTTTGATCTAGTGATCAGTGTTTTGAAGATGAAAAAGCAATGCATTTATTGTACGTATGTCCCCTAAATGCAATAATAAAAAAATGAATGAATAGCCATTTATTACATTTTTGTTTATAGTTATGAAAATTCAATTTTGTGATTGGTGTTTTGAATTTGAAAAAAGGCATCCAGTTGTTTTTTTATTTTTTTTCAATATAAGCCCCTTAAATGGCTGTATGTCTTGGTGACTAAATTGTCTAAAGACATAGAAATAAATGATCTTCAACAACAGGTCAAATTGCAAAAACAGAAAAACGTTATTCTTCAGAGAGCCAAATACACACTTATGAAACATTATAGAGCATCATCATATTATCCCGAGAGAGTGTTACCAATTAAAACCAATTAAAAGCCTCAGTCGTCTTCTTTTGAAGTCAGTCTGAGTGAGTGTTTTATGAGTCAGCATTGCTGCATGTAGATATGATATAATATGTACACAGTTTATTGCTTCCTCTGGGGAAAAATGTGCGGGCGAACGGTTATGTGAAGCAGAAATATGTATGAGACACAGGGACAGGAAGGTGGTGAGTTTTTATATTAACTGTATTTTTTTTTTGTATCAAATAAATTATTTATGGATGTCGTTTCTTTAGAATAACTTACACTGATGAATCATGCTCAATAAGACTCAATAAGTGATTTTTGTTTTCATATGAACTTAAATAATACCTGATATACAATGATGATGATGGCAAATACTTACTGCACTGAGGAAGAAGACCATGCAGCTGAGTGAAAAACCACTGGTGTAACCAAGGTAACCTGAAAATGTAAATATAGTGAAGCACGTCAATATGGCGTCATGGTCCAATTGTCAATCGACATGCTGTGAATCCCTGATCCGAACTATAAATGCATGAGCGCATGAGCTTAGAGAAGCGCAGTGAGTTATCGCTCATCTCAGGAGCTAATCTGTGCTGACAGAGCTGACCAAACTCAAATACTGACATGGTCAACTTGATTCAATTACTATAAAAACGTCAAAAGAACAAAAACAGAATTGTGTTAAACCATACTGCTGCTGTCAGATAAACAGGTGTGCTGAATTAGTTTAGCTTATTGATTGATTTGATGACAGAATGTGCTTTTAAAGTGCTTGAACCGATGCTCTGTAATATGAACAGTCTATTCATCTGGGTTAAACGTACACGGAAAGCCACTTTCATGATATGAGATGACTGAAGTAGAAATGATCGACTCACCCAGCTGCTTCATTAGAGCCAAAGGCAGGATGACCGAAAGAGACACAAGCACCACCAAGTAGTTTCCATTGAGATACCATTGACTGGAAACAGACAAGTCAACAGATGTCAAATTCGAAGCACTAGTCAAAAATACAAGCTTTTCAAAATTTATTGGCAACATTGTTCATTTTTACATTTTTTAAAGTGTCATCAGTTCAGATCAGTCATTTTATTTGTTTAATGCAACAAATTACTGTACAACATCAAGCTATGGCACAATACTGTAAATAGTTGGTCACCATTATGGTGATTAATGTTATTAATGTGAATTAATTTTCTCCCAGAAATATAAAAATGTGTTATATAAAAAATTAAATCATTACTTGCATTCTCCACTATATGTGGCAACAATGTGTAAAAAATGTAATACTTTATGCTTACTTATTTAAAAATCTGATATACTGCTGTTCTAATGTAGTATAATTTTTTTGTTTTAAAAAAATTAATACTTTTATTTAGCATAGATGCATTAAATTGATCAAAAGTGACAGTAAAGACATTTGTAATGTTACAAAACAATCTATTTTAAACAGACATCGTTCTTTTGAATATGCATCTTTGTTACTGCATCATATTGATAATATTCAAAAAGGTTTCTTGAGCAGCAAATCATCATATTAGAATGCTAATAATAAATGTTGATGAGAAAATCAGCATATTAGAATGATTTCTGAAGGATCATGGGACATTGAAGAGTAATGATGCTGAAAATTCAGCTGCGCATCACAGGAATAAATGACACTTTAAACTATATCAGATTAAAACAAACAGTCATTTTAAAATCATTTTTCAGAATATTAATGTTTTTACTGTATTACAAATAAATGCAGCTTTGGTGAGCATAAGTGGCTTTTTTCAAAAACACTTAAAAAATTTACCAACCCCAAACTTTTGAATGGTAGCATACATCCATAGGTTATTACATTTGCTTACATTTTAATAAGAGTAAATGAAGCATGAACTAAAAGGTCAACAAAATAAACCAGTAAATAGTAAAAAAAAAAAAAATACAACCATATTTATTGATAACTTTCAGTGCCTGTTTTAAAGCCAATCTATCTTCCGGTCTCCTTTTCTGTTACTCTGCCTGTGTGTCAAACTAACGTCATCATCACTTGTGTGACTGTGGAAAACACCTACACTGTTCCGGAATCAACCTGTCTAACTCTGATTCCAGCCTGAGTCTGTGATTCTTGTGATTTATGAGACAGCATGTTGTATTTGCTGTGGACGCGACACACACCATCTAACAAATATAGCCCAGAGCTGAATGCAACATGGAGCAGTTCCCACTCCTGAACTCAAGTAACCACACACACACACACACAGAGTCACAAGGTGTTACGTAGTGTGTAGGTCCAGGCCTGGATTGAGACTCCTCTATTTTCAGACCCTCTCCGCACCTCCCTGCTTGTATTCAGACACTTATGGGGAGGGTTGGCGTGCCAATGCTAGGCCCTCTCAGACTATCTGTAGATTACTATATGTGGGAATGAAACATCATACATTATATATGCTATCGGGGCATAAACATTCCTCAGCAAAAGACCATGTGCAGATATACTATCTATGATTTTACATGCCGAATTCTGCATAGCAACAGACAGATAGATAGACAGATAGACAAATAGATAGATAGATAGATAGATAGATAGATAGATAGATAGATAGATAGATAGATAGATAGATAGATAGATAGATAGATAGATAGATAGATCAATAAATAGATAGATAGATAGATAGATAGATAGATAGATAGATAGATAGATAGATAGATAGATAGATAGATAGATAGATAGATAGACAGATCTTACTTTTTTGAATAAAATGTAAATAAATACAAATCATTTTCAAAAAAATGTATAAAGCTGAAATACAAATTTTACCTAAACTTAACAAAATTTAAACTGTTAGCCTTGGTAACAAACTGAAATAAGTAAACGAAAAAATAAATAAATAAATAAAACTAATAAAAACATAAATGACAAAAGAACATAACATATTAATTAAACTTAATGTAAAATGAAAACTGAAATTATATAAATAAAACCAAATTCAAAATATTAAGAAATAATACATTAGTATATAAATAACAATAACATGAATAAAATGCATGGTGACTGCCTATGCAAAAAAGAAAAAAAAAAGAAAGACAAAATCATATCTGATATTTTTGTGTAAAATATTGCCAAACAAAACAATACTAGAATTGTCATCCAGCATTAGGTGTGTACATTAAAGTGTGTGTATTCCCTATGTTATGGGGACTAAATAAGGATAGAAATACCAGTCAAATTTTAACTTTGTGGGGCCGTTTTTCATTTTTGCAGAAAACTGCTTATAAATTACACAGAATGAAGATTTTTTTGAAATTCTAAAAATGCAGAATTATTAATGCGAAGTGTAGGTTTAGAGATAGGGTTAGGGTATATCCCCATAATTATAGGAATACCAATGTGTGTGTGTGTGTGTCTGCGTATAGAAGCATCACTTAAAGTTGCACCTGGTCCTAAAATTATACAAAATCTCTCAGTCAATGCATACTGTTAAAACTGAAGCACACGCCTCCATCTTTTCACAATTTCTAACATACGCTGACCTATTCAATCCAGTACTGAGAAGTCTCAGGAGCCAAAGCCTGTGTGAGCATTACAGTCATCATATAAATAAAATCACCATGCCCATCTACACTTTCACTCTGTTAATCGGAAACCTTCATACCAATCCAGGTATTTTGAAATACAGCAGACAGAAGATTTTGATGATTAACCTTTAATGACTTCAGGGGCTTTAAAATAAAATTGTGGTTTTGTTGTGCATATAATATAATAACAGTCATAGAAATCTCTTCTAACTGCATTTGTTTGCTTCTTACAAACACACCACGATGAGTCTGTTTTCCACACAGTTTTTAAACCTGATAAAACATGCTAAACTAGGATCTACCCTGAGAACACAAGCAGCTGAATAAAGATATAACCCAGCATATGTTTTCAGACGTAAGCAATGAGTTGTGTCTACTGACGATACGCTTGTTTAAAGCAGCTGTCAAGCGCAGAAGGACAGGGGTGTGGTGGGAAAGACATAGCATCAGCCAATCAGCTTCCATTCTCTTATTAACTGCCCAATCACAGTTCACAGATCCTACCACACCTCCCCTAGATGCCAGATTGAAATTTTTGAGTGTTTGCCCTGGTGAACGACCCCAATGGTGACATCGTCAGCTGATAATGACAAGTACATGTCTATACCAGTGGCTTCAGAGTCAGCGCATAACAGTCAATTCATTCATATTTAACTGCTAAAGTGGACTGTTGAGGAAAGCTCGGGATTCTCTCATTTCATTTCAGCATTTTACAATGTAAGAGTACTTACCCTGAACTGGTGTCTGCTTTCAAAAAAGCCTGCAGAACCAGTGGGAACTCTGACTTGACGATGTATAAGTAACTGGACATGGCTAAAGCAAAGACAAAAATGAGTTCATTAGAAGAATCTCATTCAAAAGAAAATAACCGTCAGGGTTCTATGCTTCTTGTGCTTGCTGCACTCAGCTGGATATTATTTGTAAATAACTATAAATATAACTACATAAAACAATTAAATATATATATGTCGCTAAAAAAAAAATGTGAGTCCAAATGATGTCAAGAAGAGGCAACAGTAATTATTTTGGGGTAAAACAACATGGAAATGTGTCAAAACATTCATCCAAATATACAGTGTTAATCATTAGCATAAAACAAGTTTCATAATTTTGTCAAAAGTGTATAGATGAAAGCACAGGTAACTGGCAAATCCAGAGAGGAAACTCTAGAAATGAATGAGAAGAGAAAAGGCAGGAGACAAAGACCTGTCACATCTATAAAATATATCTATCTATATCTTGGAAAAAGTCAGGTTAGGCTAATATTAATTTACCTCCAATGTTTTGAAGGGTGATTGCTATTCCGGCCGCCATCTTCCCTGTGATTCCAAAGGCCCTGAACCCCAGCTGTTCATAAGATCTGATTCCTGGAAACCAATGTCAGTAAAACATGAAGAGAGAGACAAATCTCACCACCGGAGCCAAGTTTCCACATAACACTGCATCTCATGTTATGATTATCTTTGACTGCGTCACTGGAGTTTAACATGGAAACTCAGTCAGAAGCTGAAATGTGTTTTCAGATCACAACAATACACTAACAACACCCTCAACTGCACTGCAAGAAATGTCACAAAACACTTGAAAACAGCATCAGAAATCAAGAGCTCTTTATTATAACATTTATTATTAGTGTGAAGCTAAATATTACAGTTATGTGTTTAGCATTAAGAATGGTGAATAAAATTACTGAAAAAAATATTTTGGTATACAAAAAAATGTGTGTGTGTGTGTGTGTGTATGTGTGTGTGTGTAACTGTAAAAAATATTAAATATAAAACTAAAGTTTTATCATGTACACTAGTAATTAAATTAAATTGGACAGGCCAATTCATCAATACATTTAACTATTTATTTTATTATTAGCTAATAGTGCTAACTTCAAATTAATTGGCCTGTCTGATTCAATGCATTACGTTAAAAATCCTTCCTCCAGTCTAACTATTTTTCACCATATTTAACTATTGTTATATTTCAGAGAATTTCTGATCAAATTACAATAAAAGAGCCATTCATTAAGTTTCTGTGAGTTAACTTTCATGCATCTGTCCACCTGATGAGGACATGACCATACAACACACTGATGGAGCAAATGTGTCTCATCTTACCCACAACACCAGAGGACTTCAGCAGGAGGTGAATAGAATAGCAGGAGAGACCAGCTACAGCCGTGAGGAGAAACCTGAAGACAAAATACAAGCGTCACAATCACTCCACATCTGTACAACACCATCTACACCTGCTAGACCCTAATATGGAAGTTCCTCTGGTGGAGGTTAAAGGAGAAGTTCACTTTCCGAATGAAAAAATGTTGGGATCTGAACAGTTGATGAGCACCATTGACTTCTATAGTAGAAGTATACTATGGAATATATACTATGGAAGTCAGTGGTGCTCATCAACTGTTCAGATCTCAACATTTTCAAAATATCTTCTTTTGTGTTCAACAAACACATGCAGGTTTGGAACAAGAGGGTGGTGAGTAAATGAAAGTGAACTACTCCTTTAATGTACTACTTTCTACGTTTAACTGACCTTTAATCTAAAATGACCTGCAGTATTAGGTGTCCAGTACACATAGTTAAGATTATAAACTATCAAAAAACCCCCAAATATAATCTAAACTCTATTGCTGGAGTTCAAGTGCACTGCGTGCATGTGTCTTAGATAATAAAAGGTCTACAGTACTTTATACTTCAGATGTATGACTGTTGTAGAGTAAGATTTACTTCTGAATGAATCTTGGGAAAGTGCCGGTGTTTGTGTTTGTGCTGATAATCTATTCTGTGAAACCCTGCAATCAAACACACAATTTTACCATTTCATCCCACTCTTTTCTCTTAGCTTATATAATGGAAATTTTGAGAAAGGCAAATCTGATAAAAGCTTTATCAACACAATGGTGGAAAGTGATTAGTGTGCTTTCAGAAAGATGCTTCACCCCAGGAGGCAAACTCCTTCAATTTAATGCATTGAAATCTATTTAGATGACAAGTACCTGATAAATGGGCAGTAAATAGAAAGAGGTGTGAAATAAGCTCTGGAACGACTCTATTCAAATGTTCCCATGGACTATTGACTTCAACAGCTGCCTATCAATTGAGTATGCAAGAGAAAGTGTTCTCAATAGCTGTGCTCTGTTTTACACACATCTTCAGAAGAATAATGTGAATATGCATTGTCCATTTCTGTTCATGCATTTATCTGACCATTAACAAAAATGTTTATTTATCAGTATGTATATATAAAGATTGACTCGAATGCTAGGTCTAATTATTATAGAGATTGTCTATCTAATAACTTAAAAAACCGTACTTGCTTTAGATGGTATATCTATGTTTATCTGTATAAGTGCTAGATAAATATTAATATTTCATGTGTTAATATTGTAGTGGGGTGTGTGTTGTTGTTGTTTTCTGAATGATGTGATTGTTGTTGTCCTCATTACATTAGTCCTCTTATTAAAAAAGCTCATGCATAAAGACATTCAGAATATTTTCAGTTTAGGAAATTCCACCGTTTTTAATAATATTCAGAATTACCCATCATCTGATAATAATTTTCAATTACAAAAATCACACAATTCTCATTAAAAAAAAAAGTTTTTGATAAAAAAAAAAAAATCAATCAATCTATCAATAAAAAAAAGTTTTAGCAGTGTTATTTAGAATCTCTTTTACTTTTATTTTTATATTTTCAATATTTCATTTGTATATTTGAAAATAATGCTTTTTTTTTGCAATATGATTTCTTTTTTTTCTTTTATTGAATATGACCAGAACATGTTCTTGCCAGTTTTTTTGAGATTCACAATTTTTTTCCAGGTTTTTCCAGGTCACGTGTAATTATTATAGACTGAATGCTTCATATGAAGGTAAACATTTTAAAAAGTGTTTATTTTATTAAACACCTTTTTTAATGAATGTGATTAAAAATGTGGATAATTATGGTGTCCCAGTATGGAATTTGTGCTCTGCATTTAACCTATCACACAGCACACACAGCAGTGAACACACACACACACACACCATGAAGACACACCCGGAGCAGTCGGCAGTGATTTTTGCAGTGGCGTGGGTTCGGTGCCTTGCTAAAGTTCACCTCTGTCATGGTAAAGAAGGTGAAAGAGAGCACTGGTTATTACTCCCCTCAACATCAATCCCTGCTGCTACTGAGACTCCAAACCTGTGACCTTTGGGTTACAAGTAACCATTAAGCCACAACTGCCCCAAAAAGGATAGGTCTGTCAGTAGTGGGAAAGTCTAACCACAATGTAAGTCAACTCCTCCTAATGACCACAGAAAATGTATTTTCACACTTATATAAGGCTTGTCTTTTGTGTTGAGTAAAAGTAAAAACACTGGACTTGATCAAACTGCCTCCTGAGAGGGATGCGTGCAGTACACACCAAACTGAGGTTAATGATTTTCTTGTTATTTACCCGGAAATAAGACTATGTTTGGAGGACACAGTCTTGGCCTGTTGGGTAATTTGATGAGTAGTATTCAGTTCGCTGTAACCTGACGGGAGCTGCAGCCGCCTCAGACGGCTCTCGCTCTCCTCCCCCAGTCAGACCGAGAGGAAACCAAATATGAATATGCTATATTTGGACGGGGGAGGGGGCCCTGAAAAGAAGGACGTGTGTGGAGAACGGAGGAGGCGTGGCCAGCTCAGGTCATGGCCTTTCTAGGGCCGTGGACAGATGAGGAGGTGGAGCTAACTAATGGAAAATTTTAGGAAGGAGGAAAATAAAGAGTAAACGGCAGGTCATACAAACACATTTTAATATTAGATAATCAATATAATTTTGTATGTTTCTGCATTTGTATATAATAATAATAATAACAATAATAATATATATATATATATATATATATATATATATATATATATATATTAGTGCTGTCAAAATTAGCGCGTTAACGCATTCGATTAATTTGAAATATTTAACGCGTTAAAAAAAAATAACGCAATTAACGCGGTTGCAGTTTTTTTTTATTTCCAGTTGTGGCCTATGTGTGTTCAACGTGCAAAGAAATATGGATAAGACCAAGGAAGGACTTTTAGACGGAAAGTTTCAGTATAAAACTCTGCCAGATTACTCTTCAGTCTGCCACAAGAAACATTACTCTTCATTTAGTCTGCCACAAGAACCAGCAACATTAAAATCATGAACTCAAATGTCATTGTTTAAAATAAAAAAAAACAATGACTGTAACAGTGCGGAAATCAGACCTTTCTGTAACGCTAACGTTAATAAGCTTAAACGAAAATAACGAAATAATTGTGTAGCGGAGTATTTTTTGTACACAGTGCCGCGAACTGTCAATCACTCCTGTGCGCGTGCATCACTGTCCTCCTCGCAGCTGCAGCAACTTGCGCTCTCTCTCTTCATCAAGCTTTAAAACAAAAAGGGGACAAAAAGATCATATTGTCTTTGTGCATAGGCTATAGATTAATTACATAAATGAATATCTAAATTTGTGCCTTGCCGTCTACGGTATTTTTTTAGAACTTAGAAAAAAGATGCTGCAACCAATGAACAGCCAGCGGGGGCTGCAGGACGACTCAACCTCCGCAGACAGTTTGTAATGTTTATCAGACAATAAATACTCAAGATTTTGCTTTAGTATAACTCACAACGAGTTTCACACACCTTCTCCGGCCACGTTGAGTTGTTGGCACTTAACAGTGGGAAAAGCGACACATGCGCTATTCACTTGTATAACTTAATGGGTGAATGGGTAATGTAGTTTCTGCTCTGGGTGGGATGAATTAGGAAGCTTGCATTGTGAAGGGCGCTCATAAAATCGGCAGTGCAGGTAAAAGACTAAAACCTCTATTAAAACAGATGTCCAAATGAGCGTACCGGTACAAGCACGTTCTGGGCGCACGGAGAGGTGGCTGTACGCTCAAGAGCTATATTTGGAAGTGGCGGTACTGAGTACTGGTGTGTACTGGCCCACATGGAAATCATTTTTGTTTTTTATTGGCATTGATTGTTTTGAAATTCAAATGGTACTTACATGCCTCTGTTTTTATTTCTGTAATAAATATGGCTTTCAAGCCAACAGTTAATTTGGAGGATATTGATGGTTTATTGCAGGTATGTTGTTTACATGAGAAAATCTGTTACAAGTTAAACAAAAATTCCAATAAACAATCATATTTTGAATTTAAATAGTTTCTTTGTCTTGAGTTTACATAAATTATTTACATTTTACATTTACATATCCAAAAAGTTTCAGTCTTTTAATTGCGATTAATCGCGATTAATCGCGATTAATTTTAAAAAATTGTGCGATTAATTAGTTAATTTTTTTTAATCGATTGACAGCACTAATATATATATATATATATATATATATATATATATATATATATATATATATATATATATATATATATATATATATATATATATATATATAATTATCATTTATTAATTATATATATAAAAAAGTAAGTAAAAAAAATTATATAGTTTTGTATTTATATATATATATATATATACATATATATATATATATATATATATATATATATATATATAATTTTTTTATATTAATATAAAGTATCAATTTAAATACAAAAATATAATTTAATCTATAAAAGTTCAAACACATAAAGCAAAAGGAGGTATAGTTCAAGATAATACATTTAAAATAATATTTTTTGTATTGTATTTATATATATATATATATATATATATATATATATATATATATATATATATATATATATATATATATATTATTCTAAATATATATTTTAATTATTTTTATATTTGTATTTAAATGGATATATTAAATGGATATTGTTTTGTGCATGCGTGTTTGTGTGTGTGTGTATATATATATTTAATGTAAATGTATACAAATTAAAAAAAAAATTTTTTTTTATTATATATACACACAAATGTATTTATTATTGCAAAGTAAATATAACAAATATCAGCTAACTGTACATTATCCCTTTCTTTAAAACATTTTAAAAACCAGCCTGATAAAACATAATAATCTTAATCTAACTGACTAAGTTTGTCATCATTTTTATCTTGCAGTACCTTAAAAAAAAACACGGGCCTGATGTTTTTAGAAAAAGCCAAATGGTGGTTGACGTGTCATTTAACAGAATGCAGGGGGCAGATCTTTTCCATAGAAAACCATTTCTGGTATACACAACCAACATTAACAGCCTCCAAAAGAGAAAATTCAAGTAATCAAGAGCATGTCTGGAAAAATAACACATGTAAAAATCAATGCTTTAATTACCACGGTAATTAGACAGCCAGTGGTCTGCCAAATGCTTGACATTGAGATGAAGTGAAAACGCTGATTCATTGAGGGCATTTGCATGACTATGAGATGATTCAGCGATGCATCGCATCAGCACATACAACAATCAATTATTTTTCCAGCCAATCTGTCATTAAAAGGAAAATGAAGGGATTTCACTTACAGGAAAAGCAGTATGCCAGTATTGGCCATAGCGTAGGCCAATCCCAAAATCCCACTGCCCATAATGGCATTGCCCAAATTGAAGACTGACATGCCAAAAGAGGTCTTCCCCTCAAACTAAGAGAGGAAATGAAATTGATGAGCAACTAAAACAGAGACAACAGCTGCTACAACAGCTAACCGAGAACATCAACACAGTCAAATCTCTCAGTCTGAAAAATCATTCCGTTTCTGACTGTGATAGGCTTTCAGCTGAAAGTTCACGGCAAATGTTGCACATACTTACATCAGTGAAACGTGGCTTCTTGCCCTCACTGTTAGGCAGGAACTCAATGTTCTCAGCAAGTGTGCTGTCAGGATCATCAAACCTGTTGGAAGGACGACAATTGACATTTAATCGACAATGATCTTGCAAGGTGCATCAGTTCATTTTCCCTAACTGCAGCTAACAGTCATTTGTTTCTTGTTAGTGACATACCTGCCATGATGGATACCATTTCTGAGGGATGATGATAGAGAGTGTGAGAAGGTCCATCATCGGGCAAGAGTGGAGAAAGGGTAAACATGCACTTAGACAAGTCAGCACACCATGCAAGGAAATAAAAGTGATTTGAGGAGTATTTTTGCATCTATAGTCCTCAGTACAGAAGCACAATGACACAATAAAACTGATGGGTTTGTAATGTTCTGATGGGCTGGTGGAAGGCAGGGAAAATGCAATGCTAAAAATCATGAAAAACCAGTTGAGAACCATTGGTCCGCCACGCAAAAGCAAAACTTCCCGTTATGTAGACACACATGCAAGGAACTTATCTTACAGTGAATGACAATGAAGTTTTTACAGATAAAACTGAATAACTGAAGTGATGCATAAGTGCTTACTGTTCTTCCTCCATCATAGTCTTCATCGGCATGCACATCTCCTCTCCCAGGTCTTGACCTTTCCCATTGGGCAGAATACACATTTCTGATCTAGAAGGTTCCATTGTGGAAGTATTTGATATCCCAAGTGTGAACTGTCTGATACCGAGTTGCTGAAAAAGATAAAGATTTTAAAATATAAAAAAATGCAACTATGTCAATATTCACTACATGCATTAAAAACACCTCAAAATCTGTTTCTTACGTCTAGCTTACGTCATTTGAAACCAGTGTTATATTAGAAACATGGAAATACTATTAGTTTTTATCAATATTTTGAACTAGTTTTCAATTTTGGATTTTGTAGTTCAAGTTTTAGTATGTAATTTATATTAGTATTTTTTTTATATGCCTGTATATATATATTTTTTTAGTTTTAGTTATTTTAGTGCATGAAATTAAACTAAATTAAATGTTGGTTTGGAAACTAGCTTAAATAAAATAATAATATTTTTGTTAACTGAAATAAAGCAGAAACAAAATAAAAATAAAAAAAATAGAGGAAAAACCTACAAATTACAAATGTTTCCCTGGCAACTAACTGAAAAAAGTATGTAAATTATTAAAACTGAAATAATAATAAGATAAATAGAAATCTTAAAATACGAGAACTAATAAAAATGACACTCACAACAAAATTCCAAAACCTAAACAAAGATTAAAAGGAAACCGGAAAAAAAGGTAATATTAAAAGGGTCATATGATGCGATTTCAAGGTGTTCGTGAATAGATAAGATGCCTAAAGTTGCAAAGTCTCAAACCCAAAGAGATATTATATTTAAAAGTTATGTGATGTAATGTGTTTATGCTGTTTAAGGTTAAAAAAAAAACAAATCATTTTCCATATAATGAACATCATTGTTTCTCCTCTATGCCCCGCCTTCTGAAACGCGTCAATTTTTACAAGGCTCATCGGTCTGAAAAGTGAGGTGTGCTCTGATTGACCAACTATCCAGTGCGCTGTGATTGGCCGAATGCCTCAAGCATGTGATGGAAATGTTACGCCCCTTAACATAATATGCCGTCTCCTAGGCCAGCAGTATGAGACACAGTCCAGCTCCTCTACTCGTGCACATCCCATCATCGGTTCTCTTTTAGCAGTTCAGTCGATTTACTGTTAGGAGTAACGGAATAAATCAGGATATTGGTTTATTTCGCATCACAGGGAGTGTAAGGCAAGTTTATAAACCAAATAACTTCAGTAATTTGTGGCCTAGTGCATATTGGAGACCTGAACCATTTCAAACGATTCAGTTCAATTTGGTGAACTGATTCAAGCGGTTCATTAAGATCTTGTTCAGTAGAAAGATACGTTTGCGATCCTGACATCACTAGACAAGACAAAACTGATAAAACCCATTACAAACGAGGCATTTGTTTCATCCAGTTAAGGTGGAACTCGTGTTTGAATCATCAGTGGCAAATTATTGAAATATTAATAATGTACCTACAGGCTGCGAGTCAGAAGCACCAGACTGTCCTTGCAACTTTTAAACTGCCCCACTTTTTAGAAACAGCCTTTGTGCCACAGATGCATTGTAGGCTAATGGTTCAGGAAACAGTCCTCATCCTCCATACAATGCGCAGCACACTTCTGAATATTTGGGTTGGACTGTTCTGGAACAGTGTTGAAATACACCTTAACCACTGATTTCTAGTCATGTTCTCTTTTGGAAGGCCAAACAAGTAGTTACGCCTTCACAACGAAACACACAGTGACTCCACAACAAGGCAGCGGCGGCAACAGCGAGAATAAAAGTTATGCCTTCTTTCGTTGGATGAACATTTGGGCAGCGTTATGCAAATCTTCCCACATGGTGATGTAGACATGTGGGAGCGTGTTAGAATGAGCCATTTTAGGGGGGCGTGGCTTAACTTTGATAAAGAATATCTCTTTGGATTTTATACTTTAGTCTTTGCAACTTTACAGATCTTCTTTATGCACCAAGAGCTTGTAACACTCCAAAGAGAAAATAAAAATTTAGATTGCATTATATGACCCCTTTAAGACTCATCCACGCCCTCCTAAAATGCCTCGTGTAAACACGCCCCCACATTTCTACGTCATTGTGTGGGAAGATTTGCATAACGTCACCCAAATGTACACACAAAGAAATAAGTCATGACTTTTATTCTCGCTGTATTGTTGCTGCTGACCCATGTTGTGGAGATGCTGTGTGTTTCGTTGTGAAACCGAAGCTACTTTGTTTGGTCTTCCAAAAGAGGACATGACTAGAGATCAGTGGTTAAACTGTATTTACAAAATTGTTTCAGAACAGTTCAACCCAAATATACCTGTGTCTGTGTGTGAAATGCATTTTTCTCAAGGACTGTTTCCTGAATCTAAAGGAGTAGCCTACAACGCCACCTCGCTTTTCAGACCAATGAGCTTTGTAAAAATCGACGTTTCAGAAAGTCGGGGCATAGAGGAGAAACAATAATATATGTGTTTTCTTGAACCTTAAACCACATAAACACATTGCATTACACCAAATACACCAAATAAAGTTATTTTTTAGCAACGTCATATGACCCCTTTAAAAAAAAAAAAAGATATAAAAGTATTACAGGTAATATTTAAAAAAATATAATACTATAAGAGTTAATAGGCAGTTGGCTCATCTAAAGAATTGGCAACTAAAAATTCAACAGGATAATTCAGCGATTTAGTGACTGGCCTTATATCAGTATCACCCGAGTCCTAATTTACATTTATGCAAGAGTCTCTACACACTCCCTGCAAAGATAAAGGCTTAATAACATTAACAACTTCACCGTTTATTTTATGATTGTGGATTTTAGTCCAATGAACTCTGGAAGCTGCAGGAGAATGTGTAAAACAGTAGGGCCATTGAGACACCCAGCTGTCATGATATATTTAACACAGACCGCTCACAACCACAACCAGAAGCTCTCGTGAAGAACTGCACAAGTGTGTTCGTTTACAGCCAGGAAAGTCTTGAGTCTAGTCCATTTCCTAATGAGACTGATGCAGACTTGAGATTAAATTCAAACACTATTAAAATTTAAAACCAGCAACATAATGAGTCAGAGTGGCGTGGAAACTTTTTAAAATATTCTGTACTTCATTAGAAATCATACAATGGTGATGATTTATGTGATCTTAAACATCAAAGTTGTTAATACTGTTTAAGATTTCAAATAAATGCCATTCTTTTGAACTTTATATTCATCAAAGAATCCTGAAAAAAGATGTATGCCTTTACATAAATACGAAGCAGAGCAACTGTTTTCAACATTAAGAATAATCAGAAATGTTTCTTGAGCAGCAAATCAGCACATTAGAATGATTTGTGAAGGATCGGAGTCAAAATTCAGCTTTAATCACAGAAATAAATTATATTTTAAAATGTATTCAAATAGAAAACAATTATTTTAAATTGTAATATTATTTCTCAGTTAAAAGTTTTTTTTACTGTATTATTCATTAAAAAAATACAGCTTTGGTAAGCATAAGAGACTTTTCAAAAACATAAAAAAGATCTGACAAATTTCTTGTTTAAGTTTATTATCATTTTAGAATCAAAACAGAATAAAAACTTTACAGTCAATTAAAAAAACATATAAAAGTGGAACAATGTACCGTCAGACAAGCTTTAATCCAAAAGAAACCCTTCCAAATAAACACCCGAAAACTTTTGATCAGGCATTACAAACAGCAGCACCTCTTTGGGGTCCAGAGCGGGTTGCGTTTGAATTCTGGCAAGAGCTTGAATTTCACATGACGATGGTATGTGAGGCATGGAGTCCCGAGGCTGCCTGCGATACGTGATTTTGGCAGCCCTAATGCTGCTAAATGTCGAGTTGACCATTAAAGAAAACCAGTTGTGGCCAAGGTCATTAAAGATGTCTATTTGAGCTGATAAATTTAGCAACTCGGTGAAGCACTTTGGGATGGAATACAGGTCAGCTAAGTCTTTTTGCAAACATAGGAAGGACAATAGATGGTCATAAAAAAAATGTAGCATGTAAGAGAGCATTATAATAATAATCAGCAACATGTGGTTACAAAGTGGCCAGAAGGCAATCATAGGGTAAATGTACCACAGCTAACTACTTTTGAGATGAGCGAAATACAATAACTCAGTAATAAGAAGACCTGTCATGCTCTCTCCTCATTTTCATCATCCCTCGCAGCTGTTTCACACAATGCACTGTCCTTGATGACCATTCAACAATGTGCTGCCTTATTGACATTCACAATGATACCGACATCACACTGACCAACACCTCAAACTAGAGCCATGACACAAAACCAGATGAACCCCAGCTTCTAAAGGACACATTTTACAAATATGCCATGCACAAAAATCACCGATGACTTTTAAGAAGTCTCTTTGAATCTATTTTATTAGGGTGCAGAGATGGAATAAATTATATACTGACTTAATTATTTGTTCCTCCAGTCAGAGGCCGTTTCCCACACCACCAAAACTAGACAGACAGACAGATAGATATACCATGCAAGTGTGTTTTTTTTTCTTACTAAATCTTGTTTCATTTAGAGAAAAAAAAAGTCACATTATGAAATTAAAATGTCTTACAAATGCAACTGACTATGGTTGTGATATATGGTGGGAACTATACCACAAGTATGGTATGGTGATAAAAATAAACACCAAAAGATATTCACATGACTGGTCTTGTGACTCAAAAACACATGGTAAAGTCAAGCTCAGGCTTACAGAGAGTAACGTCAATCTAAACGAACTCCAAGACCTCCCTCAAATCAGACATGACTGCCGTCCTACAAAATCATATGTTCATCTCTGGCCTTGGACGTGTTCTCTGTCAGCACCAGCCCAGAAGGTCTGACCTCACTGGACGCAAATGTTTACATCCAGGAAAAAGTTTGAGGAAGGGATAGAATTGGTCAAGCACTTTGAGCTGATGTCACGCATTTGTCTCTAGAAAATTCTGGGATGTACTCACAGTCATCGATTGTAAAGGTTTCCCAATGAAGTTCACTGGAAAACAGACCTTTGCCTCATCGAACAGTCACACCTCTCTGGATACTGGCTATGAAAACTATTGATTGATTGTAACTGTCCATTCACATTCAAAGTGCGTCATACTGCATTGCCCCATCCATTCAAACATGACAAAATCAAAATCTGACATTTGTGCCAGAGTTTTAGTCTGCTTGTGTAACTAATGTTGGGACACATCCAAAATCACAATTACTTTTAGTTTTATAGTGTACCTTCTGCTGATTTCCCACTTTCTCCATGACCTCTGACCTCTCGTTTACTTGTCTGCTGACCGACCATAAGGTCCAGAGAACTCAGAGATTCAGAGCTGAAATGCTAACAGGCCATCTGCCATGCCAATATTCAGTGCATTGCCACAAATAATTCATTCATATTACACATATATATATATCCCCCTGAGGTCAACAGTATGCACCTTAATGTGCCACAATGAAGACAGAAATACATCAAACTACTTTAATTATTTATATTTATATATATATATGTATAATAGTTTGTTTCTATTATTATTATTATTATTATTTATATAATTAATCAATATTATTGCCAGTCCACTAACAGTTGTTTTTTTGCATTTTAATTGGTTTCTTCTGAGTAACATATCTGGACAATAAAATGCGCGAGACGTCACTGACTCATATACAAAGTAAATAGAAGAAGGTATAAATACATTTTACCATAAAATACGGTCCAACTCTCTAAGACCATGTCAAAGGGAGTCAAAAACTTTTTTTTTTTTTTTTGCATCCACTAAAAGGGTATAGAGTCCATTTCCCCATCAAATATATTGAACTCAAGTACATTCTTTCAAATTTTCGTTTTCTGATTTTTAGAATTATGTATCTCTTAAAGTACTTAAAAAACAAATAGATCACATTTTACCAATAAACATTTATTTCTTACCGGTCAGTGAGCTCCTAGATTCAGAGTTCTTCACAGGTTATAATGAGAAATGATGTTCTTAAGTTTTTAAAGCTTTTAGTTTCCAGTGTTTCGGCTGCTTTATGTCCCTGTAGTTCTTCTCCTCGTGTGGTTTGACCACAATAGAAACAAAGCGCGCCTCTCAATGCTTTGAGAAATGAATTGTAGAAGGCTGTATGGATGAGTGGGGGTTGTTTAGGCCCCGCCTTCTGTGGGGTTCGTCCAATAACAGCCGACGAGACCCTCCAGTAGCCCCGCCCACTTCTTCCAATGGGTCCATGGAGACTAAATATATTGATATGCTGTTGAAGAAAAACAATTATAAAGGAAAACTGGTGGGTACACTCAAATAGAAAAATTATCCTTTTTCTTTTTTTTTTTTTTTTTAAATGTTTTTTTCATAATATATTTACATTTTATTTCAGTTAGTATTTTTTGTACTTTTGTGTGTGTATGTATGTATATATAGACAGGTGGAGTAACACCTGTCTAAGAGCAAATATATTATAGTTGATCTTATTCTAGCCATATTAGATTCTTAGAGGACTCTCATTTAAATAAAATAAAAAATTCTAAAACAAAATTGCTTCTTAAATAAAATTTTCCTAAAATGACAAAAAAAATTTTTTTTTAATTAAAATTAATAAAGTACATAAATTAAAAATATGAAAATTATTAATAAAATCATAAATACAAATTTAAAAATAATTTTAAATTAAATTAAGTTTATTTATTTAATTATTTATTTTTAATTGAAACTGTAATTTTTAGTTATTAAACAGCACAGCATTCAGTTATGACTCTAAAGTACATTTTTACTAAATCTTCGGAGATGATAACTGCAGTGCCAACATACCCCTATAAAGGCACAGATCTCTCACCCCGTATACCTCTATCTGTGTGTCCATTTTCACATTAGATAGGGATGAGCCATTTAACAATTCAGTGAAAGATCTGCTGGGGTTCAATATGGGGTTAAATATAGTGGTGGAAGTGTGTGTGAGGTTAGCAGAGGTAACATGGATCGAGCTCACCACTGCAGCTGTTCACCAACACTTTGGCTATTTGTGCCATGGAATGCTGTCTGAATTTAACAGGACATGAATGCCACTGGAGAGAAACCATTGGCTGTCTGCTGAATCCACATATTCACAGGTCAGTAAAAGTTACTCACCTGTTAATTCATCTGTAAAGATGATTAATTATTGTCTGTGATAAATGTAGTTCTTAATTTCTGAAGAATAAATTAATCATGCTTAATTGTGCACAACTTGCCACCAGTGTTGTTGTCATTAAACGAATACCAAAACGTTTTTTTATTGTTAATTGAAATTAAGCTGAAATGAAGATATATATATATATATATATATATATATATATATATATATATATATATATATATATATATACATACATACACACACAAAAGTACAAAAAATACTAACTGAAATAAAATGTAAATAAAATATGTAAACATGAAAAAAATCGAAATCTAATACATGTGTCAAAGGCACATAAAAAATTAATAAAAGTTAAACTAAAATAAAAACTGAAAATATAAAAATAAAAGTTAATAAAAGTGCATTTTGGTGCCATTAACATCTTGCCACTGTTATTATACTAGATAAAAAAAAATGAAAATTTGTTTTGGCAATTAACTGAAATTAATATAGTAATATAATTATTAACTGACATAAATTAATACTAAATCAAAAAATTTAAAAATGAAACCAATTTTTAAGAACCAAATATATTTTACAAAATACTTTTTTGCACATTTTTTACAAAAGTACTACAAATTAAACTAAAATGAAAACTGAAATAAACAAATAACACATTTTATTTTATTTTTCATATTTTTAATTCAAAATATTGAAAAATACATATACTACAATATAAATAATACTGATATAGCACTGTGTCTTACACACGTAAATTATTTTCATATTTAAAGTAACTTGGCTTTGTTCAAATCTCTAACCCTGAAGATTATAGTGATGCTTGTCTTAGCATGTCAACAGCCACAGAAACACTCAATCAAGTTCAGTTCCTCTGATAAGACAGTTGCCATGCCAGCTCATTAGATTCTCATTGGTTTTCTTCACTCTTGCCGCTAATGAAAGACTTAGCAGCTGCCTTTCCATCACAGAACACATCCCACTGCTTCTGCATATGTGTGTGAGTCACAGTGAGCGGTAAATTAGCATCTGCCAGCGCTGTCAAAACCACTGTACACTTCCGCTCAAACAGACTAATTACTTTAATGAAATGTTTCCGTGGAGCATTTGCTCGTGATCCGAGGGTAAACGTGCCCTCCTGACTCCCACCTGAGACTCACTGCAGCTCCCCGACCTGAAGAGATTACAGTCTCAGAGAAATCACTCATTTGATGTGACCGAAGAATCTTCAAATGTTGCCATCGTTTGGATTCTTTTCTTAGTTTACAGGCAAGAGAGTTATGAATGCATCCATTTACAACATATAGTAAATGTACAAATGTACATTTATTGAATCAGTTAGAGATAAGCACTGGTTAAATATTTTTCAAGCAATGTTTTAATTACTTTTCAAGCATTAAATAATAAATAAATAATTTAATTAAATAAAAATGTGAACAAAAAAATGAAATATGACACCGATTGGGTAACATGGCACATTGATAAACACGTTATTTCTCATCAATTAAGAAAATACAGTAAGTTGGGTGACTTTTCATTTTTTTACATTTCAAAAAATATATATTTTTCTATTTAAAAAATGACAATATGAAACTACAAAATGCTTTTGGACGAAATAGAATAGATTCACACAGTGCTGGTTAGAACCGGTTACATGTAATCAGATTCCAAATATTATGCTTCTAATCATATTATGTTACATTTTAAAATACATGTAATTAGATTAGTTACTTTTTATTAATTATATGATTATATATTATTCACATGGTTATATGACATGCAGGCATACAGGTATAATATCCTATATTTATTAAGAGTTTTGTTTTGATTGTTGCCATTGTAAAATGATTTATTTTAATTTAACACTTTTATGATATTTAAAAGATATTAGCTTTTAATTAAACTCACAAAACTCAGTTTGGGAAACTTTGACAAAATGTAATGCTTAATGCACTTCAAGTTGTTAATAACAGTGAACAGAATATATTTTCATTACATTTGTTTTTTATATTAATATGGTATAAGATTTTCCTTTAGGTTATACTTCAAGTTAGGTCAAAAGTAATCCGAAAGTCATTAAAAAGTAGTCTGATTTTATTACCTGAAATGTGTAATGTAATGGATTATATAAATGATCAAATATAAATTATACTATTTTGTCTCCCAATCAATAATAAGTGGTGCAGAGAGTGTTCTGTTTATTTTAATCTATTCAAATATCATTTTCTAAATGAACTAGTAAACTAAACACAAAATGTCCTTCTTGTAGTAATTATTATGATGAACAAATAGCTCAGTCACTGTTTACCGTGTTGATGGTTTACCATGATCCAGCCAGATGTTCTTGAATGAGTTATTGCAACATCTGATGTGTCATTAGTGACATCCACAAATGTTTGTTTATGTACTACTGCTACATTTGTGCAGCTTTGAATCATTACTTTGTGTGCAGTCATGGCCCAATGGTTAGAGAGTTGGATTTGTAGCCCAAAGATTGCAGGTTGGAGTCTCAGTACCTGCAGGGATTGTAGGTGTGTGTGTGTGTGTGTGTGTGTGTGTGTGCGCACACTTGGATGGGTTAAATGTGGAGCACAAATTCTGAGAACAAAACGTAAGGGACACCTTACTTCACTCACTCTATTATTTGATGAATACACATTTATTTTGTGTGATGCAACAAGTTGATTGTTTTTCATAGTCATATTTTGACCTTATGTAAGGTCTATACAGCTGCAGTAAAGCTAGAGGACACCTAATATAGTTCTTCATATGAATGCTGTCCAGCAGGTTCACGTGTGCTGACCTGAGTTCTGCCGGCCAGAGGAACACATCTGCCTAATACCATGAGATTTTGGAGCGAAGCCCAGCACAAAAACAAATGCATCAATGCATGTCTGAATGTAGTGTCATGTTATCCCTCACCTGCCTTCTCCAGCTGCCACGCTGAGCTTAACCATGGAGATGTTACGTTAGGGGACTGGTTTATTTCAATGTCAAAGCAGTCACTGATTTCTCTTTTGATTGTGAAACGACTTTCGCAACTGTCTATTTTTTTTCTTAGAGTTACAGCTTTCATCCGTAATGTACTGTTTGCAGAGCGCAGGGAGCGTTTCCTCACATGGACTTCTGACTGGGTGACCTGGTACATATCTGGACAACAACCTACATCCCCAACCAAAACACTGATAATGTCTCCAGCATGTAAAACGGCACGTTGCTGAACAGATTTTCCATATGCTAGAGTGTGACGTGATATTGGTTCAAAAATCAGTAAAAAATTTTGCATTTAGTGAAATGTGACATCAGTACTGACAAATCTCCAACTGCTTCACCAGGAGCAATTAAAGTGTAATTAGAGCTAGAAGTTTAATATATGTGGCATGTAATTAACGAGAGTATCATACAATCAGGCATCTCAGCAGCACACGAGAAAAACAAGGTTTCAGGACTAACAAGCTTAGATTAGTTAATCAGGATCCCTCGTCATCTTACGCTTCATTAAACATCAATGTGCTGAACTTCAGCGGGGTCTCCATCTCAAGCCCAGAGCTCTCACACAGGGCGAGGAATGCATGGGAATGCCAAGGAACACCAAGTCCCAACAGAAATCAATCTTACTTTTACCACTGTGGCACACATGAAGTACATCAGGACTACTGGGAGCTTTTTCAAAACCACTAAACCTAAGTATTAAACTTTGGCATGCATCTCACACCCCAGCGTTTGTGCTATAGACACACAGAATGATGGATCCGAGCTGTATTTAGACACCAGAGCATCACAGCAACCACATAGCAACATCCTGGCAACCTCTAATCACCAACCAATCAATCACAGAACATCGGATACACAAAGTGCAGGTACAGTTTCCCTGATGCAGCCTGAGCTGAAGTCTTCAGATAATGAAGCACCCTAATGGGGGTCGAACCTGCTACTTTTAAATTGTCAGAACTAATCATTATCTAGGACACTCTTCAAAATAAAGGTTAAAAAGGGGTGGTTTAGATGCCACAGAAGAATTATTTTGGCTTCCCAAAGAAACTCTCAGTGAACAGTTGTAAAAAGAACCATTGTGTAAAGAATATTAAATTCTAAAGAAACTTTTGTGGACTGGAAAGGCTCTTTGGAATTTTTCATTTTCTTTAACAGATGACAATAATGACTTTATTTTTAAGAGCATATGATGCCACATTTGTTCAAAATACAACACTAAATTAGTCATTTGTGCATGTTTTAATATTCAGTTCAATTCAAGTTTATTTATGACAGGAATTTTCTGAAAAATGTATTAAAGATGTAGTCAAACAGACGATGAAGACTATTAACAGCAATTATTATATGATGCATATATGATGAAAATATAAAATATTATATTATTTTCTATAACTGAAAAATAAGTGAACATAAGTGAAACTATGAACTGCTTAAAATGAATAATATATTATAAAAAATCTTAAAAATCTTAAACAAACAACTGGCAGTAGCCATTGATTTATGGAGAAAAAAATACTATGCAAGTCAACATTCTTCGAAATATCATCTTTTGTTCTCAACAGCTGAAAGCAACCTTCATACAGGTTTGAAAAAAAAATATATAATAATGAGAGAATTTTCATTTTTGGATGAAATATCTCTTTAAGTGGCATCTTTTTGCAAGAAGAACTAGTTCTGACAAGTAAACGAGTAGTTAGCTGAGCTATGATGTATGCTGTAGCTAATGCATATTTTATGTCTCAGCAGATATATCATGTAATTTATCAGTGTCTGCAACTGGAACTAGATACAGTATTAGAAACACGTAACTATGCCATCCATATCACAGCACTGTCAGTGAACTGACCTGAATCTTTAGCTGACTCCAACAGGATGATTACATTACATTAGAACAAACGAAACCACTGGAAAACTAAGCGATATGATTCGTGGAACGCTGGAGGATTTCTAGGTCGGTTCAGAAAGTTTGAGTAAACACACCTCTGACTTCGACTGCAAGAAAAATATATATATTTCAAACCAACTAACCACTGAACGCAGGATGAACACTAAAATTCCTGACTACTTCCCTTATAAATAGGCCTTCATTAAAGTCTAATCAGAAGTCAAATCTGATTTGAATATTGAACAATGAGACTCTCTTTAATATATAGTACAGCTGACCATACAGTGGATATGAACTATTAGATCAAGCCTATTAGTGATGTTTCTTAGAAGTCTAAACTAAGAGAAAACAGCAACAAGAAGATAGTCCAAGCAGAACCGAACAGAACCGGTATTAGACACTTTCCCGGAGAGTTAACCTCTCAAAAACAAACTCACATGTACACAGACCTTGGTCTTCAGGGTCCACAGATCAGATCAATGCTCTTTCAAGAGACTCTCTTCAAAGGATCCACACTGGAAAACAAACCCTGACTGATAAACATGCTCCTTCCCAAAATACACGTCGTGTGAGAAGGTTCCAATCTTATCAATTATTGGTTTAGATGGATTCGAGTGATCAGAGTATCCCAATACATAAACACTGGGGAAGTACTGGATGTTTGAATTTGTAAGTACATGATCACAAGCCAAGACAAGCGATTTGTCTTTGATACTAGAACCCAAGAGAATCAATCTTTATGTGAATTTCAGGTGCTGACATAAATTGCCAGACATTAAAATTTATTCATTTTTAACATTTAATGACAATTTCATGGATATAATATACAATCAATTGATATTCATTTGATATGGCTCAATATCATATATATAAATGGCTCAATATTTTTTATAGACAGGAAGTTAAAAGGAACAAATCTGAGAAATGTTGAACTAGAATGAATCAGAAAAGCAAACACACAAAGACACAGCTAACAAACACTAGCATCTCTGTGGCATTGCTTCAGCGCTCTGACTCAGCTCTGAATCACACAGACAGATTACTGAATTTGATTCAGCAGGGGTCATGATGATGGCAGACATGAGAGATCCAAAACAACTAAAGTGACTCAAGCTAAAGGCCGTTGTGTGCCGCTGCCACGACCTCTCTCAACCGAGCA
Organism: Carassius gibelio; assembly: GCF_023724105.1. Lineage (NCBI taxonomy): Eukaryota > Metazoa > Chordata > Actinopteri > Cypriniformes > Cyprinidae > Carassius > Carassius gibelio. Next base: position 28,769,781 of record NC_068376.1, read on the forward strand.
TGAGTGTTATTGTACCAGCGCTGAAGGGCAGACAGCACTGACACACTCCCACTTCACGCCAATATACAGCGGGAACACAATCCTCTTTCTCTGAAAGACACCAGACGAGACCACAAGAGACCACAGGCCAAAGCTCAACACAGCTGCTTGAACTGCGGTGACTGTGAGAGACTGACTAACTTAACAATCCTAAATACGAGTGACAAATTTACTATTATAATAGTAAAATATGTTCATTTTCTAGCAAAATAATGATATATACCTGTAAAATATCAAAATTATATATATATATATATATATATATATATATATATATATATATATATATATATATATATATATATTTAATAACAACAGGGCTGGATTATGAATTTCACATGACTTCATAAGAACATGCATCTGAATTCTGGTTAGTAAACCCAATTAAATATGTAAAAAGCAAAAAAAAAAAATTTACTTCAACAATTTCAGTTACATTCAAATGATTTAAATAATTTAAAATTACATTTGTAATACTTGCTTTTCAAAGTGGACACATAATATGAATCGTTCTGTATATCAGACATAAAATGCATCTCAGCTCTTGAGCCGGAGTGTAGAAGTGAAACTATCTTTTAATAAGAGTACACTGCTGATCTCTAGTGCTTGACATATTTATTGCATCAACTTATCTCTTGCCTTCAGCTCAAGGATTTCACATTTATGATCATTAAACCTTTATGAACAACACATTTCTTTCACATATTTTCTAGTCTCATCACAGAGATCTTTTTTGATCTACAAGATGAAGACAGCGGAGGTGATATTATGATTAATGTAACCTACAGATGAAAAGACAGGTTCAGTTTCTATTACAGTGACCTAGAAAATGCCTGAGGAAGATATCAGCAGATATACCTTCTATATCTATACTGTACCCGCGAACAAGAGCCTGAACTCCAGGTTTGTACATTAGATTGTTGCTGCATTTATGAAACACCTGATCACATCACATGAAAATGTACATTAATTATGTACAATGTTAAATTACATCCTCGTGTCCCAGTTTTATACAATGACAAGAACAGGCAAACCATCTCTGTTGCATGTGGTAAAATGTATTAATGAATATTAAGGGACTGGTATAGATTAATTTTACAGTAAAATATAGCAGTTATATACTGTAAGTGAATAAGAACTTTTTTCTCGTCATAAATGTACGGTTTTATGTTACAGCTTAAGTTGTTAATGTTTATTGCATTATTTTAGTGCCATGTGTGTTTGCAGTTACTCTATTATCTTAGTATTGACCTAGTTGTGATGAGTGATTACTGCCTCTGATTTATGGAGGTTGTCAGTGTATTATAAAAGTACAAAACAGATTTAGTACTTCAGTAGGTTGGTATATTAATAATATATCAGGTCAAGAAAAATATATATATATTTTTTTTTTTGTAATAAAGGTACAAAAACTGTCACTGAGATGGTTCCTTTTTAAAAAGTTCACTAATGTACCTAAAGGCTTCATACTGGTACCTTAAAGGTACATATTACTAACCAGGGGTCTCCAAACTCAGTCCTGAAGGGACAGTTGCATTGACAACTTTTGTACCTTTTCTTTCTGGGAGTGTCATTTTCCCCCCATAAATGTCAGATTGTATTTATTTATTTATTTTCAACAGTGTTGTTTGCTTTCCATGAAAACTGTTGTAGGGCATTTCAGACCAACAACATTTGGAGCAAACAGAGCCAAGTCCAGAGAGTTTATGATTAAGCTTCAGAAGAGATTGGAAGATATTACCATCAGAAAAATCTTGCTAAAAAGAGAACATGTTGATTCAGACAGACCAGAAACTCCTTCAAAAAAGAGTGAGTGATCGTGACTGATGTTCCTCCATCACGGCTGTCCTCCTGCTCGTATCAGACACAGATGCTGCTGGATCCAGGGAAGGCACGAGGTCAAAGGTCGTTCCTCCAGACACCTTCACACTCCACCAGACCTCCCTCCTTAAAGCAATTCTCCCTGCCTTCTCTCTGCTCACCATCCACTCCCTCACTAACTGCAGGTTCCACAGCACAAAGTGACAGGACGGTAAACAAATCAAACAAACTCCCAGAATGCAAAGTGTTGCCATTAGGGGGCGCCCACTGAAATCAAGAATGCTGTAGATGTAAGGTTGGCCAAACATGTTTGTGCCGCCCATTAGCCAATAAACAACGGCAAATATGACATAAAGTGCCCCGGCCAGCACTCCGTAGAAGAAGTGGGTGAGATGAACAGGTGTGGAGGACAACAACAGGTCCACGGCGGTCTGGATGCTGTTGATAACATGGATGTTGATGTTGAAGGCTGTGAAGGAGTGCTGGTCAAAGGGGTGGATTAAGGTCCAGTACAGAAATGAGACAGTTAATGAAAAACAGCCCATCACAGAATGCAGGAGCCACTGCAGACAGAGAGCAGCGGTCAGAGGGACGGGGAGAGAAAGGAGGCTCTCACATTCACTACTGACACCTAGTGGAGGAAAGGACTGCATGAAACACATGGATAGGCCTTTTATAAATAAATAAATATATATATATATATATATATATATATATATATATATATATATATATATATATATAGACACACACACAAAAAAAAAAAAAAAAAAAGTATATATATATATATATATATATATATATATATATATATATATATATATATATATATATATATATATATATATACCGTATTTTCCGGACTATGAGTCACACCTTTTTTCATAGTTTGGCTGGTCCTGCGACTTATAGTCAGTTGTGACTTATCAAAATTAATTTGACATGAACCAAGAGAAATGAACAAAGAGACATGAACCGAGAGAAAACATTACTGTCTCCAGCCGCCAGAGGGCTTGGTTCTTGGTTCTAAATAAATGCGACTTATAGTCAAGTGCGACTTATATATGTTTTTTCCCTCATCATGATGTATTTTTGGACTGATGCGACTTATACTTTAGGTGCGACTTATAGTCCGAAAAATACGGTGTATATATATATATATATATATATATATATATATATATATATATATATATATATATCCAGCAAGGATGGATTAAATTTATCAAGTGACCATATAAACATTTAGAATGTTACAAAAGATTCTATTTCAAATAAATGCTGTTCTTTCTACTGAAATAATTCTCCACAGTTTCCACAAAATTTGAAGCAGCACAACTGTTTTCATATTTGATAGTAATAAGAAATATTTCTTGAGCATCAAATCAGAATATTAGAATGATTTCTGAAGATCATGTGACACTGAAGACTGGAGTAATGATGATGAAAATTCAGCTTTGATCACAGAAATAAATTACATTTTAGAATATCTTCAAATTGAAAACAATTATTTTAAACTGGAATAATATTTCACAATTTTTGTGTATTTTTGATCAAATGAATGCAGCCTTGGTGAGAAAAAAAAAATCTAACCTCAAACTTTTCAATGGGATATATATGTATAAAGTGCAGCAAAGGATTTTACTGCAGCATTAGTTGAAAAAAAGACACTAAAATAGCTCAAAACAGGGATGTTAGGTTTGAGGACAGCTCCTGCTATATTTGAGAGCAGATTACGCTTGAGGTTTTATATTGTGATCTAATCAAGGCTTAACAGTAAGCACTTTTTCTGTTGAGCTCAAATTCAGTTCAAATATTTTCACAGAAATAAAATGAATAAATAATTAGATAAGATTAAAATAAACCTAATGGTTAGAGGGTTGGACTCCCAATCAAAGGGTTGTGGGTTCTAGTCTCGGGCCGGATGGAATTGTGGGTGGAGGGAGTGCATGTAGTTCTCTCTCCACCTTCAATACCATGACTTAGGTGCCCTTGAGCAAGGCATCGAACCCCCAACTGCTCCCCGGGCGCCGCAGCATAAATGGCTGCCCACTGCTCCGGGTGTGTGTTCACAGTGTGTGCGTGTGTGTGTGTTCACTGCTCTGTGTGTGTGCATTTCGGATGGGTTAAATGCAGAGCACAAATTCTGAGTATGGGTCACCATACTTGGCTGAATGTCACTTCACTTCACTTCATAAAATATTGTAAATATATTTTTACCAATGCATTTACGTTTGAAATACAACTACTACAACTCCTTAAATTCATTAACATTTTTTGTTGCAAAATGCAATGCAAAATAATACTGACGTCTCTGTAGATCTGTTTGTAGTTCTTTCAAGACTCTTACAATCCAACAGCATAAGTGTGACTCAGGATAGTTTATAAAGTCACTGTGTAGGATTTGTGATCAGAAACACACTGCACAACAATTTTACCTCTTTTCATTCTGTGAGAGGAGCATCTGATTTCCAAGAAAGCCCAGGCCAGATTACAGAGAGAAACCAGATCGTAGATAACCATAAGACAGTATGAGATATGGCTGAGAAAAATGAGGAATTTAGGTGTGTTGAAGAGAAGAGCCGTGTAGATAAACCAGCTGAAGGTGTAGACCAGCATAAAACATCTGTACAGAAGCCACAACAATGGAGGAATATCCCACTGCAAACAAAACCAGACAAGCTATTACAACTTCATGTTTCAGTATGATGGATTCTGGAACTTGCCATTTACATTTTGACCTAAATAATACACATGCATTCAATGTCTTACATGCAAAATATATACAATGAAATTAATGGCATTGCTGACAGAGATAACAATGTTTCTAAGTAGTCCAGAACGGTCATCATTTATGATAATTAGTTGATCTATGCTGGTTGACCACCGTGGACCAGGAACAAACCATGATGCAAAACCTTTAGTTCGATTCTTTCAGCAGGGTTTCTATCATGCATGTGCTAATTGGATCAGTGCATGAGGTTTAGTGACTCAGACAGACCCGTGGCTGAAGCAGCAGCTCTGGTTTAGAGGTGAGAAGGTGGAGTTTGTGAACTTTGAACTCCTCCTTCCAGCTTTGTGTCCAACTAGCACCCATGTCTGTCACCAATAACCACACCTCCTGTCAAAAAACATAATGCAAAATCGGTTATACGCTTGTGATGCCATGTGTCTGCTTTCTTTAGAAGTCTGGTTACATTTGTGTAGACTGCAAAAAAATACCGTTTGCACATTGCACATATTTGAAAAGACTTTCACTTCCCATATGAACCAGTATTTCTGGTTTTAAGTAATGCTGTAATTATCAACAATTTTTGACATGCCCTGTTATAATTAAATTGTTACAATGATTGCATGCAACTTGGATACTAAATAATATTAAAAACAATAATAAGAATATTAAATAGAATAATGCAATCTCTCACTAACCTTTGCAAGAATGCATCCACTGTGAACGCCTATAAAGACGCTGCATTCACCAGAAACATGCATAAATCTACAGCCCCAAGTGATGGTGTTCTCCTACACCTTAGATATTCAGATTTGATACGTTGTGATCGTGATCTCATGTTCACGAGTCCGTAGCAGCAGAACAGACACTGCACTGCTTGTCTTGGACGCATCTAATGAAATAACTGGAGCTTCAAATCGTAATCACGAACATGTGAATCTCTCACATACCAACAAGATTACCGCTGAGTCTCCGAGATGTGGCTAAATGTCAAAAAATGTCCTTACTAAAAGAACTGTGCAAGTAGTAGTCAGTATTATTTATCTATTTTACTGCTTTTTCCATATTCCCACATGGTTGTACAGTATGTCACTTATTTTACAACTACTGACAAGTTATGATCATGTCTAAACATTTATTTTATATCCTAGAGAGAGTTTTGGTCTGATGTGAACCGCTGCAGATGTACAGCAGGGTCACCAAATCTGACCCAACAGCATTAGAGGTCACTGAAATCTACCAGCCTGTTTCACACAAAAATACTTTAATGTTACCAGGGCCGGTTCTAGACATTTGGAGGCCCTTGGCAAAATTCAAGTGTTTTATGGGACTGGCTTCAGTGTCATCCACATCCAGTTATTTATAGCGACAAACAGCTGGTTTTGATGCTTGTTATTGCAATTTGGTTTATCTTACCTTATTTTTAATGCATTATCTTTATTATAAACACACTGGTTTGTAGGGCAAAGAGTGTTATCTCCCTTTTAGCGGCTAATGAACCTGAAGTTTGGACCATAAGCTTACTTCCACATTGAAGCTTATTTACAGAATGAATATTGTGTCAAAAGCCCTATTCGGACGGGACTAGTTTTACAGGGGGTCGTTAGAGAAATCTGCGTTTCACAGACGTACTTGGTGATTTTAATCCCGTCCGAATCTGCCACGTCTGTGTTTTTCTCACACAACCTCTGTGATAATTCCAGAGCAAATTACCTACCGTTTTTCAGCAAACTCAGTGATCCTCTGAGAAAACTAATCCCGTCCGAACGCGAATGTCTGTGATTGCCGGTGATATTTTATTTCACAACGCGTTTCCTTGTGTATTTTGGCCAACGTGAATTACCGTAGATGCTCTTACCGCGCGGATGTTTGATAGATTTGCTTAGCGGCAAATAAATAATAATAAAAAAATAATACAAATAATAAAATCAAGAGCAAGATCGCGTAAACTGTTAATACCGGCTATTGTAATATCAGCATGGTAAGCAGGTAAGATTACTCACGTTCATTTATGTACTCAGTTACATGTTTTAATTACATTTAATACAAAAAAACACATTAACATTTTATTTTTATTTTATTTAAAGAAACAGGGACAGCGTACAATAAACATTAACCTCAAAGGGAGATGCATAGTACCAGGTTTTAGCTCAAGAGCTAATTTTCACCCGTAGTCCCTGGGCAGGCTGATGTTAAGCTACAATATGGTTTTGTTCTTTCTTTTACTGTCTATGGTTTTGTTATACTAGCCATTTAGTATTTATTGTGTAATAATACTAAGGCAATCATTCTGAATGAATGCAATGCACGCATACAGAGCGCGTGATCTCTGTGACGCCCAGATGCACAAATCAGACCCTCCCACCTCTGTAATAAACACGGAGATGTTAGTCCCGTCCGAATTGGTACATGAAAATCACAGACGTCGACGTCAGGTGGTAAGAATCGAAACTCAAACGTAGTTTAGAAAACTAGTCCCGTCCGAATAGTGAAAGACGTTGCCAGAGCCACAAGAAAAATGTTACATGCCCGTACTACTACAAACACTAAGACATGACAGAATTATGCACTATAGCATATCATCTTAAAAGAAAACAAATTGCAATGTAGTGATCAAATGCCAGAACAAAGTGGCACTTTCATAAATTTGTAAACATAGTTTGCATTAGTGAGAGTTTGTTGTCGTCACTGACTTGTCAAGTTTCTCCACCTTGTCTTATCAACCGTGTCATTACAAACAAGTTTATTGTTCTCTTGAAAGAAAAGAAAAAAATGTCAGTTCCTGCGAACAAGGCGTTGAATTCCATGGATGATAAACTGTGCCACAGGCGGCGGATGGACAAAACCAGCAAAACAAACACGTTCAAGCACGCAGGAGATTAACAGGAAGCTAGAACCTTGATAGACAAAAAAAAAAAAAAAAGGTGAAAACAGATCAAGATATGAGATTAATATTGTAGATTACATTTTGGGTCATATTGAAAGCAATATTTTCAACTTTTGGTAACATGACAGATCAATTTAACAAACACTTGTCATTCCTTCAGCAGTGAAAGTAAGGTGTTGTGGTAAAATGAAAGGAAATTATTCTCTAGTTTTTTGTTTTTTTTTCGTTTTCAGCATAATCACATTTCAGATTTGACTTGCAAATTGATGTCAGTCACAATACGAAGTCCTTTGAAAGAAAATTACACCCAAAAGATAAAAGCATTCAGGTCATCTCATTTATTTTCTTATGTACAGAAATGAGAACGTATATAAACTTTACAGTTCAAGATCTATTTTGGAAAAAGCAAATAATGATCAAAATCAAAAACAGATCCTTCACATTTCTTGAGGACTTTGTACATATGTACACATTCTCTTGTTCATTGAGAGAGTTTATGAAGTCAAAATAAATACATGACACGTTCAGCACAGCCGATTAAAGTCACAGTCCAATCTTTAGTCAAACTGACATGACAGATCCTCATTTACTCGATTTCTGTAAAGCGTGCAAACATGGCCTTCCGGACGGCATCTTTGTATGTATCTGAAGCGGAGAGACTGTAGTTGCTTCCTTTAGTTCCCAGACCAGCTCCCTTCATTCTCAACTGAGCCTGCACACAAGATGACACTCATTTCTTAGTTATGGCAAATATTTGCACAAGATGATACTCCAGTGTGACTGGGTTTAAAATTAACCCTATGTCACACCTAAATAGGATTAGTGAGCTGCAAAAACAACAAAAAAACTAACAAAATATTTGCCGTCTACATCAGGTTTCGCACTGCATTATGACTCACAGCATCATTTATGGTGAAATAACACATCAAGGATATTCAAATGCATCTTGACTTTATTTTAGCATATTTAACTTGGAAAGCAAAGTTGTTATATTGAAGAAACTGAAACCACACAAAAATATTTTCCTTGTTTAAAAAAAAAAAAAAAAAAAGTTATCGAAACAAAACAAAATTTGTATTTAAAAAATATATATATTAATAATTTTAAAAAATAATTATAAATTAAAGACAATTTACAGAATATTTTAAATTAAAATGAAAACAGAAAATAAAAACTAATTCAACATATGAATGAAAATAATATATTAATTCGAAAATACTAAAATAACATTGCTGGTTAATTCAAGGACACGGGATTTACAACTTAAATCTTTTTTGCAATAACTCTGAAAGCAAAGTAAAAATGTCATTATCTAATACTTGCCATATTGTGCATGTTTGTCCATGCATGTAAGTTTTTCACATACTAAAAGACTAATACCTCATGACACATTTGTGTTGGAATGGTTTATAGAATATCAAGTACATCATGGGAACATGACAAAAGGAGTCGTACCTCAATTGGTGCTGTGATGCCCTGCTGGTTTCGACCCAGACCTTTGCCTTCCTTCCAGCCCATGGCCTGCAGCATCTTATTGCCGATATTATCACTGTTCAGGCCGTCCTTGGTGGGCTGCTCGTAATTTCTGCCAAATTCACAAAATGCATTGTTATATTGCTATCGTAACTGTATTGTAATAGTAAATATCTCTACTGAATCAACCTTAAATTGAAAATAAACACTTGAACTTACACTACAGGTGTTGGCTGGGTGAACTTCCTTTTCTTGGGCACAGGGGGTTCAGGAATACCGTATTTCTCTCTTCTCTCAGCAGCCCTGTCTCTGTACTTCATCTGTTCAGTACGAGGTCAAAGGGAATGAATGAGTGTGAGTAACATCTAGGAAACACTCTGTAAAAGGAAGATGTGTGTATTTATGATGAGGTTTCACACCTCAGTCTCTTTCCTCTCCAACTCCTCCAGTTCTGCTTCACTCAGTTTGGATCTCCTGAGAACCTCCAAGTTTTGCTGGAAAGCACAGGTGGATTACATTTAAATAAGTAAATAAATAAGTAAATAAAACACTCCACAGGTCAAAGGTTTTGAATGATCCATTTTGAAAGGTTTTTGAAATAAGTCTCTTATGCTTCCAAAAATATGAAGCATTAATTACAAGAAATGTTTATTGAGCAGCAAATCAGTGTATTAGAATTATTATATGATGCTGAAAATTAAGCTTTGCATCACAGGAATAAATAGCATATTAAAGCATATTCAAACAGAAAACAATTATTTTAAATTGTAATATTATTTCTCAATATTTTTTTTCTTTCTGTATTTCTGGTAACCTAAATGCAGCCTTGGCGTACAGTAGAGACTTCTTTCGAAGGATTTTAAAAATCTTAACTAAAAATCAAAAATAAAGTTTAAGTGTTGGCATTGACTCTTATGCAACTCAAACGGCCTTGGCTCTTCACCTTGTGCAGGTCTGAGAGCTGCTGATGGCGGACCAGAGCTTCTTTATTGGGGAACTGGCGTCGGCACAGAAGACATGCCATCTTCTTCCAGTCGGTCAACTTGTCTTCCCTCTCATCAGCCTCCGTGACCTCCTCCGGCTCACTGTCACCGCTGTACGCTGCCACCAGCCCCACCTGCAGCACAGCACAGGGGGCTCAACTAATTGAACTGATTACATGACAAGTTTTATAATGGTGCACAGAGGATTTTAGGACCTTTGATGAGGAGCACTCTTCTTCTGTGACTTTGGATGCCTCTGTTATAAGCCTCTCCAGTGCTCCTGTCTGCAAATATGCAAATAAAACAAAAACCATGTGTTTCGACAAAACCATCATGATTCGAGATCAGCGACTATCAAATGTCTCCATCAATACCTTCTTCTCAAAGAGTGTGAACCCAGCATCTGCTGCCGCTGCCTCCCTCCTCTCCTCCTGACTGATGGGCTGGAAGCTGCTTCTGAAGTTTTCTTTCTGTTTGTTCAGACTCTTGGCCCAGCGCTCCATGTCCTTTGCAATCTGATGCACAGACATATTTTTAGCACAAGTGGAGGATTGAAATAACTAGATTTTTGACATTTTCTGAACATATGAGCGCTGGTTGCATGAGCAAAACTCGCCCACGTGTTGCTAGGGTGTTGTAAATGGTTGCTAGGGTGTTCTATGAATACACAAGACTTTGCCCTTTAAGATTTCAATAACATGGGAGTCACATTTAGGCACAATGGTAAAAAATACTGAATGTGAAATGTAGTTTTCCTGTGATATGTATTGTGACAAAAAAAACTTCATGAATCATCACCAATTAGCAACAATTTGGAACTAATTAATTCTAGAATGATTATGGGTGATATTGTTTGGGGGAGGGAGGAAAAAACTGAAATTACTTTCTTGGTTTAAAGACTTCATAAATTTGGATGTTTACACATGGGTAAATAATATTTACAAGAACCAACTCCAACCTTCTTCAGTAACCATAAAATAAAATGTTCAATTATCTAGTTTTATTTTGGTGCACTGAGAAGCTAAAGCACTTTATCATAAATATGTAAATAAACAAGCATGCCAAAATAACTTGAAATTATTTAAGTAAATTGCAGATGTCAATTTGATGATTAAGCAATAACAATTTTAAGAGGACTGAAGTGCATATTTGAATGTTTTTTTTTCACCTACTGTATTTACCGGTAGGGGTGGGGGATCTTCCCAAAATATCATATCACAAGCTTGTCACACAAAAATCACGATCTGAATCGTGATCTTCCCAATTTTGAGATGTACTAAGAACATGCTTATGACTTGTCTATTTGAACATTTTTAAACACAGTATTGTATTAAACAACTAAAATAGACATTAAAGCCTGAGTTTAACTTTAAAACACTGCATCACTGTATGAATCAAATATACATTGCTTCTTATTAAAGTAATATATGATTCATTCAAGAGCAGTGAGCAATTTTCTCTCTTTTGTTGTTTGATTAATGACAGACAGCAGAAGGTTTATTAGGCTATATTAATGATTACATTAATGCACAGATCAAATATACTGACATGCATCTGATTTCTTTCTCAATTGTTTGTGTTCATTTAAGACAAAACTAACTTTAGATCACATTGTCGTTTTTAAACGAATCCAAGCACGTTGAATTGTTATTACCTGCTGAGCTGTTTTGCTCTTCGGTTTCTCTTTCTTCTCTTTGCCGTCTTTCTGAGTGGACGTGGAGGAAGCGGCGCTTTGAGCTGCATTGTTTGCATCCACCGCTGGCACATAGGCCTGCTTCTCACCGTCCCAGTACAGATACTGCTGAGTCTGGGAGTTGTAGTAATACTACAGACAGAAACAACAGTACTTAGAAAACTCTACATGCAATCGGCTGAAATATAGTTGTGTCTTCTTGAAAACTGCACGGCATACGTACATGCGTGTTTGGGTCATAGTACAGGCCAGTGCTGGGGTCGTAATAATACCCAGAAGACTCATCATATTGATAGGATGTGTCTGGGACAGCTAATGGAAGTGAGAAAATTGAGAAAGAATCAGAAACCTGTATCATAATGTCTTTTGATTGGTGATGTGGATTACGTGATCTGTTCTTACCAGCTTGGTTTTCCTGAGAGGTAGCTGTTGCTGTGCTGGCTGTTGCGGATGATGTCGCGACTGCGGAGATCGCGGAGCTGGAAATAGTGGCAGCGGCTGTGACGGGCTGCTCTTTGCCTTCAATCTGCAACGTCTGACAATAATGATGGGTTAGAAGAAGATTAGAACAATCACTGCACTAGGACTGTGGTTCTCAAACGTTTTGTCAAGGGCAATATTTGAAGATATTTTTAGCACTTCACCTGTAGTGACGAATCAGTTTTTTGTTTACAGAAACTAGGAGTGACAATACATTAAAATAATTAGAAATAAATAAACTGAATAAATAGCAGAAGTTTCAATAATTTAATGTAGGGCCGTGCAAAAAATTGAATGCGATTTTCATGCGCATCTTGTCAGTAAAAGGCGCTCCTGTGATTAGAAGTACATCTCCAGCACGTGCGTTCAGATCAGGGTTGCCAGGTTTTCAAAACAAATCCTGCCCACTAGCTTCTCAAAACTAGTCCAAAACTAGCCCGATCGCGTTTCCAGGAGGGTTCCCCGATTAAATAATAAAATGCATGTTTTTTGGCAGGGTTGCATTTTAGGGGTTAAATAAAACATTATTTGTATTGGGGTCGCTTCGACCCGCGGACATGAAAAACAACCGCATACTTGACAAAACGGATTGGCCTTTACTACACAAAGCCACAATTCACTGAAAATCCACAAAAAAATCAATTTCAAAATTGGAGGCGATTCTTTGTCGATTTTGAAAGCGATTTTGTGTAGCTTGTCAGTGGACTATTGCTCTGTGTAGTAAATGACGCTCCACCTGAACCAGTGTTGCCAAGTCTCGGGTTGTTTTTACCAATAACCAATACCGTGATGTTTAGCCCCTAAAATGCAAATTTTACCAAGGCAACTCTGCCAAAAAAACATGTATTTTAACCACTGGGACCTCCTGGAAACGCGATTGGGCTAGTTTTGAGAAGCAAGTGGGCAGGATTTGTTTTGAAACCTGGCAACCCTGATCTGAACACACGTGCTGGAGATGTACTTCTAATCACAGCAGCACCTTTACTAACGAGATGTGCATGAAAATCGAATTTGATTTTTTGCACAGCCCTAATTTAATCAGACTGTTTTCTTCCTAAAAATGTATTATTTGAATCAGCCGTTGAAATAATTTAGGAAAAAAATGATTTTGGAGATACTTGTTCAGGGATCAATGTTAATTTAAAACAACACTAATATCTATAGTACCATCCTAAACTGTAAAATGACCATAAACTACAATTAAACTGTTTGTCTTCAAATAATAAAAGTTAACAAAAACGATGCATGTTATATATTGGTCTGAACAAAAACAGATGTGCACAAATCAAATAAATGGCCTATTTCAAAGTCAGAATGGGAAATTTCACAAGTTCGCAGGTAAGCTTCGAGTTGTTCATGACGTCTGGATATTAATTCTGTTTTTTTTTTTTTACATTCACAATTATCAGAGGATCATATAACTAAAAAGCACTTGTATTCATAAGCAGGGAACTACACTAACTTTTTCCACTTGAGCTACAAAATTTTTCAGTTACTGGCGCAAAACATGATTTGGTCGCACAAATTATTTATAGTATAGTAATAACTGGATAATAATGAACAATAATGAAACTGTATTGCATACAGATGTGCTTTATGTTTTACTTGCCATCTTTTAAACCACATGCCTTGTTCTATTTCTTACAGTACACACAGTGCATTGCTCCGTCTTGTAGCTGGGGTTAGAAGGGTCCCCGGTGCAGGTTGTACAGTGGGCCCTGTTTAAAATTGTTTAATTTGTACTGTACGTTCATTCTATTTATTTATTTGTGCTATTTACACAATGTTTACATTTTTTAAAGTTTGTTTTTGTTAATTTAAAATAGCACTGCATAGTCTTCACTGTAAAATAAAATACACAATCAAACCAAAATGTATTCAGACACCTTCAACATTTCACACATTATCACAGTTTAATTGCTGTAGTTTAGAAATTGGTAATAAAATATGACAATAACTCAGTTAAACTGTGTGAGAACATTCATCTTGATATTGTTGGATAACTTTGATAAAAAGATATGTAATGGAATCAACCAAAACTTCAGACAGCTGTCAGTATGACAATATTTACACAACGATCAATACTTTGTTGAACAGTTACCAAGCAAGCAAAGCTTAATTTGGTTCATTCTGTGGTGTGAAAAGGTTGCATTAGCAATTAAAGAAAGAAACACTTAAGCAAAACATGGTCAGGTCCCTAGTTATTATTTTTTTAAATCAATTTCACTGGTAGTCTACAGTATGAAGAATTTTTTGTGTATAATATTTCTCAGTTCGCTGTATTTTGCTATACTCACTTACATAAATGAACTAGTGTCCTGCACCCACTATTAAAACAATATAATCAATTATATCTGATTTTGGATTGACTTTGGATAAATTCTTCTTAAAACTACAAAGTAATTCAATCAAGAAAAGTGAGTGATTTACTTTCATTTTCATACATTAAAGACACTGACAGCAGAGCTAGTAAATTAGGCGAGGTCACTTTAAGAGACAATGCATCCATTATAAAGATACACATCCAATTTCATTCTCAACTCTTTACTTTCACTTGAGACATAACCACAGACTTTTTCGAACACCCTTTCCAAGACTGGTATTTTGACATATTTTGTATGTATCGGTTGTCGGTACAAAAGCAAGAAGGGTTGCACTTTATTTTACAGTCCTGTTCCTCATGTACATACTATGTACTTATTATAGTAATTACAATAACTATGTAATAACTAGGTACTAACCCTGAACCTACCCCTAAACCTAACCCTACCCCATGTAGTCACCTTGTATTACCAGAACTTTCTTAGATAAATACACTGTAAGTACACTATAAGTACATGGAAGTACACGTACTGTAAAATAAAGTGCAACCGCAAGAAGACTTTGAGATGCGTCTCTGCTTGCTCCCTGAACACCAGAACACCGCGCTGCTGAATTGAGCTCTTTCGATTTTCTCTCTTTTTTTCTGTTTATTTAAACTGCGATTTGTATTTGTTCATTCAGGAAGGAGAAGCTCGGTTCATTGTTGCGGTCCATGAGACGCAACTCTCTCGTGCGCACCGAACAGAGCACGCAAATAACCAGCTGCTCAGTTGAGCTTTCCTGCATCACGGGGCTGAAGCCAACTTGATGTGTTGAATGCTCAGAGCACGTTCTAAAGCGTATTCTTAAAATACACATTTATGTTTTAATAAATGCTCATATTAAATCATAGCATAACACATAAGTAGGTACAAAAATAATCAGTGATACATTTGCGACCCCATAAAAATGTGGGTCGCAATGGCATTTCAAAAGGTCGCATATGCAACCATTTTGGTCGCAGTGTAGTTCCCTGATAAGAAAAAAATAAATTACGATTTTATTTTTCAATGACTTATTCAAGGTCTGGAAACACCCTGAAATATCCTCATACATACAGGTTCTCCAAGACCATGAGAATTCCTGGTGCTTAAATAAAATTACCTGTTGTTGAAAAAAATGAAAAAATTTATTTTTACAAATGAAAGACACTTTATATTTTTAGCAGTTTAAATGTATTCTAAAGCTTATTGTTTTATATGAAACACTTCAATAATTTTACAGCCCCTGGAAATTTGATGAAGCCCACAAGCATCCTGGCCCACTCAATGAGAACCACTGGAATAGAATCTAATGCAATTTATCTAGTTAAAAAAAAAAAAAAGTAGCATAAAGTAGTCACCTGAGCAGCTGGCTGGCCAATGAGAGGAGTCTGATAGACCTGTGCGCTCTGAGAGATCACCACTCCTGTAGCAGCAGGAAGAACCTTCACACCTGGAGCCGCTGCCAATTAAAACATACCGCAGCTATTCAACAAGCACAACTAGTCTTTTTACATTTATAAAAGAACATATTGTGACCTGGCCAAATCCTATTATGATGCTCCAACTAAAAGGCGGCAAACGTTACCTCCAAGTATGCCGTTAGCCTGGGAAGGGTCCACAGCTCCAGCCTGCTGCTGATAGTACACCTGGTACTCCTAAACAAATCATCTTAGCTCAATACCAAAACAATTCATATAAATGCAATTCTAAACCATTTTCAGATGATGCAGTCAGCTGACCTGTGAATAGGGGACATATCCCTCTTGCAGGTAGCTGTATTCTGATGTCGGTTCCACACTCTGCTGAGGCTGCAAAGTGAAATATAGTCAATTAAACCGGTCATGCATGCATAATTCAGTTTTAACATTGAGCCATGGTTACAATAAAGTTGTTCATACTTGACTGGAGGACCACTGAGCAGCTGCGATGGCTGTACTGGCAACCGAAAAGGCACTAACACGGTTCCCATCTGGCAATAACAGGTCCCTGAGAAACAAAAAGGCATTTTAGTCAACTGAATTATTAATCAAGCTACAGCAAATGGAAAAAGTCTTCCAAAGAAATCAACCGCATGAGGATACGAGTGAGAGGTGCGTACTTTCGAGCACTCTTGGCGTAGTCGACACCAATAGTCTTCCCATCCAGCCTGAGAGGTGGCTGTAAGCCCTGAAGGATGGTTAGGAGCTGTGACGCTTCCTGCACAACCACAAACATCATCAGAATGTACATAAAGAGCATGCAGGTTTAATCTTACTGATTGTTTCATCTCGTTTTGATACTGGATTCACTTAAGAGATCAACATCTATATGCTTAAGATGATCTTTGGAACAAAAGAGATTTGTATAGACTGAGGAAGGGAGAAAACACATACCAAAGGAGAGGCAAGTTGGACGAAGGCAAACCCTCGGTTCTGTCCCGTCTGTTTATCCTTAATGAGGCGAATGTTGCCGGGCAAGAGGTTGGCGAAGGGGGCGAGGGCCGTCAGAATGGCTTCAACAGTGGAGTGAGGGGCGATGTTCCTCAGGATGATGGCTGTCAAAACATGCAAACATTTCAGTGTGAATGCAATACAACACACTAGAGGACATACCAGTCTCAGCCAACATTTGAATGTAGATTACAGTGGATAATTTTGGAACCCAATGATGTGCAATCACATTTTAGATAATTTTTACTGGTGCATCCCTAACTTAGAGGTGATATTTGTGGAAAAGTGCTTACTATCGCCATAATAATCTCCACTGGGCTGGGTGTCTGTGGCTCCTGCTGTGCTGTTAGACTCAGAATCTGAAAATAAGCACATAGAATAAAAGCACACTGAGTTTCTTTAACACTGAAGTCTGATACAAAACACATCACTGAAGGAGCCCCATACAAAGGCTTTGGGAAGGTCATAAAAGATGATCCCTACAATCCCAGAGTGACTCTGTTTTTAAACTATGAGCATTTAGTAGGCAGACACTTTAAACTGATGATATGAAGGCTGACAGTGTGGGATTATAAATTTTGATTCCTGGTCTGACATATGAAACATTTAAGTGGAGCCATAATATCAGTTACCAGCTATAAAAAGAGCAAATGGCAGCTATCATGAGTGATAAAAACAATAACCATTTCATATTAGTTTGTGGAGCACTGTACATAACACCCCACATACATTTTATTAGTTTAAAATAAAAATTGCTCCAAGGACATGACCATCCAGATGGGTGCAGACAGCGGTTTCCTGCTCAGGGAGCTACTTACCCGCTTTAGCTGCGCCACACCTGAAGCACTTCAGCCTCCTCCGGAAATTGTACAGGCCACACTGCAAGCAACCGGTCACAGTGTTTTAATTGACACTTCTGCTATGGGGCACCAGGTAACAAGCACACTAGAGTGGCTTGAACACTCACCGTGATGGACGCTCACCAAGTGGACCAAAATACTGAGATGCTACACTTAACTAGCTAACTTTTCCAAAACAAAGCTTACATAGAGATGTTCTGACATTATTTTTAAGATCTTAGATGAGCCATTTATTTGCTAAGGTATTCACCATTTATTTTAATGCTCTTTCAGCAAAGGCAACGTTCATAGGAACAAAATGGAACATAAATTAACTTATACAATAAGTATAACCTAAATTATCATTACTATTCAAAAGTTTGGGGTTGATGAAATCAAGTCTCTTTTGCTAAACAAGGCTGCACTCTGATCAAAAAACTAATATTAAATGTTATTACAATTTAAAACAACTAATTTCAATTTGAATATATTGTAAGCTGTAATTTATTCATTTAATGCAAAGCTAACTTTTGCATCATTACTCCAGTTTTCAGTGTCACATGATTCTTCAGAAATCATTATTTTATTATTTCATATGGTTATCAATTTTGTAAACCGTTGTGCTGCTGGGATAATTATTATTATTTTTTTTACGATTCGATTTGATGAAACAAAGTTCATTTATTTTAGTTTATTTGAAAGTCTTTTGTAACATTATAAATGTATTTTCTATTACTTTTGATCAATTAAATGCAACCTTGAGGAATAAAAGTATTATTTTGGTTTTTAACAAAAAGAAAAACTGGTGAAAGTTAAAAAAAAATAATAATAATTGAAGTTGAAATTTCTGAATTAAACCAAAACAATATTTAACATGAAACTGATATTGTAACTGCAGTTCAACATCTCGGGAACTTGATGAAACTTACGGAGTTGCAGAGCCAGTCCTCAAACTTGTGACGGTTGTTGCTGTAATGCACAGCCACAGTCTTGCCTTGAACACACAGCAGTTTCTGGAAAAGGAAGAAAGAGTTTGGTTATTTCCTGTCTTACGAAGTCAAAATCTCAGCCCAAGAACAACCACATTAGCCATGAGGGTTTAGGGTGAGGATCGCCCGGGAGGGTTTAATGTGTAAGATGGTGTGTGTTTGGGACCCGAATGTCCGGATGGGGCCGGAACAGAGTGTAAAAAAAAAAATATAAAAAAAATAATCAAAAAAAAAACCTACTCCTTTCTTAAACGGGCCAGGGGGGACTTTCAAGACAAAGCATAGGCTTACCACATTTACGGTCTTTGTGCAAAACAACTTATTACTATTAAAACCTGCTGATATATTTTAGCAGTGATGTTCATAAATGGGATGTTAAATATAGCACCAACACTTCTACTTCTAATCTTGAACAACTAAAACAAACCTAACATTGTTTTTTGAAAAAAATACCTATTGTAAAGGATGATGACAGTGTTGACAAAAAATTTGAGTCATTCGAGTCACACCTGAAGTGTATTATGTACTTCCCTTTTAAAAATCAGTGATTATTTTCCCGTGCTAACAAACAGAGTTCTGGTTAAGGTTATAACATGAGGCCAGAGTATCCATCAAATGGCTCTTTTATATTTTGGTCACACCTTGTCTTCAAATACAGTGGCTCTGGTCCATTTGGGTCCATATAGTCTACTGGGGCAGCAACTTGGTTTTGTTTTTTTCCCTTCCATTTACATTTTTCTACTTAATTTGCATTATTCCCCAGAGCAAAAGCTAGACTTGGTGATTAGGAAGCAACCTGATTGGTCTCCATCCATCGGGTAGCAGCTTGCAAGTGATAAAACTCCACGAAGGCGAAACCTCGGCTTATACCTAGAGAGGCATTCAGATATACAGACGGGAGGCGTGTTAGTTTATATGGTTCAGAGGTACAACAGTCAAACTCTGTCACAAACTGCTTTGTGACCCCCTTGACCCAGAGAGGCAAAGGAGATGTAAGTGGGTTGCCTGAAAACTTTTACCATAGCAAAAGCAGCTTATAATACTCTAGCTGTTGGTCTTACATGGATAAATGTAGGTTGAATTAATAACTAAAGCAAAGCAAACAGTCATAAACACAGCTTAACAAGAAATTAATCTTCATGAGACAGATACTGCCATAAGATTGACTTTTGCACGACCTTAAATATGTTCGTAATATATACATATTTAATATATTCCTTTTAAATTCTTTATAATAGATGCATAGATACAGTCTACATGACTGCATCTACATTCATGTAACTTCAATTGGCACAAAAAAAATAAATAAAACTGCCAATTTTGAGCCACACAAATCCCAGACAAAACTTACCTCCAAACAAGTTTCTATTAAGCAAACATTTTTTAACGCAGTAGTCTGGGAGGGTAAAACTGGTCATATAACATGTTGCTATGGCAAAAGATGTTTAAGCAGAAGCAGCTTGACCCAGTGGACACAGGTTTGTTTGGGAGAGGAAGGATCCACGGTACATCTGTCTCACCTGTTCTCTTCTTCATCAGCCTCACGTCCATCGGCTTTGGCCCCTCCAGCTGCTCAATGGCTGCTCGAATCTGTGGATTAGAAGGCAAAGTCAGATCAAGTTTCTCTGTTGAAACTAAGCCCGCTTCTATTTTGACTTTCATAGTGAAATCTCAGTTATAACTAAAAACCTTAAGATGCATTTTTAAACAAATTATTCTAAAACTATTATTTTAATCTTGACAAACATTGGTTAAAATTTATTCTCTCACACTGAAAGCTTTATTTGTAATATACCTATAAAAATCATTTAAAATTAATTAAATTCATGAAAGAAATTTCCATAAGATTATTATTTCAGGTCGGGAATATTTATAACAATCATTTATTACTACTATTATTATTTATACTCAAAGCAGAATTTTTAAATTCTACTCACAGCTATGTATTCATTCATTTTTTTTTTTTTATGGGCCTGTAAAAAAATATTTTAAATGATTTGTTGTTATTGCAAATAATCCATGATAAGATTTTATTAATTCCAGTTCTGGAATAATTGTTTCATATGCTTCTTATTATTGAAGAAAAAATAAAATAAAATATAATAATAATAATAATTATATTTATATATCTAATTGTTTTTTTGTTTTTGTTTTTTTTGACATTTCCATGATTCTATTAATTCAATTCAGGCCAGGAAAAAAAATTGAAAACAAAAAATCCCTTACATCTGCCTCTGTTGTGTTCATGGGAAGACCCCGGAGCATGATGGTCTTGCTCTCCTTCTCGTCGGCTGGGTCTCCTCTGTAATCATGCTCGGAGTAATCACCATCCGAGTGGTGTCCATCATCAGATCCATCACTACAGCGCCGCTTCCTTCCTCGCTGTTACAAAGGTTAGATCTGAAGTGAGCATCATGCTCCTGTCAAAAAAATCCAATAAACAAATACATACACATGTCGTCCTCACCTCAGGACTGTCCCTGCTCCAGTATCGATCCGCTCGGTCACTCCGTTCACCATCGTATCGGTCACTTCTGCGATGTGAGTCGTATCCGCGGTCATCACGATCTCGTCTGTCCCTGCGGTCATCATCACGACACTGTTCAGAGCCGTACCTGCCACTGCGCTCCGTACGGCTGACCCTAGACACAACAAGATTAAATAAAACATTGCTTACAGAAAATAACCATTTAAAGAAAACCTTAATAAATCCTTAAACACTCACCGTTTATCTGCACCCATCTTTGTTTATCAATGCAAGGCCTGTAAAAAATGTATATAAGTCAATATATAGCCACAACATTAGTCTCTTGCACATATATCACAAATATGTGAGATTATAAACCTTGTTTTGAAATGACAAACGTATAAGCTCATGGTACAAATCAAATTTCCATGGCATTAACATTTGATAAGAACACAAAACATCTGTAAAGGAAATACTGTGAAACTTATTAAATAACGTTATACATAACAGGACAGGACTGAATGCATAGCGTTACCTATAGCGCGGTATTTTCATGGTAATTCAATGTATTTCATCGAATAACGTGGTACATGCACATACAAGACATATGTTATGTCCATGGTACATGTCTAAAAAACGTATGGTTGTAGTACCATGGTGTGTTTTGATCGTGTGCTCTCCATTTTCGTTACGTAAGAAGTTCAGTGAGCTACAAGACCAAAATGGAGACCGTGTTGTCAGTGAAAAGGGCGCAAAACACACACCGAGACACAGAAAACTCACCAAATATATTTCAACGAAACGTTGAAATGAAATATTTCTCGTGTACTGAGAACTCTAACGACTGCTAGCAGATCACTACTCGCCGAAAGATCACACTCTTCGTAGAGTCATTCGATGTCATCTGCCGCTAAAATGGTCTACGAATTTCTCCTTCCCAGAATGCCTTTAGATGTGGCGTCGTGTTGTTGCATGATGGGAAATGTAGTTTATTTTTTAGCTGTTTACGTCTACTACTCAGAGGATAACTGTTTGACTTAATGAAAACCTAGAAGTATTGTGATTTTTTCAATAACATATATTTTATATTTATATTCATTTATTATTAATACATAGGCCTACCTGAGTTTTTCTTGTTTTATATATGCTTATAAAAATAATAATTATTGTGATACCATTTTTAACATGTATTATGGAAATGTCATACTTGGTGCAAAGAGTTGAGGGAATTTTTTAATAATACTCTTCATATGAATTACGTATAGCACGTTATCAAACCTGTTCATAGAAACTACCCAAAGAAGAAGAAGAAGAAAAAGAAGAAAAACACCTGAATTGTTTGATCGGTTAGCCCCATAAAGCATTTCGAAACATTATTTAAAAATAAGTACTCCTCATATGAATTACAAATAGCACGTTATCAAACCTGCTCATAGAAACTGCCCAAAAAAAAAAAAAAAAAAAAACTTTAAGGGCGTGGTCTCTATTGAATTCTTTAAGGAGTTGGATAGAATCTTTCAAACGGTTAATGTACCACCCCCTTAAAACATTTCAGAACTAAAAGTTTACGTTTATTTTTGTGTTTAGTGAACTCGTTTACCACTTTGCTTTCATTTAGGTAATAATCTCGCATTAGATGATATGTAGTTTGTTTCACATCTCTGCAGTCGAATAAAACGTTGTGCGAATCGGTTCGTTTGAATCACTGAAACACAGCGATTCTAAAAAAGATTCGGACAGTACTTTATTTCGCCGAGGCGACTACTATCGGAGAGTCCGGAGTACTCCGTGCTATAACACGGCGCTGGAATCAATGATGGGACACTCGAGTACAGACGCAGCGCTCTTCAAGACCTTTATAAACGAAACAGACACTTGAGACTGTCGAGAGAGGAACATATTGACATTTTGTTACATAACGATCTCATACAGAAATCTTAACGCATACGGATTCATCAGTCCGCTGATGATGAGGATGATGATGGTAAAGACAGAATGACAGGTGAGTAAAACTCCAGCCAAAGTCACACTGAGCTTTTGATATTAATTTTAAAATACAAAATCTAGCCTACAGTGAGTGTAGCCTATCATATATAGTTTTGAAATTAATTTACAGTGTATTTCCAATGGTACTTTCAATAGAATTGTATTTTATTTTTACATTTTTGTGAACGGCGGCTCTACTTTGACATCCAATATGTTACAAAGAATATATGGTGTACATAGTACCTCCAAAGTTGTGTAAAGAATTGCCATGGAAAGTTAAAAAAACAAAAACAAAAATGCTGATAGCTTAAGGTGCTTTAAGAGTATTACTGGTTGGAAAACTTGTTTGAGTTGTTCCGTTACTAGTTATTCCAGTGAAGAACAGCTTTGGTATATTTGTCAAGTACAATTATTTTTACTACAGCGTAATGAGACCAATTTAATTACTTCCAGAAAATTGGTTTAATAGTCACATTAATCATTAACAATGTCTTTCTTAATGCAGAACAACGGCCCATGTTTTGTTTTCAGTTGTAGGCTATATTTACAGCCGTCATTTGAATATTGTTAGTGTGCAACTGTTTTCATTTCACTCTCTGAATATTCTTTTGCATGTGCTTTGCATATGAACTGTCGATGGGATTACTCTACACAACAGACTTATTGATAAAAAAAAACACACACAAAAAAAAAAACGATATTTGGGTATTTGCAAAAAACTTATATTGACACACAGATAAAGTATAATATTTCCCTGTCCCCTTTGTTACTTGACAATAATAATAATAATAATAATTTGAAACTTCCTTGTTTACTTATGCAACATATTTATTTTAATATTCAAATAATATAAACTATATTAAATATTAAATTGCATAAAATGACAAGATCTTCTTTTTTTTTTTATGGATCTAGATTTATTAAAGCATATTATACTTATGCCACCCTGCTGTCTGTGTATTAAACCTCTGTGGAAATGTAAATGTTTAACCTGAAAACCAAGAAATTTTTAAAACCTGTTATAAATATAACACGTTTTTCCTGGTTAAGTGAGCTATTGTCGAGCAATGGCTTGATTGTATTAATCATTTTCTAATCTAATTTCTTTATCAGCATGTTCAATCTTTTATGGTGGCCACACCAAACTCACATCTGTTCAGAGGAAAAACACAAGAACAGGCAAAAGGTTATTAGTCAAATGTGCTGCATGCTTACAACATTTCAAGTTGGGTGATCTGCCTATTTGCATAGCTGAAAAATGCTTGACTAGTACAGATTGACCACTTGCCTCAACAATGTTTGCTGAAGGAGATTTGAAAATTCAGAATTTTCTCATTATTATTATTTGTGTTTTATTAATTATTAACACCAGAAGCCCTAGACAGAGCATGAACTCTTATCTTGAGCTGGTATTCGTTACAGAATATGCAGTAATTTTGCATGCATAAAGTATGTTGTGAATGCATCACAATTGTTTAATGACTAATTGTTAATCTTTATGCCTCCAGCTTCTGCTTTTGCATCGGTAACTCCATCTTGGCTCAACGCCACCCAAGAACCTGTCATGAATCAGACTTGTGAGGAAAGTGAAGACTTCAAATATTTGGCGTACAAAGTCACGTACTGTGTCGTATTCCCAATTGGATTTATCAGCAACTCTGTGGCTTTGTTTGTGTTCCTGTGTCACACTCCAAAGAAGACGGCCAACACTGTATTTATGACTAACTTGGCTATCTCAGATGTTGGCTTCTCCTTGACGTTGCCCTTCCGTCTGGTCTACTTTTTTAGGGGCGGTCAATGGGATTTTCAAGACTGGTTTTGCCGCTGGTGTGTATTTTCCTTTTACGTCAACCTGTACACGAGTGTATTGTTTCTTACAGGTCTCAGCGTACTGCGGTACATTGCCGTAGTTCACCCCATTCGCAACAAGTCCCTAGTTACAGTGCGGAGAGCCAGTCTATCATGCTTTGCGATCTGGATTTTCGTGGCCTGCTTGTCAACGCCTTTCCTCTTGAAAGGTACTTCAGTGCGGGATGAAAAGACACGTTGCTTTGAACCGGGGGACATCAAGTCATGGGAAATCATATTTATCTTGAACTATGTGGCAGTTTTGTTTGGATTTGTCATTCCGTTTATCATAATTCTCATCTGCTATGGATGCATAATCTATAAACTCATCAAAGGACGGAAAATCGGGACTCGTAAGAGAAACTCCCGTCGACGCGCTGTGTATTTGATCGTCGTTGTCCTGAGCACATTCCTGCTGTGTTTCCTACCATATCACGTCGTTCGCACTGTCCATCTTCATGCCATAGTTTTAAAGAAGAGCTGCCAGGTCATTGAGTTCCTCCTAAAAGTTCTGGTCATCTCATTGTGCACGGCAGCGTCCAACAGTTGCTTCAATCCATTGTTGTACTACTTCGCAGGAGAGACTTTCCGCATGTCTGTCCGTAGAGCGTCAAATCGAGGAACCGTTAGTTCATTCAGCCAGAGTTTTAATCGGTCTTTTCAACGTCGAAGCCAAAGCAGCTTGCAGAAGTCGAGGCGCCAAAGCTTCACTGCCATACGCCAAGACTGTGTGCCCTGCTCTGTGAACAGCTCCTGCCAGGTTCTAAACAAGAAGGAACCTGAGAGCTGCAAGCCTGAAAAGCAAGTTGCATTTGATGAAGAGGAAAAAATCTGAGTGTATAGAATTGGTGTCTTTATTGTTGTCTTGAAGGAGTGAACTTATAGCATCTTGGTTGTTTTTCTATTTCCTTTTTTTAGGTTCTGAACTTGAAAACTGAAATGTGAAATATGTCCCGCATTAGATAAAGTGTGGGTGAATCTTTACAAATGGGTCATATTTTGATTGCTGCATTTGGCAAACCCTTGTATTCCAATCAAACTGCATCCTCTACAGATTTTTGCAATATTTATCCGGGTACAAACTTAAAAATAATGGGGGTTTACAGTTTTGCCAAAAAATAACTATGGAGGCCCACACGATATGCAGTAAAAAAGAAAAGAAAATTAAGTTGTGTGTATGCTCCCTCAATATAAAGGGGTAATATAAAGCTTTTTTTCATTATATCTGCACTGTGTGTTTACTTAACTGGTTTGCACTCTATCTGCCATGTGCCTTGTGCTGCTTTACTTATCTTTCTTTTTACATTACCTATTTGTATATTTTTATAGTTGTACTTTATATTTTATTATCTGTATTTTATGCTTTATTGTTAGGGTTATCTGTATGCACCAAGGGTCTGAGAGTAATGCAATTTCAATTCTCTGTATGTAAGTGCTGTACATGTGGAAGAATTGACAATAAAGCAGACTTGACTTGGACTTTTTAAAGATCATTATTTTGTGTGTTTGTTGTAACAGAATATGTTGGCATGCTTTAATGTAAAAAAACCAAAAACATTATTTTTCAAATACTGTACATTATTGTAAGTCCTCTATGCCCCTCCTCTCTCGAACACATCGTTTTCCCTCCTTCCAACACGCACAGCCTGCTCTGATTGGCCAAATGACCAGTGCACTGTGATTGGCTGCACACCATGCCCCAATCCATAATCGCAAGCTTCATCTTTCAAAATAAATGTAAAGACAGTTAATAATGTCCTTAGTTTTACCATCAGTTCAAGCCCCAAAGGGGAACAGTCGTGTGACAGACACGGTGATGAAGCTCGTATGTGTTTGCAGTACAGAAGCCACAGACGGTTAAGACAGCTGACTCCACTGTGTGACCATCTCTCTCTCTCTCTCACACACACACACACACACACACACACAAATACACACAAACCTCCACATTTGAACATTCAATAGCAAATAATTAAACTAATAATAAAACATAGTTCCAGTGGGTGTTTCAGAAGCGCCAGATTGTCGTTGCAAAGTCAGAATGACCTCCTCTCTTAAGTTCATGAAATGGTCATCCATAAAATGCATTTCTGTTCTGTTGTAAGTAATCTTAAACATTCCTAAATGCATCTACTTTCTGAAGGCCAAATAAAGTGCTTTTGTGGAATAAAGTCCACACGATTCTACTTTTTGTCCCCCCGGCATGCCATTTGTGAAACTCCATAAAAAACAGGATGTTCAAAATGTGCAAATGCAACCAGGTGCTAAGAGAATAATAAAACCAAAGGTTATATCATGAAACAGTCTTATATGACGTCTCACACACACATTTTTCCATTTCCATTGTGCTATTGTTTCATTTGTTTTTCTATGTAAGCACTGTAAAGATGTACAAGACGCACACAATGTGGCACTCAAGTAAAGGAAGTTAGAGTTGTCATGAACTGCCTTTTATGTACTGCTCACTGAGATCCACTAATAATGCAATAATTTTGACATAAAAAAGTCATAATTTAGAAGTAATAGAAATAATTTAGAAAATTTTTTCTGTCCTGTTTTGCCCATATAATCATATAAACATATAATCACACTAAAACATAGTAATGGAAGAGAAAAAAAAACATGTTTAAGAGTGTATATCCCATTTCATCATTAACCAGCAAATATTGTTTGAGAAGACACTCTTCATTATTACTATAGGGCATTATTGAAAGACAGAAATCATTGTTCTCTGTTTGTGGAATAAAAGTCAAAAATGGTATCTGTATCTGAATCATATTCCCTGGACAGCAAAGAGGTTGAATGAGGAACAAATGGAGAGGTTTGCAGAGATTTCCTGCTTCTCAGATAGATATCTCACACGCTTCTTTAGAGTTTCAGAAGGAATGTCAAAAATAGATTTATCGGAAATTTTTAATTGTTTTCATTAAATCAATGGATCATACGAGTTCTGAAAATAAGAATTCCAAACATCAAAGACTTCAAAGAAACATTCTATCCCAAAAACAAACAACAAAAGATCATTATCTATTACCCCATTGAGAGGAAATTCAGTGGAACATTTGGTGGAACTTGGCAGCAGCTTCGGTTAATATGATTGAAGATGGGAAGATTGTGTAACTATATGATTTCAGGATTTTCACTGACTGCATCTAATTACCAGAAGGTTAATCAGCCTAGAGACAAATTGACAGAAATTCTATCACTGTTAATTTGCAAACAACATTTATCTGAGCCAAGGGCCAGTATTATCAATGCCACCTCAATGCATTCATGAATGCATCCTACAGAATAGTTTTACCACTTTTGTATGTTATCATTGACATTCTTAATGTCATGTTACATTTTATGTGATGGTCTTGACTTTCCCTTTTATTGTGAAATCTGGTTGTAAAGCATTACATGCAATAAGGATGTTTATGAAAGCAAAATTATGGGACTCAAGTAAACTGTTTGAACCAGACAAGTGAGCTTAGCAGCATGAAAAACTAGTGTACTTCTTACTGCAGTGTATACTGTGTCCAACTTGTTACTGTTTAAAAGATGCACTCTGTTATTTAGCATTGATTCCTCTTTGAGAGTCACTAAATCATAATCTGGGACCACCATACACTCTTCAAACAGTTCCTCACAACGATGCCACACAAGAACCATTTAGTCAAAGGTTTTTTAAAGAACTCTCTCTTTCTTACCTTTTTATAATCTGAAGAAACTTATTTCGCCACAAACAACCTTTTTTGAATCAGAAGGTTCTTTTGATGTTAAAAAGTTCTTTATGGAACCATTTAGACAAAAAAGGTTCTTCTATGGCATCATGAAGCACCTTTATTTTTAAGAGTGTATAACAAATTTTTTGTTACAGTGTGGTGTATATTTTAATTTATTATCATTTCTAACAATCACGAGTGTGACTGTGTCTCAGAAACTCATTTGTTTCTAAAGGAAGCTATGGTTAAACTGAGGCATCTTCCATATGGTTTTCATTCCTAAACAGGAATAGATCTGTCAGATAAGGCATAATTGGCCCAAAATCATTTCCTTTGGAGAAAAGGAGGAAAAACAACACACCAGAAAGAGAAAACAGATATGTGGCCGAGTTGTCGAAGCACATGTCCTAATCTAAACATTCTCGACCACCTAAGATTGCTGCATTAAAATCCATTTATTAAAAGTGGTAAAATATGAATTCAGTGCACTAGATATAGAGACACATGGGGTCATGATGTCATGATAGCATCTTGTTTCTGACTACATATTCATGCAGCAATTAGCTGCAATTTGACCATATTTCAAAAATAGCTGTTCCTTTGGACCATTTCTGCATTCTTTTATTCTGGCACATGATTGGCTGGTTAGATATCTGTATTATCAAAAGACGTAACTCATAAATTAGGTTTTATTATTTTTGTCTGCTTTTTCTCAAGATAACTTCTGATCATTGCATATATAAGTGGCAACAATGAGCCATTTGTATAAATTCACAAAGAATGTATTGTAGAAACATGTTCAAAGACACATTCACATATTAAATTGCAATTGTTTTCAAATTCATGATCCCATTACGAACTTATTGATACATTTCAAAGCAATACCAGCCCACTTAAAGGAGCTGAAAAGGGACAAAAACACAAATTCTCCCTCGTATCGTTTGACTTCTGCAGAACACACAAGATATATATTTTAAATAATACCATGGTTTTATGACCATTTAATTAAAGTTAATGGGGTTTGGACCCAAAATGATCTTCAAAGTATCTCCTTTTGTGTTCCACAGAAGAAACATTTTTTTTCCTTTAAAGGAGTCGTTCACTCTAAAAAAGAACATTTGCTGAAAGCTTACTCACTCTCAGGCCAACCAAGATTTACAGTTTGTTTCATGATCAGAACAGATTTGGAGAAACTTAGCCTCACATAACTCACTCACCGATGGATCCTCTGCAGTTGAATGGGTGCCGAGTCCAAACAGATGATAAAACAATACAATAATCCAGACAACTCCAGTCCATCAATTAATATCTTGTGAGGCGAAAGCTGCATTTTTATAAGAAACAAATCCATCAAGATTATCTTAATGTTAAACTAAAATATGAGTCCATACATGATAATGCTTCCTCCAGTGTAAAACCCATCGCCTGTTGTCCTCTCACATTAAAATCCACCAACAGATTTGTTTGGGCATGTAAATGGTGTTTGATCTGTGCATATTTCCCTCCCGATTCAGACGAGTTGTCCTTTTCAACTTGTCTGCAATATTCAAAATTCAAAATATTCGATTTCAAAGCAATATTATGAACAGAGGAATCTTATTTTAGTCAATTGTCACTTTTCGGTGAATTATCACAAAGGCCCAGATCACAATCAACACCATGACTCAAACTCTGATTACAAAGGGTTAATAATAGACGTAGAACAGTAATCATGACACCATCTCCATTTCCAGTGCAAGTCCAGGACCTGCTGAGATGAACAGCCTTCTCGACAGCTGGTTTATTTAGAAATGTTATTCTTAAGAACAGTAATGGCCACTTACAGAGACCAAGTCTGTTGTGAAGGCTACCAAAAAAGGAGCCTCGTGCATATCAACCTAATAAGTCATTATTCAGTCAAGTGCACTACAGAAGAACCTCTTGTTGGACACAATAATGATGTTTTCATTGGAACAAACTTTGTTTATACAGCCATGTTAACAGTTTGTGTTTTTCGTTGTTTTCTTTGGCTTTTGGGTAAATAGTACACACTTTGTTTGCTGTTGTTGACCAATAAATGTTTATTAGACCTTAGTTTCCAGAACTTTCAAATTGTATACGAAGTAACTGTAGCAAAAGTGCAAACATTTAAAGTTTTTTTTTTTTCCAGAAAAAACTTTTCAGATATCTCGAGTTTCCCAGCAGCCTGGAAAACTGATAAAAAGTTATTCATAAAAGATTATTATGACTCGATGAGGAAATGTCTACCTGAACTCATTTCTAGTAAAGGCCAGCACACATTAGACTGGAAACATACCCAAATATCAAATGATAGTGGCATCATTTACTCCAGGAAGTCTGAAGAATGAGGAACTGCTAATTCAGACTGAGCAGACCTTAAAAAAAGCTCTTTTATTACAGTTACTGTCTGCTGTAGCAAACTCTCTAGCAAAACATCAGCACATCAGAGACATCTCAAACTTGTTTTATTACATCTTAAATAACAGTACATTTTAATATAGTATCTATGTTGCATCCAGCTTTCTGTGGTACACCAACAGACTGAACTTAAATACAAAAGGTGAGATAGGGAGTGCTGAGATCTACAGTTATTAATGAAGAGAGAAAATAAGGGGAATCCATTTTAATTGAACTGTAATTAATCTTTACTGGTGGCAGCACACACAAATACATCACAATTATTGTACATTATCGCAGAGAAAGAAAAAAACAAACCATAATAATAATAATAAAAAAAGTCACAACTATTAAAGAAAGTGCATCTGTTTATAGTGGAAAAAGAACAGAAGACTGCCATGTCAGATGCAATTTAAAAACGTTTAAAGAAAAGACAGAATTTCTCGCGATTCTCAGATCGAACATTTTGATTTAGAAAACTCGCGGCTTTTCGAGCGTCTCGAACGGGACTTTTCGCAACTGTCATTTAATTTGGGAAAATTTCAGGAGGCATGGCCATGATTTACAGGTCGTCTGCAGGAAATATGTGTCGTATCTCCTTCGTGATTTCTCACATTGGTGCATAGCTTCGCCAGTAAAAGTAAAGGATGTATGCACAGCATGTCTTAAACATCTGGAATCAACAATTTCATATCGGTTTCGCCGTCCCGGTGGAGGTAAGTGGGCCTAAAGACATCAGCTCCTGTTTAAGCAAATTCTACAGCATGCGACTACGTTAATTCATGGCAGATGAAATAAAACACTTAACTTAAAAAAAAAAAAAAAATTCAGAATTATCATTATTTTCAGACACTGATTTGTACAACATTTCATTCACATAGTAGTAACTGTATTTCCAAGCACAGACAGGGCTATCTGTTCTCTCTCTGGAACTGGGCTAAAAAGAAAGAAAAAGGTTTCATTTTTCTAAACACCCATCCCGACACCACTGGAAAAAAAACAAAAAAAAAAAACTAAACATTCCCCACCCGACCTCCCTAACACCCGCCAACCAAAACAATCCCAAAATTCGGACTTGAAGCCAAAAGCTCAAAAGGAACGTATAAACGTAAAACCAGAAGATAAGCTAAGGGGTTAGTTTGAACCGTTTTAAATCCAATGAAAGAGAGGATTGTATTTTTTTTTTTTTTCGGTAAGTTTTTTCTTTTTTTACTTTTTTTTGTGCATTTTCTACATTAAAATTAGCATTCAATGTGATTAACAGCATGTGCTTGGTTAGTTAACGCTTAAAACGTTAGTCAAGTTTCTTATTGTGCAAACAAAGCTGTGACGAGACTGGAAAGAAACATTAGCTAGGATATAATGCTGCATTCGCGTGCAAGTCGGATACCCATATTTACAACAGCCATTCGTAGATAAATGAAGCGAGTACCTCGTACTCAGAAATGGCAAAGTATTTCAAAGAGATATGGCATTTTCTTTTTTTCTTTAATGACAAAGGACCAGGATGCACACTGAAAGTTAACTAATGCACAGATCAGGATTACATTTTGTAGAAAGCTAAGGCTGTTCTTATTAGCCGGTGATCGGCAATAACCCAGCGATGTTAACAATCGGAACAGATCAGAGGTGAATGTTGTTTGGGGGACGCCCAAAATGTGAATATTAAGCTTTCACAAGAGGGCGCGTGAACTTTACCTCTCGCTCGAGGCAAGCTCATGAAAACTACACAACCTCTAGAGCAACCTAGTGCACACGAAAAGAACAAATAAAACAAAACACATGATTGGCATGGTCAAAAAAGCTGCTCTTCCATCCTGGTCTAGTTTCAGCATTTTACATGACTCTTCTTGTTTTCACATGGTTTTATAACAGGATTAAAAGTTTTACTAATCTGAAACATATCATCTAAACAGATAAAACAGGCGGGAAAAAGATCTAGAAGATGGACTATCAGATAAAAGGAACAAAAGAAGAAGAAGAAAAAATAAGAGTTAAATAATTTGTACAATTACACTCCAACATTTGCTTTCTAGACACATGATACACAAGCGTGGGATGATAGTGTTTTGTGTTTTCTCTTACAGGGTGACACAGAATGGTCCGAGAGGGAATGCAAGTTATTCATTTAATACCACAGGAATTCTTCTTGTTTTTTTTTTCTTTTTCTTTTTTAAGCTGGGTGATAAAACAAATTGTGCTCTTCTTGGTGTAGGAAAGGCATTGTATTCCCTTAGAAGTTTTATTTCTTTTCATGGTGGTGTCAGTCAGTTTTAGAAGGTGTTTTGTTGTTGACGATGTTGTGAAATTTAACATTCTAAAGTTGGAATGGTCTTCCAGTCAACTTTGGAGTTCAAATGATATCTGCGGACAGATAAAAAGAGATGAAAACGATAAAGCAGATATTCAGAGAATTACTTATTTAGATCAGACAACTTCATATAAACTTGCATGATAAATGCACAAATTACTATTATATTGCAAGAAGGTACACTGAAAAAACTAAACTCATTTAGGCATAAATGGTTGGAAAAATATATTTTTGAATTTAAATAATTAAAATGGCAAGGTTGAAAACTACTGAAGTATTTAGTATTTCTGCTTGTTCTTTGCAGTTTCCTTGTATTTGTAAAACTTTACTATCAATTCTTGAGGGAAAATTGTTTCAAAGTAAATCTGAAACTAAAATAATAACAATATAACATTATGATCGATTGACTGTTCATAATATAGCACTATATCAGCTATCACAGGTATATTCTCTAGAACTATAAAGTTGCAAAAGAGCTGGCCATTACAGGTCAGCCCTCTGATCTTTACTAAAGTCTAGCCAAAAATAGCAGGAGGTGACACGAGGATAGATTTACATGGCGGGTAAAACACACAAAGTATCTCTTGTTTGACATTAGGCTGTGCTGGAAGAGGCTGACTCTTACTGTGTCGGACATGTTGTATTGAAAGCACCTTCAGCGTTCAGTTCCAGATCTTGAGGAAGCTGTCCCAGGACCCTGTAGCCACTGCCATACCATCATCAGTTACACCCAGACAGCTTACTCGGTTGTCATGGCCGGCCAGCACACCTGAAAGAGTCCAAACCTCAGTAAATCACACAATGTTTTATTGAACATTTTATGCTTGACAAAAAAATACTATTTCAGTTTTTCCTACTTTCAAATGTTACATACCTTTTAAATGTAAAAGTGGCTGAGTGAAAAAAATTTCTACATAATTGTTTCTGTGTAAGGGAGAGGATGCCGAAAAGAGTTTTTGCAATAGTGATGAACTTAAAGTTTTGCTTTTACACGGTCAAAGTCTCAAATAAAACAGAATATTGTGGTACATTTTACAAGATCATACCATTCGGTTTAGTCTTCTCCAAAATGTCATGAATAATTAAATGTTACTTTCTTTACTTCTCTGTAATTACCTAAAATTTACTAGCAATTTCTGAGTGAAAATTGCACGTTAGTTTAAAAAAAAAAAAAAAAAGATCTAACCATGCAACTTATTGGAAACGTAATATTTAAGCCAAGTCTGTTAATAAACAAATCCCATTTTAAAGCCGTTACAATGTTCAACTAATGTTTTCAATCTTCAAATGAGCTGAAACGTGGCCAGCATTGTACTGTATGCATGCACTAATAACACTGGGAACAGAAAAGCTTTTTACTCAATTTAGTGCATACAACCCACTAAATAGCATTTCAACTCATTTGAAGACTTAAAAAGTAATATTTCAACATTATAAAGGCTTTAAAATGTGCATTTTTTCTCAACAGACCTCTTACTCTGTGCAGGTTGCTGTATGCAAAAGAGACAAACATGTGGCATGTTATAATGCAAGCACTGAACCATATGTAAAACAACAGCACTGTGTGTGTGTCGTATGGTTGGTTGGTTTGTTTGCTTTCAGGGCAGTCACTAGAGCACTATTAGTAGCATATGTTTGCAGCCATCTGTGTGTGCGTGCGTGTGTGTGTATCTCACCAGCGCGGTCAGCCTTGAGGGCATCCCACACGTTGCAGTTGAAGTCATCGTAGCCGGCGAGCAACAGGCGGCCGCTCTTCGAGAAGGCCACGGAGGTTATGCCGCAGATGATGTTGTCGTGAGAGTAGACCATGAGCTCCTGGTCAGCGCGCAGGTCAAAGAGCCGGCAGGTGGCATCGTCAGAGCCAGTCGCAAACGCGTTTCCATTGGGGAAGAACTGTGGGGGGAATATGGGCTCTTTCAATACTTCTAGAAATTACATACACTATAGCGCATATTTAAAAAAAAAATGCCTAATTAAGTTTTAATCTATACTGTTGCTAATCAGAATTAGGTAGGAATACTCACACAGATGGCGTTGATGTCCGACTCGTGGCCAGTGAAGGTCTGTCTGCACATGCCCTCACGGACGTCCCAGAGTTTGGCGGAGGCATCGCAGGCTCCTGACACGAACAGCCTGGTGTCTGGAGCCAGGGACAGACTCATCACATCACCGGTGTGACCTGCGAACGTGGTCGTCTGCTGACCGGTCTCTATGTCCCAGAGAGCACTGCGGGACAGATCACAACATTCAGATGCTTCAAAACACAGACACATAACTGAGAAATCAAAACGCCTTAAGAAGTGAACTGCAACATTTCTCAGAGATGCAAATAAGAGCTGGAAAATATGATCATGTCAACATTTATAACAACAATAATAAAATATCTAAATTAAATACTGCTTATTCTTGTATCGCTTATTACATTTTTTATAGTACATTTTTACAGGAAGTTTCAATGGATAAAACAAAGCAACAATGTATTTTCAAATGTAATAATTTTAGATAATATTAGTTATTCACACAAATTAAGATCCATTTTTCTTAAGCACAAGGTGGCAGGTAAATTGTCTTGAAAAATAAAAAAGTGGGGAGAAATTATTTTTTGTCTTCCCCATAATGTTGTAGAAATGGTTCAAAAGATGTAATTTCCTGAAAGTTGATTTTATAGAAGGGCCATTTTTTATAGGAAAATACAGACATAATATAACAAATACGAAGCATATGACATTTTAATTAATATTTTTTTTAAATGCATAATCTGCTTCCTGACTGAAAAAATACAAATATTCCTCTAGGCATTGACAGCATAATCTGGTCCTAACTTCAGATGTAAGCTTTAGTATCGGAGATGTCCAAGCGTTGGGTCGCTGGGACGCAGTTCCTCACACTCACCAGGTGGTGTCGCCAGAACTTGTCACAATCTGGTTGTCATCAAGGAAGCGGCAGCAAGAGAGGTATCCTGAAGAGGGGAGGAAGTTTAATACATGATTCCAAACCAATATTTCTTCACAAAATCTTAAGAAATCTATTACACTTAAAATCGAAGTAATCTGTGAATGAACAATGTGTCATTGTGTGGAGGATTATTTACACTTGCTGTATTACTTACAGCTAATGTCATTAAACAGATACCACAAAGCAGCAAAACATTTAAATTAATATAAAATGTATTTTCCTATTTTTCTCTTGATTTAGTGGTCAAATATGACCTGGACATTACCTCATCCACACATCAACTGAACAGAATGAGAGTGCATTACGTAATCGCTGATGCTGCCATTAAAGTCGATCAGATGAGATACATTAAAGAGGGTGCAGAAAACCCCAGTGCAGTTTCATGCTGTAATAACAGGTTTGCAAAACACAGACCCTTGTGTATATTCACAAGAGCCAAGATCCGAGAGAGAGAGTGTGTGTGTGTGTGTGTGTGTTTGTGTCTGTGAAGGACACGTCCTGTACCTGTGTGTCCGGCCAGCTCACGGCTGACGCGCACGTTCCCCTCGCGAGTCTTGAGGCTGTAGATGGAGCAGATGTTGTCTAAGCCTCCACAAGCAACGTAATTCCCTGAAGGAGCGTAGGCACAGGTCATCACCCAGGAGGAGCGCAGAGGAATGGCGTGGACCTGAAACACAACACATGAATGCTCAGGAAAAGACAGAGCACAGGAACTAATAAAAATCTGTAGCAGAAACAATTTAAAATAGCTGATCATCAGAGGGTCTCTATCGGTTCCTGTTAGGGCAAAACATGTCCATGCAAAGATCAGGAACTTGCTTGCAACTTTTTTTGAGCATTTGAGATTTTAGTCATTCCCTTCCTGCAACATCCTCACAACTAGTTACTAGGTTTAACAATTGTTGTTTTGCTTTTTTATTTTCCCAAGTAATAGTGATGCTTGGTCTGAATTAATTCAAGAAAATAAACAGGAGTTCACTGAACAAATATATATTTCCATTTTTTTTTTTTTTATGTGGTTGATTATTAAGATGAATGTATGGTCATATTTTTAAGATGTATAATGCACATTTAAAAAAAAAAAACCCAAAAAAAACAAAAACAAAAAAAAGTTAACAAAACCATTATAATAAGAATTAGAAAATGTGTGGTTTCTGTGGTTTGACTGATTTAAATAAGAATTTTACTCAAATGAAAAAAAAAATGAAAAAAAAAAAAAAGGCCATAAAAAGGTAAAAATTAATTCCACCCCAGAAAAGAGGTGCAACTTGCTAAAACTCATCCTGTGCTAGTGAAATGTTTTATATGAAATCAAAATTCAAGAAAAGAATGACAGATATAATACCTTATTTGTGGTATAACTGTCCCAAATAATGAGTTTTCCATCCTGGGAGGCACTGACGAGCAGCCTGCACAGAAAACAAGACCACAGGTGAGCGAGTGCGGTTTACACAACTACAATCAGGAGGATTGTCTCCCAGAACAAATCTCAAACTATTCCCAGCACCATTCGGCACAAAAATGGTATGGATTTTTCTTGGCTGTGGCTATAATAGTAACAACATGCTTAGTCATAACACCTACATATAACCATCGCTCACCACCTACACAAACACAATAAAAGAACATGATTCAATTCAATAGGGATAGCATGCAGTGGCCACCACATGAGCCATGAACCTGTCCACCTCCACAGTGTAAGGGAAACCCCTCGGTGTATCTCACCCTGATGTAGAAGGATGTTTTCAAAGGGCTTAAAAATAAGGTCATGCCATCATGCAAATAAGGTGATGGAGCTGTTCTGTACCTGGAATCGGTGCCCCAGTGCATGGCGTAGATTTTAGCCAGATGTCCTCGCAGTGTTCTTCTTGTGCGCATCTGGATTCGGCCAACAGGGTCGATGTTGGCTGTGATCTGAAAACAAGTATGCAAATTTAAAAAAAAACATATACACAGATGGCATCAATTATAGAGATTAATCCATTGATTTAAATAACTGTTACTTAAATTGACATATTTAAACAGAAAATTTGAATAAAACTGTTTCTTACCTGTGATAGTGTAGCATCTGCACAAGCTTTCCTTGCATCCTAGGAAAATAAAGAAAAGGAGAAAAGTTTAGATGCTGTGGAACGAGGCATTATTTCATGATTATGGAATATACAAAACATTTAATGTTTAGTATATAATAACCATGCAGTAGTCCCCATCAAGCTAGCTTGTAAACTCATGGATCTCGGCCTGAATTCTTCACTCTGCAACTGGATTCTTGATTTCCTCACTGGTAAACCTCAAGTGGTGAAAGTAGGCCAGTTCTCCTCCAACTCCATCACCCTGAACGTCTGCTCTACTCTCTCTACACACATGACTGCGTGTCTTACCACAGATCCACATCTATTATCAAATTTGCTGATGATACTGAGGATCTGGGCCTCATTTCCAACAATAATGAGACCGCATACCTGGATGAGTTAGAGAAACTCACATCATGGTGCCAGGACAATTGTCTCTCTATGAATGTTATTAAAACTAAATATCTGATTGTGAAATTAAGAAGATACAGAAGCTGCCCTATTCTCCTCTTATGATCTTCAGGACCCCTGTGGAAAGGATGAGCAGCTTGAAGTACCTTGGTGTAAACATCTCTGAGGACCTGACTTGGACATCACACATTCAAACTCAAGTTAATAAAGCCAGGCAAAGACTGTACCATCTGCAACAAGATGAGAAAATTCAGGGTTTTGCCAGCAATCCTGAAAACTTTCTATTCAGGGGCTATAGAAAGTGTATTGACTCAGTGTATCTCAGTGTGGTATGGGAACCACTCCAGTCAAGAATGCAAAGCCCTGCAGAGAGTTGTGTGCTTAGCTGAGCGCATCTCAGGGTCTGCTTTCCCCTCTCTACAGGACATCTACCTCAAACACTGCAAAAGCAGAGCTGTTCAAATCATTAAGGTATCCAACCACCCTGGTAACTGTCTTTTCACTTTGCTGCCATCTGGTAAGCGCTTCCATAGCATGATGGCAAAAAAAACAGCCCCTTTCACACTTCAATTCTGGAAAATACACGGGTAATGTATCCCAGCAATTGTTCCTGGGTTGCTAGATTCCCCTTTCACACTGACAGTGATTTCACAGAATATGTGCATGCGTTCACACACATCCCCCGTAAAGGTCCCGAGTCGAAAACGCTAGGCAATTTAACGTTCCTTTAAACTAGCAAATGATCTCAGCTTCAGCGTGGATAGTGAGGAACTACCTGATCTCCGCTTCATTACAGTTTGCACATATTGTTTCATTGTGAACGTTGATCTGCCTTCAAAATACTTGTCTGTTTTGTTTTTGATTGCGTTCACACAGAAAGCGATCAGGCAATTTCTGTTTTTATTTACTTTTTTTTCCTCTATTGCTGCTATGTAAAGACGCTGTACAACCTGTTTGCACATTCTTCTCTTGTACACTCCTGTATATTCTTTAATTATTGCACTGTCCATGAAGTGGACCTGACGTACATTTCACTGCTGGTCATATGCTCTCCATATAACCATGTATGTGACGAATAAAAATCTGGAATCAAACAGAGTAATCTAACTGGTAGCATTATTGACCTGTTATGGTTAATTTAATCATTGATTTGATTGATTAGGGCTAAAAGGTCAAAGATTTTATACAAATGTGGCCCTGGACCCTGAGGGTGCAATCTAAATATTTAGAAAAATCACCTTTGGATTTGTCCAAATTAATTTCTTAATGCATATTACTAAACAAAAATTAAGTTTTAATATATTTACGGTAGGAAATGTACAAAACATCTTCACAGAACATCTTTGCTTAATATTCTAATGATTTTTTGCATACAAGTAAAAGCAATAATTTTGACTCACACAATGTATTTTGGCTATTGCTACAAATATACCCCAGCGACTTATGACTGGTTTTGCGCTCCAGGGTCACAAATGAGGATATTTCAGAACATAAGAACTGAGAATTGGTAAAATTATCTCAGGCCGACATAAAATGTAAAGCGGCTTCATGGAGGAAGTATCGGGTGTAAATGTTTTCTGGAACTCAGTGAGGAATAAGAACAGAACAGTTACAGTAAATGTTTTTCCTGCATAGTGTAGAATTATGTAAATAACCGCCCTCTGTATTTAAATGTCTTTTGTTTAAGCAAATACGTCTGGGTAACAAGAGACTACCGAGTAAACCGGGTTGAAAAAAAATAAAAAAAATAAAAACAAACACGCACATACTTCATAGGACTTAATAGCTTGATTGGAAATATGTCTAGTTTTAATACAACTGATATTTTAAATATAGCAGACATGTCAAAATCTCAATTAATATGAACGCAAACTTTTTTTTTCTTTCTGGTGGTTGAAATTTAACACAGCAACAACCGGAGGCTACACTTACTCTTTTAAACCTGGAGTTTTAAAGTGGCCCTATTATGGATTTTTTTAAATTACCTTTCATGCAATGTGTAACACAGCTCCAAGTGAATGAAAAAATAATGCAAAGTTTTAAATCTAAAAGTGCAATGTATAAAGTTAGTGTCTTTCAAAAGAAATATTGACTCATGAAAACGACTCATTAAAAAAAAAAAAAATCTTAAGCTGTTTGAAGTTCACGTCAACATGAAACATTAGCATATTTATGCCCGCCCACTTGCATGGGAAACCTTGAACCTCCCCTTCCTCAAACACCTTAGCATATTCCTGTGGAGAAGATGCTGTGCTCTGCACTGTGAGGGTAAATTCTTTTATAAATGCCGAAATATTATATATATATATATATATATTAGGGGTGTAACGGTTCACAAAATTCACGGTTCGGTTCGATACGATACACTGATGTCACGGTTCGGTTCGGTTCGGTTCGATACGTTTTAGATACAGCAAAATGTAAAAACATCTCAACTTTTCAGAATGCCGCAAGCGCACCGCGGGTCATGTGACAAGAACCAACCAATCAGCTTCATCCTTTCCCGTAACAACGTTGAGAGCTCAGCCAAGATGAAGGAACAGCTGATCATAGTTGTATATGGATTGCAATTTTGAAATAAATTCAGTAGCAGAGCTACTGCAAGCGATTTTTAGAGCTGCAAATCCATTTATCCTTCGCTGAAATTTCCGTGTCTCATGGAGAGAGCACGTCATTGTTGCTTAGCAAAGACAGACGCCTCATGAGCGCTTCTGCCCGAGCGCTTTGGAAAGGAGGAGAAAGACGCGCTTAGCGTTTTCCATGCGTTTTTAGGCACGATATGTGAACGGCCCCTAAGGCGCTCGCTCACTCAGCACGCGCTGAAGGCTCGTTGCAAAATGTCTAATGCATTTAACAGACCAGAAATATAAGATCCTAAAATAACCAACAGGTCTGGTGTTTGGGTTGGATTCCCTGTAAGCTATAGTGTCTAAATGCTGCAGGGATAGTTTGCTGCGTGCATGTTTCTCCTTTTTTTCGTCTTTTCCCAGATAGTACTGACGCATATATCCCAGATATTCCCGCTGTTTTTTTTTTTTTTTTTTTTTTTTGTAATCCCGCTGGTGTACCCTGTCATGTTGCAGATGCGACATACCGTTGTTTTTTTTATCCACCACTCTCTTGCCATCACCATTATAGCTTAAAGGGAATCCAAAGTGCACCCAAACACCAGACCTGTTGGTTATTGGAGGATCTTCTCATTTCTAGTCTGTTAAACGCATTGGCTATTTTGCAACGAGCCTTCAGCGTGTACTGAGTGAGCGAGCGCCTGCTGAGTAGCCT
This sequence comes from Carassius gibelio, assembly GCF_023724105.1. NCBI lineage: Eukaryota > Metazoa > Chordata > Actinopteri > Cypriniformes > Cyprinidae > Carassius > Carassius gibelio. Next base: position 28,811,926 of record NC_068376.1, read on the forward strand.
AACATAAACATATAAGATGGTGTTTTTTTCTTCTTCGGGAGTGTCAGGGGCGTTGCCTGTTACGTTGTTTGGGTTATTGGGCTACCTTGTTGAACGCATATCATTATATTTCTTTCTCTCTCTTTTTTTTTTTTTTCAAATATAATTAATTACTCCAACGAACCGTTCGGTATACATAATGCGTACCGCGTACCGAACCGAAAGCGTCGTACCGAACGGTTCAATACGAATACGCGTATCGTTACACCCCTAATATATATATATTATATATATTCATTTCTCCTCCAACTTCAAAATCATCCCACATCAATGCAGAAGCACAGACCCAGAGTTTACAAAGTGAACGTGCAAAGAGGGTCAAACACCTTTTACCCCCCCAAAAAATAAAAATAGTAGGTAAAATAACGATGTAGGAAAAAAAATGTTCAGAGTTTTAAGAAATACCCTGTCTTGAACAGTTGTAAACAGACAGAGTACGCCATGTGCCTCGCAGAGCTAGACAAGATGAGCATTTGTGGTGAAAAAATTAATAAAATACTATATAAATATGTTAGATTGGAAAACTAATCCATATGAACCAAGCGGTTTAGTTCAAATTTTCTGAATTGAATCGATCGCTTGTTACGGTCGGAAAGATATAATTTAGGCTTTTACTCGCTCTGACAGCATTCTGTCATCAAAAATATCTTAATTTGTGTTCCGAAGATGAACGAAGGTCTTATGGGTGTGGAACGAAATGAGTGAGTAATTAATGACATAATTTTCATTTTAGGGTGAACTAACCCTTTAATAGGATAATTTACCCAATAATGATAATTCTGTCATCATTTACTCACTCTCAGGTTGTTCCGACCTGTATGAATTTCTTTCTTCGACTGAACATGAAAGATGATACTTTGAAGAATGTTGGTAACCAAACAGTTGCTGGCCATCGTTGACTCCCATAATATGAAATAAATAAATAAATAATATATATTATATATATATATATATATATATATATATATATATATATATATATATATATATATATATATATATATATATATATATATATATAGTGCAAATCTATGGAGACCAGGTACAGTTTGGTTACCAATTTTTTTTTTCAAAATATCTTTTGTTTTCAGCAGAAGTCAGATGTACAGGTTTGGAACAACTAGAGGGTAAGTAAATTAGAATTTTCATTTTTGGGTGAACTACCCAACTTAAAATGCTGTATAATGCAGTTGTGTATGATATCAGAAAGGTCCTCACTCTGATCTGGTTCTTCAGCTGCTCGGCCTCCTGGCGTAACTGGTCCAGTTCACTCATTTTCCTCTTCTAAAGCTCAGCCTCACTCCTACTGCCGGGACACGTTCTGATCTACAGCAGAGAAAAAGAAAGAAAAGACATTTAGGCTATGAATCAAATGTTATCCCCCTTCAAATGACAGACAAATTTGGCCATCTTGAGACCAAGTTTGAATTTGAATGTGCATATTCACAGTTTTAAAACAAGTAAACTGGTCTCAGCATCAGATATAGAAACAACCATATTGTTTGCACTAACATTGCACACTAGCTGCATCTACAAGAGGAATAATCTTTGCATTTACCATGTCATGTACATTTGTAACATTTGTTAATGGATCGCTAGTAGAGTGTTTATCAATACACAAGGCTGTAAATTCAAGATCCCACCCCGCAGCATTACCTACTGAAAGCAACCAAAGAACCATTTCCTCTTGTGGTGAAATGAGTTGTTGCTCCTTAATGAAAAATGCAGAAGTACAAAAACAACAACAGCAAGGAATGAGCGAGCTGTGATTCTGTCCTTTCATTATGTAAATAACCAGCAATGGAAAAAAAAACAAACACAATATCCTAAATTAGAGCTCGAAAAAAAACGGACTAAAATTTAATTTGGCACATTATGGAAATAAAATGCCAAAAAAAAAAAAAACAAGCAGTATATTTAAATGACGATGCAGGGCAGAACTCTATTTTTTCTATTGGGAATTGATTGGATGAAAACTGGGCACTACATCGAACAATGGGGTCATGTGGTTGAAGGGAGGGGCTGAAAAAAATAATAAAAAAATGAGCTTGATTAAATCAGCTAAAAACAAAACAAAAGGACAGTTGTTTCAAATGCGGAGCAAGTTATTTCCTTTTAATGTCATTTCAATGTCCATAGTAAGCAACTATTCTTTGTCTGGTTTCCAGGCTGAAATGCTGATTCCACGCAGCAATTCCTTTATAAAAATAAACCGACACACTCTGAAACCCTTAAAGCCTGTCCATTTTAGGGATATGCCGGTATCCAATTTTCATGTTGACAGTATACGGTATTGTAACGGTATAAGTAGTCATAATTACAGTATCACAGGTTTGATATTTTTTCTTATAACAAAAATAACTGAACATTTAAATACAATAAATTAAATACATATATTATACACACAGTTGCAACTTTAAATTTTAACGCGTTATTAAATATCGGAACACCTAATGAATGTTCAGAAGAATTTATAATTGGCAGTTTGTGTTAACTAATGAATGAACTAATTTTAATTAATGAAGACCTATTGTAAAGTTTGAACGTACAATAAAAATGTAAAACACTTTCAAACAATAACTAGAGCATGCAGTAGTCCAGATTAAAATGAAAATAAAGCCTATTAAGTCTAATTATTTAACTATTTTACGCCTTGATGAACACCATAGCAAATCCACAAATTTAAATGGCCATTTAAATATGTTTTAGAAAGTAGTGAAGCTTCTTTATTTATGGGGTTTCCAGAGTAAAGGCTGCATTTTCTGCAGTTTAACGCCATCTGATGTCCGAGAGTGAATGTCTCTCACGAGTTCCCCATGTGCTTCTCATGCGTGCTTGTTTACATCAGAGTGGCACACTTGTCTTAAGCAGCACACGGGGTGTGATGCATTTTGACCAGTTGATGTGAACTATTCCCAAAAATGCATTCCAAATTCGGAATAATTTGTCATACACAATTATTCACGGTATTTTGAAGTGTCCACAATAACAATATCGTGAATATTCATTGCCGTGATATATCACATTACAGAATACCGGCACATGTATAGTCCAATTTAATCTTAAATTTAGAGCAAACACTTGACTGACGAACAGCAAGTCCTTCTAGACCAGCTCTCATCCTATTAGCGTTCCTAGCCCACAGCAGTGTTTTCACACCTCTCTCTCCACAGTGTCATCGACATAATCCTAGGACACGCTTGATTCAGCTCCTTAAGGCAAATCCAGTTAAGACACACCGGGGACACTGATTGGAAGAGCAGCACCTATCCTGCTGACCCAAATTCTTCATGCGCTCAGACAAACGGCTGATGAAGGCAGATGTGTTACTGGGCCATCAGAGTGTATACATCTAACGCTGGAGAAAGGCAGCTAAAGATGGGATTAATTTTAAAGGAACGTGAAGTGCAAGGAAAGGATCTGCATGCTGTAGGAGATGCAATGATGAACAAACGTTTCAAATTCACACTAGGAGTGAAACGGTTCATCTTTTTCACAGTTCGGTTTGTTTCACGGCTTTAGAGTCAAGGTTTCGGTACAGTTCAGTATGTGCTATGTTTATGGAAAAACTATAAAAAATCTTCTCACTGCGCATGCAAGCTCGCATCATTTGGCACTTAAATGTTTAAACTGACAAAGCTTAAATGAGTTTAGTTTAAACATATCAACGTGTGTGTTCAGGTCTCACCTGTGCGCTATCAGCACCCGGGTGATGACTAAATTTCTTTCAGTGACTGTTCCATCCCTGATTGACACATGTACAACTGTGGCACATTCATGGTCATGTGCACTGCAATGGGCTGTTACTCCACAGATATAGTAAGGAAGATTTGGTTGAGCAGACAAGACCAAGTTGCATTTATGGTCTATTCAAATACAAAATATTACTGATTAGTAGGGCTGAATGATATATCGTTATCGTATCTATATCTAGATATGAACTTTCAAGATATTAATATTGAAAAAAGCAACGATATAGACGATATAGATTTCCCCTCTCCGCGCTCGCCCTGCATACAACTCTGGCAGTCACAACAAACATCAGTTTTACGAGTGCCCTTGACTGCAGCGCTAAAGCCAGTGCGCACACACTACCAGGGACGTAGGAACTATATTGTGAGAGGGGGGGGCCGCGTTTCCATGGTGACGCGTCATTGCTTGTCACGTGACACACTGCAGTAGCAACAGCGCTGAATGAATGATGATCTGCTTTTATATAATTTTTCTTCTTTTATTCAGAATATTCACAAATGTGTTAGTTAAGGCATGAAATATCTTATATTTCGATTGTCAAATACATGCAAGTGGAAGTATATTGTTGTTTAAACTCCTTTATAACGATCGCTTTAGTTGAGCTGTATGCGCGATGGGTGCCGCCGTGTTAGTTTGTGCCGCAGACGCAGTTCAGACAATCTGATCTGTTGGATTTACAACCTCTATGTTTACAACACGTGAAATCATCCACTTCTCCCGAAATACTTAAAAGTAAGTGGCTGGTGAACTGGGAATAGAATATGTAAACACTGAAGTTACTTACACAATGTGTATCTGATATGAATAAAACGTGTCGAATTATTATTACCTCTTCCATAGACATCAGTGTGTGTATTTTACAAACTCTAAATGTATTGTTTTTTAGTACTTATGTGAATTTATTTGTTTGAAAACTAAAATAAACAGTATTTGGTTGAAAACACTGAAAAGTTGCGACCTCTTCGTCTGGCGCGAATGATTTCAATGTAAAGACACGTTTACGTGCGTCTGGAGGTCTCGCGGCGCAGTAGACGAGTTATGAGTTATGAAAAGGACCATTGCAAGCTGACAGCGACCAGCTTTTGTGGTGGAAATTGGCAGTAATACCCCCACCTTGCGCAGCTGTACCTGAGTGTCCCAGGGACATCAGTGCGGTCGGAGCACGTCTTCTCAACAGCTGGAAATATAGTGAATAAAAAAACGCTCTGCTCTGGACTCCGAAAATGTTGATCGACTTGTTTTCCTGTCCAATGAATCTGTAATGGCCTTATTTTGCGCCTTTTTGCGCATTACAATATGCCTGCCTAGTGCCGGTTACGTTCAATAAAAAAAACACACATGGCCTGTTCTCAAGTCCATTTAAAGTTTCATTTTTTGAACAGTTTTTTTTTTTAAATGGATTGAATCATTATTACAAAATAATCTTGGAGATTTTTGAATTGCCTAAATCATAAATAAAGCCTGCAGTGATGTTTTTCTTTTGTTATGGCAGCCGTCCCCTCTGCATATATATTTTTGAGAATGTTGCACTCCTGTTGCCGTTTGTTATTCTTCACGAAAGTTCATGCCAATAAATAAGAAATATTGCTGACTTGTGCGTTTCCAGCGCTCTCTTTACGTTCGGCCGTTATTTGACGTTGAAAAAGGAAACCATTTTTTTTTTTTTTTTAGACATGGTAAATCGATTTTACAACCGATTCAATGAACACTTATGTCTTAAAAATCGAAAATGATTTTTTCACAAAAGTGACAGCACTAGCTCTGAGCGCGCCTGTCTCTGGCCGCCCCCCCAGCCCCCCATGTTCCAACGTCTATGCACACTGTACAGAGAAAGCGGATAAATTAGAAAGAAAGAAATGAGTGCGGGAGATAATGCGGCCGGTGGCAGTGCAGAATCTGACTTGGTGCCAAAACATAAATCATCTTCCATAATTTGGAAGTATTTTGGATTCAGAAAAGACGATGTAAACCAGAGTGACGTGTTGTGCAGGTCGTGCTTAGCAAAAGAACACGTGGTCATATCGTATCGATAGAGATATCTGGCATGAAAATTGAGATATGAAATTTTGTCCATATCGTTCAGCCCTACTGATTAGGGATGTTCATTTCGCTTGTTAACCAATTATTAACCGTTGACCAACAACATTATTTTAAAATTAAAATTGAATTAAAATAGAAAGGATAAGTCTGTAAACCATTAAAAATACTAAAATTTCCCACAGATTAATTTTACATGCACAAAAAGCAGCAAACAACAGAACATGAAGATTCACATGGTCTTCATATCACATCACCCACCTGCAATGCTTCTGAAAGCCGGAGAAAAACATAATAAATCAAGACTACTCACAACTACTCACACACATATATATGCGGTCGCTGTGATTTTGCCAAGTAAGACATGTTCCTGGATCAACATTATTGTCCAAAAAATTGGAATGTTATTCCAGGATCAACAAGGATGTTGATCCAGGAACATGTTGTACTTGGTGAAATCACACTCACCATACAAATACACATATGTGTATATCAGTCCCTCCAGAAAAACACAGATTTTTTTTGTGATTGTTGCGGGCAAAAATCCTTGATTTTGCGGCACATTTTCTGAAATTTTATGAAATTGCGTGAACTTGCAAAAACTGTTTTTTTTTCTCACTAGGCTACTACCTTAAATGTAAAGAGTAATTTCTTATTACTTCCTATGATAAGCGAGCATACTAAATCACAGAATATTTAAATTGCAATCTCTTACTGCAACGTAAATTATTTTACATACTACTAATATAATTACAACTAAGTTCTTGGTACTGTTCTGTAACAAAAAAGTGCAATCTTACAACTGTAAAGTTGCATCAACTTCCGAATGAAACAACAACAGTGTTAGTAGCCTAGAGAGAAGGGGGTGTTGGGGGAATCACCGTTTTTTCTCTATTTCATCAAACCGCAGTTTTCGCAAGTTCTCGCAATGTAATTTGGCTCCACTGTCATGTAAAAAATCGGGAAACTGCTTCGCGCTTATTTTTGTTGGCAAATAAGAATGATTTGCGCGCTTCAAGTTTCACCCAGGTTTCAATGCGGGGTTTGCAGATGATGTTCACGTAACGAAATTACGTCACTTCATAAGGTTCCCATGGCAATAGGGGGAAAATGGAGCTTTACTTGTGTGAAGTAAACGCAATTTTTTTTCAACTTTCTGCTAATATATATGTGAGTTTTTTGCAACGAAAATACAGAGATTATTTTGCCTTCTTAAAAATCGGCAATTTATGCGGCAAAAGATCGGCGTATTTGAAAAAATACAACCCCGCATAAATATGCGGCCTTTGGCTGATTATGCATTAAATCAGGCGATCGCATAATCGCGTTTTTCTGGAGGGACTGGTATATGTATGGTGAGCATGATTTCACCAAGTACAACATGTTACTGGATCAACATCCAGGATATTAGTGGTCAACCGATATGTTTTTTTTTTAATGAACAGCGCTTTCTTCCACCCTCAATACCCATGGCTGAAGCAAAGCACTGAACCACCAGTTGCTCCCCAGGCCGCTGGATATAGCTGCCCACTGCTCCAGGTGTGTGTTCATGATGTGTTCACTTCTCACTGCTGTGTGTGTGCACTTGGATGGGTTAAATGCAGAGAACCAATTCCAAGTATGGGTTACCATACTTGGCAAATGTCATGACTTTCACTTTCATAATTTGAAATCACAAGATTAAAGTTTAAAGCATTCAATTCACATGGACTGACTGTCCTGCAGACAACACGTGATCATGCTGGATAAAAATGCACACGTTACAAGATCTCACAGCTGGATTCGACTAAGTTTGTAAGGTTTGTGAAATGAAATGTTCATTAGTCATTCAAAGATTTGTTTAAATTATATAAATGCATATTTGATTGATGCTGAAGGCAAACAGGAAAGTATTATAATGTTTGTCTATTACTAATAGGCCTAATATTACAGCAACTCAACTTTCTGTATACATGAATTCCTTTGTTTAATCGTTCTGATTATTAGACAGACATTATCCGTATTAGACAGAACTGTTCACAATGATGACGAACAAGAGAGTTTTCAAGAGCTCTCAGCGCCGTCATATGCAGAGTTTAGGTTAATTTTTTTCATTGATTGCACCGACGCCACATGCACGCACACAGTTAAGCATTGCTACCTTGACAATGCAGCCTGTTACAGTTTGTCAAACATATGGGAAAAACACTTTAAACCCATAGCGTAATTTAACCATGCAGCAAACCTTTTTAAATATTTTGATAAATTACTGAAAAAAATAAATAAATTACTTTTTAAACTGCTTAACTGACTGTATTAATCGGTCAAAATTCTTATATTTATTTGAGTTGTTATACAAATGGGTGAATTGACTATTCTAGGCCAATATCAAAATTTGACAATTTGCAAAACAATTTGCACAAGCACAATATTCAAGCGTTCAAGATTCAAGCTTGAGCAAAGACTGTCCAGTAGAACAACAACACCTGGGAAGGGCTGATTGGAGAAAGGATGAAGAAATGACGATAATTACAAGATTTGGATCAGCTGTGGACAATAAGGCAATGATCAATACTTTTGAGTGATATTAGCACTACATAACAGAGAAGCCACACATATGCTCTTTACGCCCAGATATCTGTGGTTGAGCAATCTAAATGGAGCACTAAAAATTTGGTTGGATCCATTTCCTGTAATTGCCATTCCTCTCGTGCATTATGCCATGTCCTAATTGTGACATCAATGGTTCCCAGCTTGAAAAGTGAAAGTTGGCTGCGTGAATGAGCAAGATGGATACGCTAATCGAAGACTAGGGATTTTCATAGTGGAATCAGAATTTTCTAATCTTGCAGATATTCTACTGATCATCATGTTTTGGGGGCAAGGCAACAAATGAGACATTGCAATTTGCTAATCGCAAAGCCTGCGATGTGGACGCGATATTAGTCTGTTCTAGAGCATATGCATGACTGCAGCATTGAGTGACAGAGTTACTAACCAATAGAGTGAGCGCACCTCCTTTCTCCCCAATCAGCACTGCTCTACTCTAGCCAACTGTGTAAATGCTCATTTATAAAAAAATAAATAAATAAATACTGATAGCAGGAGAGAGACAGAGTGATATTATGGCGTCTACAGGGTCAGGTCAATAGTTAGGCAAATTAAAACTAAAGAAAAACGTTAAGTAACTTAAGCTTTGAAAAGACATACAATGAACAAAAAAGATAATTTACAAGAGCTGCATCACAATGCATATCAAGAGCATCTCTTATGTTCTGAAGCTGTTCCATAGTTCAATGTGAGGTAGAGATTAATATTGAAGTCATTAAATTCAAGTTCATATAAACTATCGCTGCGGATGTCCGTCATCCTCCATTCAGTTACAGCCAAAAACTATCTTCAAGAGCGCAGAGTAACTGAGGATTACAACTGTTCTAAGAAAAGGCTCATTAAACTAACGCACACATTTAATAGACTACATATCAATTTATCTTCCCTTTGTACAAGTGATGTCTGGTTCGTGAATGAATCGTTCGATTTAACCGGTTCTTCTTAGTGAACCAGTTAAACCAGTTCACCAAATAGGACTAGGGGTGCTCCGATCACAATCGTCTGATCGTTATGCGCATCTCGTCAGTAAAGCAGGTTCTCTAATCAGTGGTAAATTCCACCAGGTGCTTCACATAGAGCAGCTGTTACTACATAGAGCCGTTGAACATCTGAAGTGCATTCTAATTTCAAACTTACATCGCAGTCTGTTCATTATTAAAATAAAGTACAGTCAACCAAACATTTAAAAAGTTACAATGATCAGTTTAAATACACCGTATACCGGTCCACTCTGCTGTTATGCCAAGGACGTTTTTGCTCATGTGAAGAGGATGATTTGTTCCGTCTAGTTTACATTAAATATATATATATATATATTATAGTTTAACATTCAGATACACTGCGAATATGGAAACATTTGGATATGTGCAGAACGAGAGGTGAGCAATAACCTCCAAATACATCTCGTCAAACCTGCGCTCGCTCGTCCTCGTATGGATCGGATCATTTTTCGGATCAGCAAAAAAAAGGCCAAGACAAATAAACATACGTTTTGTCTTTTTTTTATTAACATTAAATTATTAAATTAAAATATATGAAATAAACTGGCATAATATCTTCTTTATAACATAATACCCCGACTTCTCATCTCTCAGTCTGCTGTGATGAAGTAAGCAGTTATCGTCACATAGCTCTCAATCCCCTGAGCACAACAGGGGATGCTTGGGATAGTTCATCCACAACTTTTTTCTTCTCCTGTTCATAAAGATCTGGCACATTCTTTTCACTTGTTTCCTTCATCATTATATCTGACAGGAAAGCCTAAATGCGCGGTGCGTTTAAGCTCCTCCGCTCCGCATTACCACTGAGTGTGGACTGAACATGCGCAACTTTTTTTTTTTTTTCATAATTCAATCCACGGGTCACGTGTGTGCCGAACCGAAGATATTGATCCGAACGGATCACGGATCAATGATGATCCGTTGCACCACTACTATAGTGTCATTTGAAAACACTGCGTTTTAAAATACATGAAAAACGAGCACCATGAAACCATTTAAAGAGGCGCATTCAGAGGTCTCCTTGACGGGAAACGGTCAACAAAGTAAAATAATCTTAAACGGATGGCGCACTCTCTTCGTTTTATCAAATGATCATAATCACATTTATTCATTTCAGCATTCTATTCAGACTAAAACCCCTTTATCTCGTGTGAGAAAGCTTTTTTTCCAAGTGGCTTTTGCACATAATAATAATAATACTGCTGCAGACGCATTTTGCAGAATTAAGGTTATCACTTGATCGTTAAACGACGATTGATCATGGAAATTATCAAATGTTGACATCCCTAAATACAAATGAGTTGGATGGAAAACTGATTATTGTCTGCATCAAACCATGCTTCCGGACAAATGTTATTCACCGTTCTGGACAGCTCCAGGACAGCGGTCTCTCGGAGCGCGGTGCTGTCTGTGAGCGGGTTGGAGTAACGGAGCACTCAATCACGCTGCAGGGTTTGTGAGAGCTGCCAACTTCTCCACCCCATTTACAGAGTGAAATTCTCTGACTACCCTTATTTCCCAGGTCTGTTGTTGAATCTTCCAAAAGTTTTGGCTTGGGGTGCTTCACATGCAGTGGCAGCAGCAGCACTTTCCACCGCGCCAATAACACGGGGCTGCCCGCCGACGTGCCTGACTTTAAATCGGTGCTACTAAACACAGATATCGGCCGATGCCAATATATTAAAAAATGACAAACATCGGCCCAATATATCGGCCGACCGATATATCACGCATCAAATCGTTGACTATTCAGGGTCACCCCTAGAAAGAATTAAGCGTCACATGTAGGGTTTCTTGCATGATCAAACGATTAAAGAACATTTGGGAAGTTACACGCATAGCAAACATATCTCAAAAACTGATAAAGAAAGGCAGAAGATAATAAAACACACAACTCAAAATGACTATGGATATGGTCTAACAGAGAAGATATTTAAAAAGTATGTTGATGATGACAAGCACATTGCAAGTAACTTCCTGCTACTTGCTTAGAAATTCCTGAGATACCAGATTCACTGTCACATGGCCAAGACCTTTAAAAATTCCTTGAAGTTTCCGGTTACTCTGAATTTCTTACCTTGCGTGGCTTGCACAAGGCTCCTTGTGTTTGACAGCCAGAAAATGTTTCTCTTGGTGAACATCTTATCCTTTCCAATATACTTGCTTCTTCCTGATAGGCTGACCTCTTAAATGGGCCTGCATCAAGACAATACGCCTAAGTCCTCTAATCTTGCTGATCAAAATGACATGGTTACAAAAGGTAAGTCCCTTATCTCACATTCAGTACAGCACAACTACTCAACCCAACATGAATACTATGAGAGAGGCACCAATATGTCAAGTTTGTTGGATATGGATTGCGATTACTGTTTTTTTTTTGGTCAATACCCGTAATAATATCCAATCCATATTAAAAATAGATATCTTTTTTTTATGCATATAAATGTGATTTCCCCAAATCACTGCTTGATTTGGGGAATAAGAAAATTAATATTATTGCCATTTAATATCAATCCAAACCCTGCCAATATATGTGAAAAAATAAAATAAACTTGAATATTTCAAAACACCGATATTAAAATCTTACAATATTGACCTAATCATGCTATTGCAGATCACCTTTAAAAAGTCAAACAAAATAAACAGACCATTTATTACCCATTTATAACATTTTTTTCCATTGAAAACAAGCAATGGAAAAAAACCTGGATATAACAGGCTTACAATATGACGCTGATCATTTAAAAAGGAAGATAACAAATATTGGCTGATACTGATATTGTCATCAATATACACAAACATGATGTAGTTACAAACCCACACCAGGAGCAGGGTTCACCTCTTATTGTCTGCTGGAATTAAACTTCATTATGGAAAAATACTGAATATTCTGTGTCAAAGAGCAGAGTATAAGATAGCACAAAGCAAAGTCGAATGCAGTAAGGCATCAACATGTGTGCTAGCAGAGCTCAATCTCACCCTCTCAACAAACACTTGATCAGAGTCAGCTGACTGCAGGACAAAAAGAGAGCTGTAAGAAATGGCCTAAAGGTGCCACAGACTGCGTATTTGCAGGTCACTTTAGGGCAAATCTTTCTTAGATCCTTTTAGAAAACATTTATTTCACAAAAACCTTTGTAAATGATCCAAACACTCTAAAAATGTTTTACATGGTAACGCACATCGCCACTGATCTCCGAACAGAACTTTATTCTGTCAACATAAATTACTCCAACTGTTGGAGGATGATTCAGATTTTATTAGGCATTAACAGAAGTAAAATAAAATGCATATTGCTAAAGCTGGATCACAGGAAAGACAGTAACCAGCACTATCACTATTCAAGCCTGTAATCCTAAAAGCTAAAATCCATGTACAGTAAATCTGTAATCCCTCTCAGTGTCACTCACGGAAAAACAGCTGTCCGGAGCTGGGCTTGCAGTCGAAGAATTTGTGAGACTGTTAAAAGAGCATTCTGAAATTAACCAATCACTGAACTTTATTATAGATTAAAGTGTCTGCTAAATGCATAAATGTTTTATTACAGAAAAGACCAAATTAAGTTGTTTCAGGCCATGTCACATGAAACACCATGAAAACTAGAAAAATGCTTCAGACCAGAATTAGGAGAAAGAAATAGAATTTCTATTAACAAATCTCAACACCTGAATGACAAATGGGTGTCAACATGAAATTTTAAAAAGGATATTCAGAAACTCCATTATCTGAACAGAAGTCAATTTTACCATCACAACCTTCCATTTCTCAGCTTCTGAGGCACCCAATGGGAATCAAACTCATGCTTTTAGGTTACCCACAATTACAAAAATAAATCAGTGTGTATTCAATTAAAAATTGTTCTGCAAACAATGTAGATCACACACAACTCAATCAGAAGGACTTCCAACATGCAAATGCATATGGATTACAAGTAATGCGTTAGTAAATTAAAAAGGAACATTGAATATGATAAATACAACAAATGAATATCAACTTAAGGGAATCAACTCGGAAGGACAAAAAGCAGGATGTTTGCGTGGCTTCCACAACTACAAATTCAATATTTGCAGTGCATCACCATTTTACTTTCGTTTTAAATGAATAAACCTTACAAATTCGCATTGCTTAAACACCACAGGCTATCGTGAGCGTTATGTGCAATTTAATATAGAAATCTACAAATAAAACACCAGCAGAAATCCAGAGCACTGAATAGCACAAGTTAGAAACAAAAAAAAGTGTTTCATTTCTGTACAATTACGTCACAACACACTCGAAATAATACTCGATACGCGATTATTTCACAATTCATTTCGAGTATGATGACAGGCGCGCAGCTGTAGTGCACTAGTCGCGTAAAGATCTAAAAATGCATCAACTTTTGCATCGGGATATTTACCAGGGCTCATTTCTAAAACAAATCGCCGTGTTTACAGCGGAATGGTGCGTTTCCTCGCCGGTTCAGCGGGTTAAATGAACGGCATGCTGATGTGAGTGCGGAGAGGGAAGCCGGAGAGAGACGGCGGACGCCATCTTGTTCTTGGGCCCCACATTGAAGAATTCATTGATTCCGTTTATTTATTCATGAACGGTGTTCGTTTATCTAAATGCCAGCGAAGAGAAAGGCAAACTCGATCGGTAACGTTAGGGGGATAAAAGAGGGCGCAGTAACACATTTATCCCATAGCCTATATTCCCCCGACCAATCCCTTAATAGTGACCTCAATACTGAGCTACTCGCCCGTTCTTAAAATATTCCAACAGCGATAATAAAAGCCATCAGGCTCCATTCATTTCGCGTATCTGAAGAACCGCAGCGCTTTTCCTGCATTATTTTGATAAATGTTGTCCGGAATCACCGGAGAAAACACATTTAACATGTATTAAACATCCCCAAAAGGGAGGATCGTAGTGGATCATCACTGAGATGTCGGGAGGGAAGGCGGTGTACATTTGTATCTGGCCTTTTAAATAGAGAATTAGGAATAGTTAAGGAAATCCAATTATGTTGTTTAAAGTCTTGTTAAAAAGCAGCAGCGCAAACTTAATGCAATAAAGACTAACACTTACACACCAAGTCGCTTAAATGCACACCGGGATTCATGTGAAGCCATTTGGACGTAAGTTTAATATATAACGTTACATATAACTCGCACACACTAGAATTGCGGTAGGAGACTTTAATACACAATTGGGTGAAGAAATAAATGACCATAATTTTTATTTACCGACTGCAATTCAATCAATATTCACATCTAGTACAAGGCAATGTCTCAACCAGCATTTGGTGAGCAGAAATCCTCGATTCTGTAACACAGAGGAAGGCCTAACGTTAGCTGGCTCGAAAAGCCGAATATTTTGCCAACAGAAGCTCCTGTAATTAGCCAGTTAGCTTACAGATCAGCCTCTCAACCAAAACCTTCATCACCCTTGCTCAACATTCAATACTTTTAAATTAACCCTTAGCACCACACGACCGAGTTCGCACAATCCTTGATCGGTTTAATTTCTGAGGTAACTTAACGCCGTTTTTAGATGCTAGCAAGCGGGCTCGCCCAAAACGGCCTCCAGTGAAATCGGCCGACTCCATTCACGCTTTAATAACGATTTGAGCGATTAAATGCACGAAAAATCCACATTGGAAAAACATACACGTATATAACTGTTTAAAAGAACCGTTGTTGGTCAATTTGCCTGGTATTGTTGTCCATGTAAATCGGTCGGCTAGCCGCTACCTGCGCCTCACCCCACCCCCCTTCATTCTCTATGGTGACCAGCTTTTTATTCAACATATTCTTCCGTTTTAAACGAAACCACCAATTCCACACACTTTGAAATAAGCATATAGTGTTCCATACCTGTTCTCAGTCGTAAAAGGCCTTTGTTTATATGGCATTGACCGAAAAATGCGATGGTGTAGCTGTCAAATCCACGCATCAACGAACTAGACGAGCTAGCTCGCTAACTAGCAGCGGGAGAAGTACCGAGTCCACTTCCACAGCGACAAAACTCGCTCCAGCGGGCGGGAAATGAGCCTGTTTGAGGGGGGGATCTCAACTGCGATGAAAAACTGCTGTCATAAATGTCCGATTGCAGACGTTGGTCAACGAATTAGTCCGTCGGTGGCCACTTCCCGTTGCCTTCCTTGAAGGAGCACTTCTCTCCAGTTTAGTTCACCTCTCATCCGGCCATCAGACGGAGATGGGCGCGGTGACCCTGCAGTCTGCTTTGGGAAACCCCGCGCGCGCGAGCGAGAACAGCGGCGCTCTTACGCAGGAATGGAATTGACATAAATATTTCCAAGACAATTTAGCAACATCAGTACACACAGCTGCACAGTGGAGGCATACTTTACATTTACATTTACATATACTTTTTACCATTATACAAAAGATATACCATTATAACGTAAACTTATAAATTACGCTTGCGCAAAGACTTGTAAGAAAGAAGACTGGGGCTAGTTGTCACAATTTTTTTTTTTACTCCAGACAATATTTGTATGAGTTTATCAAAAATTATAGGCATACAACTTAAATACATGAATATAAAAGGAAATGTAAAATTTCCACCGTTATCATAAAAAAGTATTTTTTTATTATGAATGCAAACAATACAAAGATGACATCAATGATATAAAACTTTGCGTAGAGTTCACAACATGTATTAACAATGTGCCATCTTGAACATACAAAACAAACAAACAAACAATTCAACAATTGCTAAAAGAAAAAAAAGATAAAGAAAAAAAGAACAAGAGGGTAAGATATCAATTTACATTTCAATTAGAGTATACAAATTAAAGTCATTTCAAATTGAGGTTGTTTTTCTAGTTTTCTTTGTTTTAAAGAGGATGAAATAGTATTAAGATACAATATAAATTCTTAAAAAAAAAAAAAAAAAGATATAGAAAATAATTTTCTTGCCAAGAAAATGAATTAAATTTATAACAAAACAAGCTTTGTCGTTATTAGAATCGGAAACAGTGTCCAAAAATAATATTTTTAAAAGTAACAGATATGTCTTGTTGGATATTATTTTTAATAAATGTTTCAATATCTTTCCATAGATGTTCAGTATAGAAACATGTCCAAAATAAATGCTAAACAGTTTCTGTGTGCACTTGGCAAAATGAGCATCTTGTCTTAATATTGTTTTTATATGTAATCATAAAATCTTTATTATTTTAAATGATAATTCTTTCACTTTATTGGCGAGAAAATATTTTGTAAAAAAAAGAAGAAAGTTATTTAACAGATGTTGGCCTTTTATGACAGCTTTGCCCAATAGCTATGCATGTTCTTATACACCGGGAGCCTGCCTTTAAAAAGGTTGAAATCTACCTTGATTATATAGTTGACTCTCTGAATGCATTCAACTATGGTTTTGAATGATGTGTTTGAAATCAGCAATTGACATGTGACAACTAGCCCCATTCTCCTGATACAACAACAAATAAAAGAGAAAACCAAACTGAAACTAAACTTCTAATAGTGGAGGAAAAGCTGTAATTTGGTTTTGAGACTACTGAAATGATGATTTATCAATGCAATAAAGTTTTGTTTCTAATGGTAGTGCCATGGTAGCCTACATTTTAGCACTTGTTAGTGTTAAACATGATATTAACATGTCCAGTGAGTCATGCAGTACGCTGGTATTCATTTGTTAGTTTGCTGACCATCACTGACCGAGGTATTTGCATTGTATTTCAAGGCACTTCAAAGAATTCCTCAGTATTATGTTCCCAAAACAAATAATAGCAGAGCATTTTAACACTTCTTTTAGTGTTGAAATCAGAAATTTTAAGGAACTTTAAGCAATTATGTGATGCTTTTGAGAAGTATTTTCACCAGCCTTATAGTGACAATGAGAGGGCCTTTGGTAAAATTATCCAGAATGTATTTTAAGTTCACTAGATTTGGGGCCCTCACAGTGACTTGGCATCATGAATATCTACAACATGAAACAAATGTTGTACTTCCCTTTTCAGCTGACATCACAACACTTATTTTTCATCCCTTCCTCTCAAACCACCCATCATACAGAGATAATTAAATGGCTGATTGATTTCCAATGGATAAAATCAAGTCCCTTCCTTTATTTTCAGTTTCCTGGTGTACTCAGAAATACAGTTATTTTGGTCACAATACGGATGTGAAATGACTGCTAATGACATTGCATTTCAATTTTAATGTGCTCAAATAGTTATCTGACATATATTTAGCAGTTTGCAGCTGAAATTCACCAAATAACATCCTGTGAAATCCTTTTACCTTTATACTGTTCATACCATGTGTCACCATTTTAGACTTAATGTAACATGAATTAAGAGATAAATTAAAATAATTTTATGATTTAAAGAAAATTAAAAGGTCCTAAATAGTTTTCCCTTTCTTTATAAAAACAATTTATTATTTCTTATTTTGAAGATTATATTAAATCTCAGAAAACCTGTAAAGAACATGTCAAAGTCTATTGTATGCTATAAACATGCTATTATGTGATTTTCATATTTATCACCATGATTATGCTATCAATATTTACTGTATGTTATACTGCTTGATATCCATTATGCTGTATGTTACATTTTTTAAATTAATAATATTTTAGATTATAATTTTATGTATTTTGTCTGAGAAAGACACTTTCAGATCACATGTAGGACTTATCTGTAAATAAAAAAATAAAAAATATTATTTTATTTTTTTTACAAAATAATAATTTTTAAATAAATGCATTTGATATATTCTTTTCATCTTATGTTTCTTAAAAGAAATAACTGAAAAACAGGTTGATTACTAAAAGTCGTGCTTCTGGCATAGAATTTTTATTTTTATATTGGCTTTGGTAAATAAACAACAAAAATGATGGATGTCTGAAATCCATAATTTTTTTCAAATGTTAACTTTTCTCTAAAATTGCTACATATATAACATAATTTGCAATGAACAATGTAAAACAAAAGCATTTCACTAGAGAAATGGAAGGGATATGAAATCACAAATGAAGTAAAAAAAAAAAATCACATATGCTACACCGAGTGTTGCTTACATTTATTATCCTGTAACTAAGGATTATATTTACTCTGTATTTCCTCCTCTTAGCATGTTAGGCAGTTAATTTGAGAGCAGTTTGGCCTGTGTTTCACAAGCAGACAAATAAGAGGATTAGAGTGGATCAGCACTAAGGCATTGTCACCGCTAGGAGGCAGCGTGAGGCAGCGTTGGCCAGAAAGATATTTTAATAGCATATGGACGACGCCATCTGTAGGTTGTGTGTACATGATTTTAATAATTGTTACAAAACATTAAGCAACTGATGTGCTTTAGTCTTGAGGCCATTTCTAGAATTACACCATTCATAATCCATCCATCTTTTGGATTAATTTTAGTCAAGAATTAATTTAAAAAAAGGATTAGTTGTCCCACATAAAGAAGCTAGCACTTAGTATCAACACATATGTTGGATAAAAGGCACTTTAATAATACTGATGTTTAAAAGTAATAATAAAATGTTATTTTGACAGGTAAAGGCACCTTCAAAAGTAGAAGTTTCCAGGGTTTGATGGCTCTGTACCATGAAAGAGGCTAAAAACTCAGGATGCAGAATGCAGGGCTTTGATATCAAACACAATAATATTGTATTTTTTTTTTTTGGATTAAAAAAAGCCCTTAGTATTACTAATAATTACTACTAATAATTAATTAAATAAATATATTGCCTAATTTAATTTTAGTATGCCTACAATGAACAAGCAAAAAAAAAAAAAAACATATATAAATTATTTAATTAAATACATTTGGTATTATAAATATTTTACAGTATTTATACAGTTTTGATCAGTACTAGGCTTATTAACATAATACAATTTTCATAATCATTTTTGTATTATTTATTAAAATAATAAAATTTTCATGTCAATTACATCATTATATATATTCTGTTAAAATAATATATAACATATATAATATATAACAATAATAATAAACAATTATGCACACTCATACAATTGTATGTGTATATATATATATATATATATATATAGAGAGAGAGAGAGAGAGAGAGAGAGAGAGAGAGAGAGAGAGAGAGAGAGAGAGAGAGAAAGAATCAGGAGGTTTCTGGTGAATTTAGAAAGAAAACTGAAGTGACCCCGGCATGTTCCTAACACATTAATATTAATATAATTAATCAATACAGTAAATAAACAAAAATGCTTTTCCTAGATGTTTGAGATACTAACCATAACACATCTCACCTTTGTCCACATAATGTACCTGTGAGGCAGCAAAGGGTTAAAATCCCTGAACTCTCTTCCCTGGACACAGTCACAGCATCTGGTGTGTCCAACCATTAAATCCTGTCCTTATCTCTGCCAAGACAGACGGACAGCCAGACGAGCCAATAACATTCAGCTGCCCAACAGTCATCCAATAGCAGTTCAGGAAAGGAGGAGGGACATTACTGGATCACACAGCTTGGGTTTGTAGCATCCTTGTAGCTCTTCTCATTTTGCTTTTGCATAAAATGCTATGAAAGAAACCAGAAATCAGCTGAGAAGCAAGAATCGAGATGTGACTTTGTATAGAGGGAGAACATGTGGTGAAAGTAGGGACCCGGAGGGGGAAAAACCTTTCAATTTACAGCCTCTCAGCTGCTCTGTTCTAGCTGAGGAACAAAGGAGGAGGGTGAAAGGAGAAGTTCCCTCTTAAGGTTTTCCATAGGCTGCCTGGAAAACCTTGGAAGGACATCAGCCGCGGTCACATTTCTTCATGAATTGGTCAGTATCTCTCATATCAGCAGCCAGAGACAAACAGTTTCTCATTAGACTTCAGAACATATACACTTATTAAATGCAGTTCATGCAGGAAAACAGATTTATTACTGATAAGGCACAGTAGCAGGCATGTTATTTTGGTGTCTATGATGGCATGTCTATCTTTATCTTGTAAAGGCCTGTGATTGGTCGAAGAGGCAGGCTTAAGAGAGCCCGAGCATTCTGATTGGTCGAAGGACTAACATGTTCTTTATTAAGCGTGCAGACTGTTTGTGAAACACACAGTAAAGAGACAAGACTGACCGTTCACCCTGTGATTATGTATAAGAATCTAATTAACTCCCCTCAAATGCACAGATTACAGGGAATGGCTGCAGATATCTGTGTTTGAATGCCCTTTGACAGGGACAAAGATGAGTAAGGAAGACAAGGATCTGTAGGAGTTTTGACTGTTGACTGTTTCAGTGCATGTAAACAAACAAAATCACATTTACAGTACTGCTCTTGCAATGGAAGCCTACAGAGCAATTCACTGCACCAGGATCGATTTAAAACAAACACTTTGAAAGTACAGCCAAAAGACTTAAACATTAAATGTGTTAGCAAAAAATGAAATCATGAGAATCGCTTGCCTATGCAGAGCTAAGACCCCAGTGTTATACACTGTAATGACAATGAAAAAGGGAAAAATTGTACAGTACGTGCAAGGATACTATCCGAAAAAAGGCAGTGTTTGCATAGAGCAAACGTCATCCAGGAATTGATGCATAATAGATTTTCTTTTTTTTTACAATTCAAATAACACACATTTTGCACAGAAGAACATTTTCAAAGTGCTTAACTTTATTAAACAAAATTGCTAAAATTTGAGATTAACATTTAAACAGAAAATATAGAATAAAAGCTCATTCAAAATATTCATAAATACTGTATAAATAATACTTAAATTACATTGGTTTTAGCTGGTTGCTGTGGTATTTATGGGTATTTGCTGATGGTTAAATTAAAGAGTCCAAGACTGATATTCTGGTCTCATCTAAAATCTGCAAGTGGGTGAGTATATCAGAAAACA
Source organism: Carassius gibelio (assembly GCF_023724105.1). Classification (NCBI taxonomy): domain Eukaryota; kingdom Metazoa; phylum Chordata; class Actinopteri; order Cypriniformes; family Cyprinidae; genus Carassius; species Carassius gibelio. The sequence continues at coordinate 28,833,191 of NC_068376.1, forward strand.
GAGTCAGCGTGTCAGCATGTCAGCCGCAGGTGGCCTGTTGTTAGAAAGTGAGAGAGAAAGAGAGAGAAACAGCGAGGGAAAGCAAGAGCACATCTGTGTTCATCTCTTACGAAACGTATCTCTTTCAGTTTCTGGGTACTTGCTTTACTAGGTACAGTATCAGACTGGGGCTGTCTCTCTTTCTCTCTCTCTGTGCCACTCTTGTACCCACATCCTGCCAAGACACCCACTTCTGCCCGGCTGCTGCAGCGAGGGAGAAAACTACATAACGGCAACACAAATACACACACACACACACACACACACACACACTTTCAGGAGAACTATGGGTGAATCTCATGTAAATATGTCCAATTTAAACTTCGCTTAAAAAAAAACAGTAAAAAGATATTATAAATATAAAATGTATTAGGACCATTTAAATGACAATTCTGCCATTATTTACCTGCCTTAATGTATTTCCAACCTGTATGACTTTCCTTTATCTGCACTCATTTTTCTCAAGTCACATTAGTATAAAATCTGCTAAATTATAAGGCAGTAACAAATACCATTATAAATCCAGTCACTTATTTCATTTCTTTTTACATTACAGTAGGAAGAATTCGATTTTTTTTTTTTTGCATGATGATGTTTAGTTGTTATCAAAGTAATATCAAAATGTTATTAAAAAGAAGTTTGACATACATACATCTTTCCATATTGTACAAAAACAGTACCGTTCTAAGTTTGAGAAATATTATTATGCATTATTGTTTTTGAAAGAAGTCTCACCAAGGCTGCATTTAGTGTTTAAAAAAAAAACAGTAAAAGCAGTAATATTGTGAAATATTATTATAACTTAAAATAACACTTTTCTATCTGAATATTATAAAATATTTTAAAAAGTAATTTATTCCTGTGATTGAAGCTGTATTTTCAGCATCATTACTCTGGTCTTCAGTGTCAATGTTGAAAACAATTGCACTGGATTCATTTGAAATAGAAATCTTTTGTAACGTTATGTCTTGACTGTCACTTTTTGATCAATTTGATGCATCCTTGTTAAATAAAAGTATTTGTTTATTTTATAAAACATCTTGCTGACCTCAAAATGTTGAATGGTGGTGTATTTGCAGAATAAAGGTTGCACTGACTATACAGAGCAACACAACAAACTTTTTAACTGTACATGTATGTCAAATTTTATATTCAAAAACAAGTGTCATTCATGCCTTCAAAAGCTGTGCATCTTTGTTTTAAAAGTTTTGTAAATTGCTGTTGATCATTTATCAAAATGGTCATGTCTGGATGGAGGAATTTTATATTTATTACTATTTTATAATCTCAATAAAAGTATCAAATTTGTACATATGACAAAATCACAGAGTTTTCATCACAGAGATCATACAGTATCTTAGTGTGAGGAACAGACCGAAGTAAAATTTTCAGCAAATAGCTAAATAATCATTTGGCTTCAAAATAATTACATACTTTGATTTAAAGAAAGTCATAAGGATTTGGAATGATATGAAAGTGCTAAGAATTTTCGTGTTTTTTTTTTAAAAATGCCCCTTTAACTGCACGAGCAGTTCTTTGTGAATGGAGACAGGCTGCGGTTTAGGAGATTTCTACATTCTCACTCACATCCACCTAGATCTCAAGAGCAGATTCTCCTATTCTCTATTTTAAGCGTCGAACCTCGTTCCTGCCTCCAGCCCCCACATCCACAAACGAACATACACACGGATTCTAACGGTTGTGATGTGGAAGGAAGCTTGAGGTTTGCCAACAGTATCTTAAAAGCTCACACATCCATTTGGTGTCCACAGGGTTTGTACTCGTGTACACACACACACACACACACACACACACACACACACACACATTCAGCCAAGATCATGCAATCAGACAGCTTTTCTCACTGATAGAGCTGCTGCTTTCCAAACATGAATGTATCTAAAATTCCTTTTCCCTCATTTTTGAGTTTCTAATTGATTGGGTGCTTTCAAAGACCGAAGATTCCAGAATGTTTCTTAATTAAATCTCAGATGTTCATAAAGAAATATGAAACCTTTTAGCACTTTCTTATAAGAGTAAGTATATGTGTCTTAACATCCTTTGACCAAAGCACATTCTTTGCAGAGTTTTTGGGGTCAATGAGATTTTTATGAACAAATTGATCAAAAGTGACAGTAAGAAATAATGCTGTTCTCTTGAACATTCTATGCTTTAGAGAATACTGATTAAAAGTATCATGGTTTACACAAAAGTATGAAGCTGCACTACAGTTTTCAACATTATAATAAATGTTTCTAGAACTTCAAATCAGAAATATTAGAATGATTTCTGAATGATTATTCAAAAATATTGAAGACTGGAGTAATGATGCTGAAAATTCAGCTTCACATCACTGGAATAAATAACATTTTAAAATATATTCAAATAAAAAAACTGTTATTTTAAATTGTAATAATATTTCACAATATTACTGTTTATGGTATTTCACATAAATGCACCCTTGGTGAGCAGAAAAACTATCTTTATTTCCACGTTATTATATTATTTATAACAAAAATATTATAGTATGTGTAAAATATTATCTAGAAAATATATGTTTCAATTAGGTTATACGGTTTCTTTACCATCAAAATATACTTCGATACATGCACCTGAAAATAAATAAATCTATATCTGTCAACAGAATAAAATGAAATGATTCATCCTCTTGTTTTCAACCAGTCTTCAGAAAGAATGGAAACTTATCAATGTTGAAAATAAAACAAATATGAGTTTAAAAATGAAATCCAACTGTCATTATATTGACCTACTTTTATTACCATTTATAGTCTTTGAAAACAAAGCCAAATTGTATCTAACATTAAATCTTCATTCACAGGATTCTTCCAGGAGTTTAGGATCATCATGAGCATCATGGCCGAGGTCTGCTGGAGGAATCAATCACAGTAGGGTTGTCTTCAAAACACACCTGGCTCGCCTCCAGCAAGAACCATGTATCTGACCTTCACCCAAACCCTGACCCCGTTCCCCGCCCCCACTCTCTCCCTCACCACCTTCACTCCTCTTCTCACAACTTCAGCAGAGCCCAGAGCTGAGCCAGAACACATAACATCCAGGACCACCTTCAGCTCCGTCACATCGTCCACCAACGAGACCGGCCTGAACTCCACACAGCTGCCCATGGCTTCAGTGGAAGGCACCGGGATGGGGATGGTGCTCGTGCCCTTTGGTATCATCACAGTCATTGGGCTGGCTGTTGTCATGGTACACCCCAAAATGCTCAACACAAGCATGTCAGATCAAATTGATCAAAAGCGCCTGTGAAGACTTTTATAAAAAGATTTAGAACAAATGGATTTATTTGGAACTCATTACAGAATCCTAGAAGAAATTGTGTCACAGTTTCCACGAAATACTCAGCAGCACAACTGTTTTCAACACTGATAATAATAAATGTTTTTGAGCAGCAGATCAGCATTAGAACGATTTCTGATGGATCATGCGACACTGAAGATTAATGCTGAAAATTCAACAGGAATAAATGACATTTTAAAGTATATTCAAATAGAAAACTTATTTGAAATTAAAATAATATTTTACAATATTACGGTTTTCACTGTATTTTTCAGCAGAAAATTTTTATGCAATTTTATTGATACAATCAATATTGTTTTAAAGTTTAATACAAGTATCTATATTTAAAATGACACTTTCTCTTTTCTGACAAAATTATTGAGTCATGTAGTTGAAATTGACTTAAAGTCATGTATATTTTGAGTTACATAGATGATGACAGACATTTATTTGACTAGAATACTAACCTTTTCCACATGTAGTGCTTCAGACTTGATTATCATTGAGTGTTCGTGCTAATACTTGTTTAGTTAGATACCCTGGAATTTCTTGCCAATTTAATTGATTAAAAACGTAATTCATGAAATGTATATAATTCATGCATTTTTCTTCTCCAGTTTATATACATCAAGAAAAAGAAAAGGTGAGCAATTGCACATTCATGTATCACTTCACTACAAAAACTCAAGGTTCTTCAGTGAATATTTAATTCAAGACTGAAATCCTTTTTGGGTCTAAGTGGAAGCCTCTGATGTTTCCCACATAGAAGAGTGTCAGTAATGATGCGGTGATGCTTTTCTTCTACAGGCTGGAGAAACTGAGACACCAGCTGATGCCCATGTATAACTTTGATCCAGCTGAAGAACAGGATGATCTCGAGCAGGAACTCTTGGATCATGGACGAGACGGAAGCCCAGTAGGACCAAACTCCAAAGTAAGAGAACTCCACCACATGAGTCAAAGACAAAGACATACAAACAAACAAAAATGTTGCTGATTCTAAACTAAAATGGTTATTATTTTTTATTTTATATAGATAGATAGATTGATGGATAGATTAATAGATTTTGTGAGACCTGAAGGAGTTTTCTAATTGCTGTAACTTTTATGTGTAATATTTAATTTAGGTCAGTATATTAAAAATAACATGCATTTTGTATGATCCCTCTTATCTTAGTAAATTAAAAAATTTTGTAGATACTGCAAACTGTATAATATATAATTATAATAAAACTGCAATATGGAATTTATTGCAAAACTAAGACAGCATGGTGAGTCTCAGAATTTTTTTTTTACAGGTATGCCATACTTTTTGAATGTTTTTTTCTTAATTTCGATTTCTATCATTCTCATTTCTCTTAAGTTCTGACACCAGGCCATGTGGTTTGTTATTTGTGGTAAAGTATTCTTCACTGTTAACGTGTCAGTTACCACACATCCCTTTAATATCATTTGTAGTCATCAGTAAACTACAGCTGTGAATGAATCCATATTTGAACTCTCCTTAATTTGTGCTTTGGCACTCGGATCCTCATTCGTCTCATTCTCATACTCTCAACATAACAGAATTCATTTTATTTAGCTAATTCATATTTGTGCAATGTTTCATTGTAGAACTAGATTTACATTTGTATTAATTATATTCTATAATGTTCTGGCGTCAATGTCCTGCATTGTTTACTTACTTTCACTCTCTCTTTCTCGCCACAGACACTGACCACAAGTCAGGAAACAACTCAGAAGCCCAGTCGACTGGTTTTCACTGACGTGGCTGATGCCATTAATGCATGACCACACTCTCATGCTGCACAAGAAGAAAGAGGTACAGAAAACTGGACATCAAGTCACCGGGATTCAGGAATATCTGCATTAATATTTGGTATGATATTGGGTTAATTGCTGCTTTTGTAGTTATAAAAGATATGACCCCAAGTGTTAAAGCAATATCTCACTCCAAAATGAAAAATAAGCTGAAACTTGACTCACCCTCAGGCCATCCAAGATTTCCAGTTTGTTTTTTCATGGGAACAGATTTGGAGAAATGTAGCATTGCATCACTTGTACATCAATGGATGTTCTGCAGTGTATGGGTGCCGTCAGAATGAGAGTCCAAACAGCTGATAAAAACATCACAGTAATCCACTCCAGTCCATCAGTTAAGATCTTGTGAAGCCAAAAGCTTCATGTTTGTAAGAAACAAATCCATCAAGGCTTTTTAACTTTAAAAAGTCCATAATTCATGATATTACTTCGTCCAGTGAAAAAGTCCATCTCCTATCCCCACTGACATATTTATTTTGGCTTGTTAATGGTGATTGATCTATGCGAGTTTTTCACTTCAGAAAGCAATATTATGAACAGACGACTCATATTTGAAATTACTTGTGGATAATTGTGATGTTTTTATTATAAGCTGTTTGGACTCTCATTCTCATGGCACCCATTCACTGAAGAGGATCCAGAGGACTGTTCCTTTAAGAACATTGCATTTTTTAAACTATGACAAAGAACATAAACCCAGAATCTCTGAGTGCAAATGACAGAAATTATTGCAACAAATACACAGTGATGAGAATATTTTTTATATTACACATTTTAAGGACACTAAAAAAAAAAAAAGAGAAAAAGTTCTTTACTACTACAGAAGTCAGCTGGATCTGTATTATTTTCATTTCTATTGTAAGACTCACTTAAAACCTCTTGGTTTTTAAAATATGCATAATGTGACGATGTACAAAACAATGATTTTAGAAACACTGAATTAGGCTAACTGTGTTTCCGAATGATTGATAAAAAACCTTTTTATTTTTAAGAAGGGAATCCAAATACAATTTTGAACTCCTTTTGTTTGTAAGAACACTGTTAAACACTGTAGCACAAAAGTGCTGTCACATTGTATGTGAATATGCATAAATGATGATTTTTTTTCCCTGTGTGTGTGCGGCGTGTGTCTGTCTGTCTGTGGTTGAGTAGATGAAATAGCAAATTGTAACAATTCTCTGTGCACCACAAACCAGCAGCGGGTCATTTTAAAGACATTTTTATCTTTTGTGACAATGAAGGACATAATAAAAGGATATTTACACGATGACGTGCAGGTGTGTTCTTGAAAACTAGGGAATCGTTTTGGCTAAATGCAATAAAGACAATAACTGATGGATCATGTAAATGAGTTTCAAACAGGAACTTTATTCACTGACATACAGCTGCATAAAAAGCATTACTGGCCATTGAAGGATATAAAAAAGAGGTAAGGTACCTGAGGCACATCGTCAAATGTTTTAATACGTAAACGACTTCTATAGCTGACACTATACACCCTGATGCGTTTCAACAATGCTCGATTGACTTCAAATCTAAAACTTTATGATTAGAAAAAAAAAATGTTTGTAAAACAAATTGGTATCATTATACCTGTTTTTAAGTGCATCTACTTTATCTGAACTGTAATGTTAACACAACTGTACTGACGATAGGAGAAGTTTTAAACAGTCATGTTGTAAACACCACCCACATATCAGCACAATGACACAATTCATAGCAGTAAAAATTAGATCGAATGATTCAAAAATATCTATATACTAATTATGAAAATATAGAGCCAAAATGTTATCCTGTTCCCGAGCCTGACCATTGACAATACATGCTTTAAAAACAAACGACAAATCATCCATAGTCTAGAACGAACAAACAAAATCATTGAGGTACTGAATTTCACTATCATCGTGTTGTGAATTATAATGATTGCTGTTTTACATCATTAATAAAGTCATTATTCTCATTTGGTGTAAACAGATGCATTTGAATCTATTCTTTCCATTGTAAACATTAAAATAATACAAGAAAAAGAACATTATACATTAAAATCAATCATTTAAAAAGTGGCAACATTTGATTGTGTTGTAAATTACAGGTTTTGGCAATATAATGTTTCCAGAATCCAGAGAAGATTAAATAAACCTAATATAACCCAGGCATCATCCATACACGGTGATACATATTACAGTTTCTTAATGTTATCATCTTTGGATTTCTTTTTGATCCCAACATCTGGAACATTAAATAAATGTATTGAGCCAAACAAGTCTGGCCATCAAATTATGCACAATAAAAGTTTGATTTCAAAGTTGACTTCAATAGTTCACCCAAAAATTTTAATTAGCTAAACATTTAAACACCTTCAAGAGATCCAAGATGTAGATGAGTTTGTTTCTTCATCAGGACAGATTTGAAGAAATTTAACATTGCTTCACTTGCTCACCAATGGATCCTCTGCAGTGAATGGGTGCCGTCTGAAACAGATCTAAACTTATTGTATTTTGATGCAAGAAACAAACAGGATGAACTTTTTCACTGGAGGAAGCGTTATTCTAGATTATGGTCTCATCTTTTTGCCCGAAGCGACATCCTAATGATGGATTTGTTTCTTACAAACATGCAACTTTTCACTTCTCAAGATGATGACTGATGAACTGGAGTGGTGTGGATTACTGTGATGTTTCTATTAGCTGTCTGGACTGTTCTGATGAAGAAACAAACTCATCTACATCTTGGATGACCTGAGGATGTCAGAGATTTCCAAATAAGAGAAAATGGCTGTGTAACTTGAAGACAGGTGTCCAACAAAATGACATGGAAGTATACAGATTTTAGGGTCGCTTTTGATAAATGTAGTCTGATCTTGCCTAGGGCACAAAGCGAGCCCTCAATTGTGGCCACAATTTGAGCACTGACACATGTTCACTTTTACAGTGTTGAGATGGAGAATTACCCCTGATGTAGTGGCAAAGTCAACACTGAGGTAGTTAGTCACTCTCCTGCGATGGAAACAGCTCCTCTGTTGACTTCGCCCCTTGAACCGCAGGATGAGGCTGGGTGGAGACGAAAGAGAACACATGAGGAATGTGTGTGCATGACCTGAGAATCATATCAGTTGGGACAGGAAACCATGAAATGTAAGGAGTTGTGCTGGATTTCCCTTAAACATGCTGAGTCATTTGCCTCGGTGCTAACCTGAGAACTGTATGAGTAACGGGGAGTTTTACACGGTTTCTGAACACATCGCCCGTTTCAGGTCTGCAACTCTCGACAGTCACTAATTCACACGTTTATCAAGTTTAGTTTTTAATAGAATGAGGCGATTCTCATGCAGAACTATTCATTTTGTTCATTATGGGTTGCAAACAACTAATCCATATGATCGATAACGAAAATAATCGACCCGAATAATCGGGTTTCATTATTAAGTCGAGTCACTTTAAATGAGTGAAAAACATTTCTGTGAAAACTGTTGCATTTTTATAAAGTGGTTTTCATTATTAAGCTGAGTCACTTTAAATGAGTGAGAATTTTTTTTTTTTTTTAAGTAATACTTTTATTCAGCAAGGATGCTTTAAATTGATCAACAGTAAGACATTTATAATGTTATAAAATATTCATATTTCAAATAAATGCTGTTCTTTTGAACTTTCTATTCATCAAAGAGTCCTGAGGTTTTTTAAATCACAGTTTCCACAAAAATATGAAGCATCACAATTGGATTCAACATTGATAATAATCATAACAAATCAGCATATTAGAAAGATTTCTGAAAGATCATGTGACACTGAAGACTGGAGTAATGATGCTGAACATTTAGTTTTGATCACAGGAATAAATTACATTTTAAAATATATTACACAAGAAAACAGTTGTTTTAATCATAATACTATTCACAAATATTGCTGATCTTACTGGATGTTAATGAAATAATTGCAGCCTTGGTTTGAATTTAGTTTTCAAATATCCCTGACCCAAACATTTGAATATATTTATTCATTTAAAAATATTTTAAAAACATATTTTGAAACTGGAAATGATAAAAGTGTATACTGGACTTATTAAATGTTGTATGTGTTTAGTTTTTACCTGCTGTTCTTCCTGATGAACGGCCTTCTGAGGCTATAAATTAAAGAGAGAGAAAAATAAGACATTTTTTTTTACCTTTGAAAAGTGCTATGATCCAGTAAGATCTTGCCACTTGTTTTGATTTCACTCTCTCCAGCTCAACACAAAAACAGCAAAGCAAGAAAAATGAAGACTTCGTTTTGGCCTAATATGCACTTAACATTAAAGCCATGAATATCCAAACAAGTACATAGAGTAATGTTTGAATCCATATTTAAAAGGGTAATAAAACATAAAAAGGGATTTTGTTTACTCATTTGAAAGAGTAAAGAACAATGAAGACATAATGTACTAGAGTAGACAAATTACAAATCATAAGCTGTAGGAACCACTCATTTATTACAATTTCCCAGTCATATATTTTTAATACATTTAAATGTATTTTTATTGCATGTAATTTCTTTTATATTTGAGTTCATCAGATGCTCATTTAACCATGCAGCAGAGATTATAGGAAAGAGTGTGTGATTCTCACCCATTTTCTTGGTCTACCTCGAGGTCTCCGTTCTCTAGGTGGCTCTACCTACATCCAACAAGGGATGAAGGAATGAGAGAGCTTGTTATATATCCATATAACAAGAATCATTCAACTTAAGTTTAAGTGCTCTCCAGTAAGTTCTCTTACTTTGGCTGTGACCCGCTGGCCTTTATTCTTACTGCCTCTCGGCCTTCCTCTCGGCCTCCTGGGAGCAGAGGTTTCCACAGGCTCCTGAGGGATTCAGTTCAATTGGTTTTAATTCATTTATATCAGCTTTTTTAAACCTCACTATCTATCTATCTATCTATCTATCTATCTATCTATCTATCTATCTATCTATCTATCTATCTATCTATCTATCTATCTATCTATCTATCTATCTATCTATCTATCTATCTATCTATCTATCTATCTATCTATCACTGCATCTCTCTGACCTGTGGTTGTTTGCGAGGTCGTCCTCTCCCGCGTTTGGGAGCTGGTACCTCTTCCTCTGGGACCGCTGCCTCCATCTGACCTGTTCCAGTCTCCTCCACATCCATCCTGAGTTCAAACCTCTTCAAACATGCATGGATACACACAACCTCAACGAGATGGATCTGATAAAAGTAAGAGCTTTCCATCAGTGTAAAATCCAACAACATGTGAGGCATAGCATTAAATCAGAAAACAAAGCTCTTTATTTTGTGATAATGACCAGCTGACTGTACATTATCCTTTAAATGATTTTATTATGTGAGAGGAAAGAGAGCGAGGAGTAATACGAAAGACATGAAACCGGTGCAACTACTATATGTAGATTAATTACAGTTTAATCTCAACTATGCATGCATATTTTACTCTACATACTTTTTCCAAATGAACACATGAAAATGGAAACAGTTAAGCTGATTAAAAATCACTGCGGTTTGAGGCGTGGGAGGTTTAAATCAACACAAATCACACCTCAACTTGCATAACGTCTTATACATTTCTTAAATTTGCCCAGAAATCTTTCTCATAATTAACTTCTCATCTTTAACGGTCACTGCATCTCTGACATCATCTCATTCTTACAATGACACAGACATTAGTCATAATTTAAACAGAAACAACCCAGCGTGTGGGAATATGAAATATTAAGTCTCTCTCGCTCTCTATACATCATGAGGCTGTAAAACCAAAGAAAACATAAGAGTAATTTCTAGTGTCTAAATAGTATTCGCTGCAGACTCTTCAGACCTAATGCTGCATGTTCAAATGATAGGTAATTTACTGGCCTTGAACGTACATACACATGAATTTCATCATTATTTAACCCCTGCTGGCAGAGAAGGACCTTCTAGGAGCCTTTTCAATGGCATCTATTCACATGAAACAGAACTTTCCATGTTCCTCCCCTGCATATATAACTAACCACTCTTCGCCATAAACTACGTCTCAGTGGCTTCTAATAAGTAGACTGAATAAGCTTTACATGTGACAACACTATTGTACTATTTGATTAGCATATTCATTTGCAATGGTCTTTAAAAGTCAACATAAGGTACTTCATTCCCATTATGACAGATTACAGAAAACAGGGGTTTTCCAGGTTTATCCAGGCAGCACCCACAAAATAAGTATTCAAATGTACCATAGTACTGCAACATTTTACAAAAAAGTACCATAAAGTATGGCCTTGTCATGTGGTTTATCGTGGTAGTACTATGGTATTCTTGGAAGAACCACAGAGTGCAATTTAATGCGACAGAGTACTACAATATATATCCAGTAGTACAGTATATATCCAAGTACAATGACATGAACACAAATAAATTATAAAATAAAATAAAACCTGGAGGTCTGGAATGGCGGGAAATGATGCGCGAGCTACTCAGTGTGAATTTTAGTGGTCTTTAAGTTCTTTGCCCATATGGTGGGCAATTACAACATATTCAAATACTTTCAGACCTACAGAAAAATGTTGCGGGCGGTCGTCAACTACAGTTTGTAATGAGCACATTTTGTGGTGTCCTGAGGATGTAAACACAGCCCTAGCAACATTTAAACAGACAGAAGCACAATATTGTTAAAGACACTACAACAACAACCTCAGCGGCTAAAGTAAAGCAAATTGTCAGTGATAAACACAACAACAGAACTCAAATAACTAAAAGTAACTTCAAGTACGATGTCATTACCATGTTTTCGTGGACAAGATACCATGGTAGACCAGTTTTGGACATATCACATGATAATTCTTTAGTTATATTTTAAGTCCTATGTAAATACCATGGTATATCAATAAAATAAAATACCTTCTGATACGGTACACATTTCTTGCTAAATGTATTGTAGCGGTGCCATAGTACAGTGATAGTATCAGTATACACCACAGTACTACAAATAGTACTACAAAATTATGTACCATGGTATTTACATGGTATTTTTAAGCATAACAGATTACTATAATGGTTTTGAAATTTATATATATATATATATATATATATTTTTACTATAAAAATTACCAAAAAGAATACTTGTCAAAATGTTTCAGACATGTAACATGCAATATCAAAAACTCACTGACATGAGACCTGCAAAAGATAGTGATTATCTTTAGATTTCTCTTTCAGTACTAATAATAAGACAACTGTAGCATAAACAAAACTGATTTGTTATTAAAAAACAATGCAATCATAAGTTGTAAATACCTCGGGTAGACCACTTTACCTTGCTTACGTTGTCCTCAGCACTTCGCAATCACCTACAACAACATAACTTGATTGACATCATTGCTCGCCCCGCCTCCTTCTACGTCAGATCCTCACGTCAATCATGTACTCTCTGTGCCGAACTGGAGCACTACACCTACTGAAAGAAAAAGAAAAGCATAGAGATAAAATTACAAGATTTTGTAAGAAAAGTTGTCATATTATCTTATATACATCATTTGGAACTCTTTTTGTTATTTGTAAGTTTAAGAGATGAAACAACAGCTCAAATTCAGCAAGAAAAAGGGGGAAAGACAAAGGATGAATGAAGAATTTAGCATTCAATATAAGGAAATTAACAACATATTCACCGCAACCCAATAGTATCCGATCAGTCGGAGGGATGGTGACGTCAGTTTGTCGCGTTTACTTGCAGCGTAGGCGACTATTCTGGGGCGCGTTTCCCAAAAGCAACGATGGTGGCAAATTCTGTCGTTACCAATAAAGTTCAATGGAAATAACGACCATAGTTTACTAACGATGGTTTTGAGAAAGGCAGGCCTGATTGGTTGACTTGGTTGTTTGTACAGTAAGTGGCGTCGCGTATGGAAAGCCGTTTTAGCTTAAAATTATTCCCAGCATTACTGATTTAGCCTAATTGCACTTTAACTAATAACAATTCAATTAGAAGCTCTACAATTCAGTTCTTACTAGTAACAATTATAATTAGAGCGCTATTGGAAGTTAAAATTCCAATAAGAGAGCTCTACAAAATAATATATCAAAATGTCATATACCACACTTGACTTCCATTCATTTTTAATTGCAGAACTCTACAACTTTTTTTTTTACTTGTAAGAATTACATTTAAATAACTCTACAATCGAATTCTTACTAGTAAGATTTCCAATTAGAGAGCTCTCTAATTTACGGTGCCCGTAAGGTGACTTGTTCAGTTTACTTAGTTTTGTTGTCGACACGACATAATAACTCATGGGAACGAGATATTAGTTTGTGGGAACGTCATATTATGTCGTGGCAATGAGATAATTTTGTCAAGATAACGACATCCTTATGTCGTGGCCTTAAGATGCTATGTTGAAGGAACGACATCCATTTCTCATGGCAAGTTTAATGCGTAAACAAACCTGCATGACCATAGCAACCTGAATATTAGAGATGTATTTATTAATATTTTATTTAGAATTAAGATATTATTTTATTATTTATACATAGAAATTTGAACATTATTATATTTGCCATATGCTTTGGCTACCGGGCTGTATTGGATGTGATCGTCAGCATTCAACTGAAGTTTGTCATAAATAAATATGACATAAAGGTTATAATAAAATATAATTAATGCTTCCTACAGTCTTGTAAGTTCATTAACTGATATTCTTTCCACCGTAATATGTGTACATTATTATTATTATTATTAGCCTATTAATATTGGTTATATTTTTTAATTCGTTTATATAATTTTTTTTGCTTCAATTTCTATCTTTTTTACTTAATGTTCAGAATACTTTTGTAAATAATAGCGTACTGTAAATGCTCAACATTTACATACAATTTCATAAATGCATAAAATATAAATGCATAAAATTTCTATGTATAAATAATATAATAATTTCTTAATTCAAAATAAAAAAATAATGAATCCATCTCTAATAATCTAATAATAAAAATGGATGTTGTTCCCTCGACAAAATGATCTTGCGGCCACGACATAATATGACGTTCCCACGCGTACTAATGCAATGTTTACTAGTTACAATTACCATTACAGACCTCTTTAATTCTTACCAGTAAAAATGAAGTTACACAGCTCTATAATTAATCTATTTTTTTAAAATCCTACTGGCCAAAATATCTGGGATTTTCCCCAAATAACCACTATATGGTTTTCCCCAAAATAACCACTGTATGGAATAATCACTATACAAAGAGAACCACTATAAGATATATTTTTGTTGTTGATATGGACTACGTTGACGAGAGTAGTGTTCACTTTGAAGCTTACACTGCGATGTACCTGAGAGAAAACAGAGTTGACCATCTGATTTTCACCAGTAAGAAAAAAGTGTTTTAAAGTTTGAAGTTTTGCAGAACATCAGAGTTATATGTGACATGACAATAAAGCCTGACGTTAGGAAGAACATTTTAAGGAAAATATAATTATATTTTAATAATGTGGTTTAACCTGTGGTCTGTGATGTAAAAAGACCCCAATTGCCCCCCCCCCACACACCAGTTCTCAATTGTTTAGTTACTAGTAAGAATTGTACTAGAGATCTCTCTAACTGTAATTCTTACTAGTAAGAATGTAATTGTAGAGCATATTCATAAAACATGTAACTGTCTGTTCCGATAGCCTTGTGGGAAGTCCATTAATAACGCTGTTGCACCACAGGTATCCTGAGTTAGAGTCCCGGATCATGTTGTGGACCCTTCCAATCGTGCACCCCTCCCCCAAATTAACTTACACTGCCTACTGAAATAAAGGCAAAAATAATTAACAAAAGAAAAGAAAATTGGGACTCAAGCAGCTTGTTCAGTCAAGCAGCTTTAAATGATGAATAGCAGCGCTGAGGCTCAAATGATCTGTTAAGTATTATTATATATTGATTAAAATCATTATAAAATGATTATGCTTTACAGAGAAGAAATATAGGTAGACTTTAAGTTATTTTAAAGGTGAATTCACACTTGCACAGAAAACGTGCATATAAATGTATACTCAGCAATATGCAATATTTAATTATTGGTTGTAAAATACCTGTTTTTGTTAAGCTTTGCAAGATTTACATTATCCACTCACACAATAATGCTGAGGCTGGGTCCTGTACTGTTACCACAAGCATTTACTGCATGATGAAGCCTATTAGACTGCAGTTAGGATGCCAGAATGCAAGTTATGAGGGCAAAAATATCTCTGTATGAGTATTTGTTTTTTATATTTATAACATCTGTCTGTTTTGCATCTAATGAATATAAGATTTTACTTGTAAGAATACAATTGTAGAGCTCTGTAACTGCATTTTTACATTTCAAATTGAATTAGAGATCTCTGCAATTACATTCTTACTAGTAATAATTGATTTAGAGACCTCTATAATCATAATTGTTACTAGTAAGAAATAAATCAGAGAGCTCTCTTATTCAGTTCTTACTAGTAAGAATGCAATTGCAGAGTTCTCTAATTATATTAGAGAGCCTTCTTATTATAATTATATCTAGTGAATAATTGATTTAGAGAGTTCTACTTGGCATTACTAGTAATATTTTAACTGTAGAGCTCTCTAATTTAATTGTTACCAGTAAAAATGCAATTTTGACGAGTAACGCTTGGAATATTTTAAGCTAAAACAGCTTGCCATAGTCACGTAGCAAGTACACAAGTCATGAATGATGCCCATGTTCACTAAGTGCTAAACAACTGAAATCTTCAAGAATGGGCTAAAAACACATTTCTTCCATCTTTACCATCCAAATCTAGCAATCTCTATTCTAATTGCATTCTTAAAAAAAACACTTGACACTTTTAGACTTGCACTCTATTCATTTACTATTCTACCTGTTTTATTTTTATTATATAATAATAAAAAACCACAACAATAACAACAACAAAAAACGCTGAGACTTGTTATAGAACATGCATTTCATTGCTCTCGTCGATTTTGATTGCTTCCATTGTCCTCATTTATAAGTCACTTTGGATAAAAATCTTAAATGGCTAAATTTAAATGTAATATATATATATATATATATATATATATATATATATATATATATATATATATATATATATATATATGGAACATAATAGCAGAATATTGTAGAGTAAAAACTGAATTTTTTAAAATCTACTAAATTCTATATCGTTTTATTGTAAATATATGTGCACCTGTATATCTATGTTCCATAAATGCAAGAACACATATTACATAAATTAAACCCTAAATTCAGAATGTTACAAAAAAGCATACATAATATTATAAAACACAGTATTTTTACGTATATTACATTCCATCTACCTAATATATTTAGATTTTAGAATATAGGAGAATGAGCCGTCTGGTAAATGATGTGCTGATGTTGTGTGTTGTGTTATGATATGAGCTGTTCTGTCATCAGGTCATCTCCATGACCTTCTTGATCCAATCCACATAAAAAGACACACGGATAAAGATGTTCGGTTGGCCAGGATGTCCGCAGCGGCGCATTGGTATGATCACTCCTTCTAGGACCCAACAGTCGCTGTTCTGACAGGCCAGAGGGCCGCCGTAGTCTCTCTGGAAGAGAGAAAAAGAACGTTACAGCGCACATGCATCAAGCACGTCTTACTCATTTCACAATCCTCACTTACATCTGTATTGCAAAAGCAGAACTTAAAACTCATGCAGTCACATAAACGCGTAGAAAGGAAATGTTTGAAGTTCTTAATGCTTTATACACATTTTGCAAGCTTTTTGCAAGTTAAGCAATGTCTAGTTCGGCGGTTCTCTAGTGTAACTTAAGCAGCCAGATTTTACACACTAACCAAAAATGTTTATCTTAAAAAGAAAACTTAAAAATAAAAGATTTCATACATTTTTTTATCTAAAGATGAATGAAATCAATCCAAAATAATTTATCATACAAAAAGTCTTAAAATTAAATGAAAAGATTAAATCCAATTTCCTACCGAACACTGGATGAAACCAACAAAAATGGTTTATCAATTAAAAATCCCTCAAATTAAAAGATTAAATCTTATTGTAAATGAAATTGCTTTTTCTTGTCAGAACATACAGAAGAAAAGTAGTCAGTCACATGTAACCAGAATCACCAGTCACATAAACTCATATTTGTTTCCAAATTATTGATATCCAATTATCCATGGCGTTAAAATGTGCAAAAGTGGAGAACAAAACAGTTCACACATCTGTACCTCACAGGCACCGACTCCGGCCACGAAGGGCATGGTGCATATCTCATTCTCACCGACACGGCCCTTGAAATACGTGTTACAGTCTTTATTGTTCATTACAGGCATCTGAGCCACATTCAGTACGGTCTCATCCCCCTTTCCTGAGAGAGAGAAGCAGAGAGGATCAGTGATGGGAAGCGAAAGAGGACAAAACATCTTTTACATTTAACCCCACACTGCATGACGAATGATGCACAAAAGGAATATATCATATACAGTTATATTCAACTTGTACAGACAGAACTGCAGCTTTATATGAGAGAAGTGCGACAAGATGAGGCTGATCAAAAATACAGTAATATTTTTACAATTTAAATGAAGTTCAAGTTCAAGTTTTCAATTTGAATAATTTTTAAATTGTAATGTATTCCTGTGATGCAAATCTGTCTTTAGTGTCACATGATCCTTCAGAAATCATCTAATATGCTGATTTGCTGCTCTAGAATCGTTTCTTCTTATTATCAGTATTATACATTTTCTTCAAGATTCTTTAATGAACAGTAAGTTAGAAAGAACAGTATTTATTTGAAATGTAAATCTTTAGCGACAATATTAATGTCTTAAATCATTCTGAACCCACAGTTTCACAGTTTCACCTTTTGTTTCTCCCCAACCAGCAATTTCACAGACGGTTCCCTCTGGAACGATGTAGCGCTCAGGAGGAAGACATATTTGAGACACACGCTCGTTAAACTGGGCAGGACTGCAGGAGAAGAGCCAGATATGATTATTAGAGGGTGAATGTGTAGTAAAGACACTCTAAAGAACGCCTTAAAAATAAAGGATGTTAAAATGTTCTTCACTTGAAGAAAAAAATGTTCATTGTTCATGGGTGAGAATTACCCCATCATTTACCTTCCTTTATTTTTAAGAGTGTAGAACCAAAGAATGTTGTAAATTTCTGTGTTTGTGTTTGGTAAGAAGTACGTTTCTAGCTGAAGCATGACCAGGTGGGATTCAGAAGGACCACAGACGATCTTGGTGAGGGAAATAGTTTGTCTGTCTGGTTCGCCATCCTTTGGATCACGGAACAAGGTACCCATCATTGCACTATATCCCGTGAGGTCCACATAACTGCTTAAACACCAACAAACATGTGCATATTTCATAAAACGCCCTTGCTGTCCAACTCTGAACATTAATTACTGAAGAACACTGACTTACCAAGATGAGAAGCATTGTTTAGTGCTGATCACCCATTTGGAACTGACCAGAGAACCTCCACAGAAGTGATTTCCTTTCCTGAGAAGACATTTAGTGACCACAAATATATTTGTCAACAAGAAACACTGTTTGCAAAGCAATTTCACTTCCATAAAGTGACATAATTGGAACAGTTTATATTAAGACTAACTGGTTTCGAAGGCTGACGGTCCAGGGAGAGTTTCCAGGTTTGCCGCCCACTATTCGTAACCTGCTCTTCACTTTCCGGTCATCCCGCTTTCCACATTCGTTAAAGACAACATCCGCTTTTTACACACAGTGGAGGACAAGTTAGAAGCACAATCATACACACCAAAATCTGTACTGGTTCCTATACATTGTTTTTGACTTACTCGTTGGCCCAATGATTGGCACTTTCTCTCCAGCTATAACAACATGAAGAAGAACAAAAAATATAGTTTAATTAACTAACAGTATTTATTTTAAATATATTACCATTAATAATTTATAAACAAATATTATACATTATTTAGTATTATTAACTATTTTTATTGCTATAATTATTGTGCATTATAAATAATCTATTATTGATATAAAATCTTTTAAAGATTAATAATGTAAAATGTTAAGGCTAACGATTATTAGAAGAAGAATTGAAGAATTTCACAGAAAATAGCACATTTGGACTTTTAGTACATTCTGCATGTTTCACCATATTTTATCTCCTGCTACATGTCACACACACACACACACACACACACACACACACACACACACACACACACACACACACACACACACACAAAATGTCAGAAAGTTGCAAAAAAGTGCACAGACTGTGTGAGAGCCTGGTTATTAGAAGATAAAACAGCTTTTAAAAGACACTGGTGCTTCACCACACTGCTTGATGGCACAGTAGTCGAACTCAGTCTTGGGGTCAGTGGTGTAGCACCAGGGCCCGTGACGGTCTCCGTCAGGGTTTCTGCAGTAGTTGTCGGTCAGGTTGGCATCTGGGTGTGTTTTGGGGTTTATCCTGCAAATAGAAGTACATAAATTATCTCAAATTTATGTTCACTTTAGGCCAACTTTAAATGGAATTTTATTCTTACTTGGTTTTGTGAGGTGTATTGACACTCCATTTCTGGCAGAGAATACCTTTACGTGTCTTGCGGACAACACCCTGATAGTTTTTGCCAATTTCATTATAGCAATCTAGTTTAAGAAGAAGAAAACATGGTTATTCACACTGCCATTAAAAAAGCTTTTGAAGGTAATCTCTTCTGCTCACCAAGGCTGCATTGATTTGATCAAAAATACAGTACAACAGTAAAATGGTTAAATATTATTAGAATTTAAAATAACTGTTTTCTATTTGAATAGATTTTAAAATGTCATTTATTTCTGTGATCAAAGCTGAATTTTCAGCGTCATTCCTCCAGTCTTCAGTGTCACATGATTCTTCAAGGAACATTTCTGATAATTACCAATGTTGAAAACAGTGATATATTTTTCTTCAGTTGATAAATAGAATGTTAAAAAACAGTGTTTATTTTAAAGAGAAATGTTTTGTAACAAATGTTATTATTAATAAAAGTATTATTTCCTTTATTATCTTACTGACCCCAAATTTTGAATGGTACTGTATATACAGTATGCATATTAAATACATATGAAGTGTGCATTGATAATTCATTAAGATTTTTCTCTTCCCACAATGACAAAGCACAGCCAAAATGTCTTTAAAAATGAAAGTGTAGTTGATGTTTTTAATCACTAGCAGGCGCCAGCTGTACCTTCTGCCTCAATGTCATCAGCACAGCGTTTGATCTGCAGACAGAGAGCCGTCCTCATTGCCGAGAGAGACGTGAAACACCAGGGCGCCTCTGAACCATCCGGGTTACGGCAGTAGTTCTCCTCCAGACCCCTAAAGGTGGAAAGAGGGAAGAAATAGAAGGATAAAGAGTCACAGTCAACCAGTTTATACTGTTTTGATGACATTTGTTTCTTTCTCAGAACAGATTTGGAGATATGTAGCATCGCATGACTTGCTCACCAGTGGATCCTCTGCGGTGAATGGGTGCCGTCAGAACAGGAGTCCAAAAAAAAACATCACAATAATAGGAATCCACATCACTCCAGTGCATCAAATAATGTCTAGTGAAGCCAAAAGCTGCATGTTTGTAAGCAACAAATCCATCATTACGATGTTTAAACTGTTGCTTCTGGCCAAAATATGACTCCATGATGTGTTTAGACTCTCGTTCTGACGGCACCCATTGACATCCATGGCCTGAGGATGAGTATATTTTCAGCTCATTTTCATTTTTGGCAAAGTATTCCTTTAACTCACTTGCACTCATAGGTTTTGGGGGAAAATTGGTGTTTGTGTGGTTTCTTGGCGTCCCAGCGCTGACAGGGGATTCCAGAGCTTGTTTCGTTCACTTTGCCCCTGTAATCTTCTCCACGACCCTGAAAACAATCAGTGGTGTAGCCGGAGTGAGAATGATGCTTGGGAGACTCAGCTGTAGGATGGAAAGAAAGAAGGCAAATTAAATATGGCTATATATTGGACAGATGCAGTAATTTGTTGTCCAATTGTCTGTCAAAAAAAAAAAAAAAAAAAAAAAAACACATTTCAGCAACTCCACTTTAGTAGCCTTTATATTTTAAAACTCAATTGTGTGAATGTCACACACATGCTCCTGACCGATCAATCATTGCATATTCATAAAGAATAATACTTTTGTTTTAATAACTCATGAACCCAACGCAATGAACTGCTATTAATGTTGTGCTCTCAAACAGAACAACATATGCGTGTTTCTGACTTTCGTTTATATAGTTGTCTCTTCGAACAGCACTGATGTGATTGGAAATGACAGCAATGTCCTCAAGAAGATGAAGATCTGTGTCCTTTAAACAAAATGAATGAATAATCATCCAAACCATTTGCATGGAGATTAAAATCCATGCACTGCTAACAGAATGCAAACGACTGTTAAAGGTTATTAGTGTTGTAAAAGCATTTTAATTGACATTTTTCTCAAGTTAAATCTCTGTGAGATTGACTTTAAAATAATGTTTCACTTGTAAACAAGTCTTGATATCTAATGTGGTGTTGTTATAAAATGCATGTTTATTCTTTGATGAACATTTAAAAATAGCTGTGTGCTCAAAGAAGATCAACTTTTATGCAACATATGTATCGCTAATATTTTATTATAGTAAAGTTGTTTTACCGGTGCCTGATTTTTTAACACCTTGTCATAAGTAAGTCTATATTCATGGTGAAAACAAAGTGTTTAACAAAAGTCATACAATTTCCAAAAACCTAAAACATCTAAGATAAATACAAGAAAAATTTAATACCATGAAATGAAATATGTATCCTTGTTGTAAGGAGCAGAAATACTCACGGCACTTGCGAATATCACAGCGCTCTCTCTCCAACGTCGGGTCGGTGGTGTAGCACCAGGGCACCGGAGACGCATCCGGGTTACGACAATAATTATCAGCCAAACTTTTATCAGGATGCCTGGATTCACAAACATCGGATATGATGTTATTTTACATTATTATATCACCATCCACTGAAAATCACAGCAATACCTAATTAAAATAAATTGCCAAAAAGCTCTGAGAATAGATCTGCAGCATTTTAGCACAGATAGAGAAACTTTTAAATTTGTAATTAAATTCCCACATTATTAAGTGTGACTTTAGTTCTGTGGTATAGGTTATATTATATTCACTTCTCTGGCTGGTAGATGTGTTGATGCGGAGACTGTTGGTCCCATCTCTGACACTCTTTCCCGCTCACTGTGTGATCCATCTGACCTCTGTAGTCTTCTCCATTACAAGTGATGCAAACCTCTAATAGAGAAACATACACAAACATCTGCTCAGAACAAACCGCTTATGAAAGTAAAAGCACACTGCAAACGTAAGTAACTGGCCTTACCGTCTTTGCACTGGGGAATGTCGCAGCTCTCATATCTGTGATCAGGGTCAGTGGTGTAACACCAGGGTCCGTTGGGGTCACTGTCCGGATTACGGCAATAGTTGAGCTCCAGGCCATTAGCAGCAGACGGAGTCCTACTACTCAAAACAGTGGTGACATCATTCTAATACTGCAGTTCAGCATGTTTTGACTTCCCTCAAAAACATCTCTAAAAATTCCAAACTTTTAAATCGTATGTTGAAACCAATCATATCATATTAAACAAAAACTGCTAGTATAATTGCTTTTGTTAACCATGTACAGTTGATTTGGACAACATGAAACTGACCCTCTTTACCTTTTAAATACACATTCTTGATCTTTTTGTGCACCCAAACAAGAGTGTCCAAAAAACTTTACGGGACATTCTAAGTATAAAGTAGGTACTGCTATGTTACAATTAAATAATAATAAAAAAACATAGGTTGTACTTTATTTTACAGTCCTGTTCCCCATGTACATACTATGTACTTATTATAGTAATTACAATAACTATGTAATAACTAGGTACTAACCCTGAACCTACC
This sequence comes from Carassius gibelio, assembly GCF_023724105.1. Lineage (NCBI taxonomy): Eukaryota > Metazoa > Chordata > Actinopteri > Cypriniformes > Cyprinidae > Carassius > Carassius gibelio. Next base: position 28,856,310 of record NC_068376.1, read on the forward strand.
CCTAAACCTAACCCTACCCCATGTAGTCACCTTGTATTACCAGAACTTCTTTATCTTAGATAAATACACTGTAAATACACTATAAGTACACGTACTGTAAAAACATACAAATATACATAAAGTTTATGCAACATTCTGTATTCTATGTTTCATATCATACCCGTGATCATGAGGAAATTTGGACCACCACTGTTGACATGTTCGTCCACTCTTAGTCGTCGACACTTTCCCTCGATAGTCTTCTCCTTTACCCACAATGCACTTCCTTACATAGACTGAGTACAGGTGGTGGTTAACAAGTGGTGGTTAAGCGATATGGTTTTTAATGGCTAATAACATAGCACACCTCCTTATAATCTTTCAATCTATTTAATACTTAAAAAAATCTACTGAAAAACATGTTGAGAATTCATTTGTCACCTTTCATCTCATAAAGGTCACAGTTCACGTTTCTCTCGATGTCTGCATTGTCTCCATCACCCACCGAGGGCAGATGTTTACACACCAAAGATGGACGAAACTCATAATTGAAAGCTCTGGAAAGTAAAAAAAAATACATATACTACTCCCTTGAGTAAAAGAAGTGTGCTTAAGTGTCAGGGCCGGCCCTGACCAATTTGCTGCCCTAGGCATGATTTTACCTGGCGCCCCATGCATCACAGCCAATTTCACCCTGTCATTGTGTTCATGATTTAGCATATATATATATATATACACATACACACACACACACACACACACACACACACACATTACAGCAGAACTGTTTCCAACACTCATAATAAATCATCATATTAGAATGATTTCTAAAGGATCATGTGATAGACTGGATGTCACATGTGACACTGAAGAATGGAGTAATGATGCTGAAAATTCAGCTTTGCATCACAGAAATAAATGATAATTTAAAGTATAATAAATTGAAAACAAATTATTTTAAACTGTAATAATATATCACAATATTACATTTTTTCTGTATTTTTGATCAAATAAATGCAGGCTTGATGAGCAGAAGAAACTTCTTTCAAAAACATTAAAAATAGTAATGTTTCCAAACTTTTGGCCTGTACTGTGTCCCCCCAAAACTGCACAACTGTAGAGTAAAACATTAATAAAAAAGTGATAATAAAAAATGCGTCTTAAAACTGACATGACTGTACAAAATCACAGTCTGGGGACTCAGAACTCAGAACAACTGCTAACATTAAGTTTAAGGTAAAAATAACTGCCATGAAATTATAGTATCTTAGCGTACTCCTATGCAATAAAATGTTCTTTGACTACATCTCTTTACCTCTGTCTTTATCCTCTTCTCTTTTTTTGGCACTGTATCTATCGCAGACTATGCTCATTTATAATGTGTCATGTAAATTCGGCCTTCCGTCACAATCAGGAAACTTTCACCGTGTCTAGAACTGGCGCGAGTTGCCAGGCGCGTTTCTACGAGCTGTGTGTTAACAAAAGCAGTGCTGTCTACATTGGATGCGGCGTCGGGCACGCTACACAACAAATTACCAACAACTGATCGTGTGCGCGCTCTGTTTCTGACGCACTTCAAGCACTCGATGGGCGGGGGAAGATTGAAAAGCCCATTTAAGTGTACTTAAACATAGACCGTACACTCTTAGGAAGTGCAGTTTGTAAAAATGCCAAATGAAAGTACTGCATTTGAAATCATTCAGTTTTAATAAACTTTTCCATGCTTTAAGGAAGTACTCTTATTTTGATGTGTTGACTAACATATTAAGAACAAGTGGTGTGTTATTTGATATTATAATATAAATATTATATTATAATAATATTATAATATAAATATTTTTTATATATTTAAAGTTAACAGTGCAAAAAATTGCAAAGGACAATATAAGTTAATTATGAAATTACATACAAAGATATATTACTTAAGTGGGTCAAAAAGCTAAGTTTAGCTAATTGCATTTAAAATAAATGTATATTTATTAATATAATAAATAGTATATTTGCATTTAAATAACATGAAATGAAGTATCCGAAACATTACATTTAGTTTGCACTTAAATATATTATGTAAAAGTATTGTAATAAGTATAGTTAATAATATATTTCTTTTTCACATTTACAGACAAAATAAGGAAAAAGTACTAAACAAATGAAATTTGTCAAATTAGATTTTTTTTCCCCTTTCTTTTTTAAATCATTCAACTACATAGTGAGAATTATGTTTTGGGTACAGAGCTGATACATGCAATGCATGCTGGGATGGAAAGTAGGGATATGAGACCTGCATTCTGGACTCTGTGTGCAGCGTTTAGCACAATCCTCCAAAGTGATTCCCGGAAGTTCAGTCAGACGGTTGACGTTCCAGGATTTCAGGACCAGCTCTCTCCCCTCGGATCGCTGGAAATCATTCAGTGCGCTGCGGAATGCTGTGAAAACACACATCAGAAAGATGCACTAGTTATTTGACCACTTTGGATTTATTTAGTAAAAAAGAAAATCAAGCTGAAACTCCCAAAACCAAAAAGAAAGGACAGAACTTTTTTGTGACAGAGGTTATTAGATAAAAACTATTTGGTTTAAAATAAAATGAAATCTTTGTTACAGTGCATGTTCAAAAACAAGCCTCAAGTCTATAAAACGTAACCTTGTTTGGATTGATGTTAGTGAATCTGGCAGACTCTTAAAATGTGATGTTCCTTCTGTGTGTGTGTGTGTGTGTGTCAGAGGGGCTTAAACACACATGACCTTTGGATCTGTAAACTACATCAGTTCCACAAAATTCCCAGTGTCATGGCATGATCATGAAGCGATGCCCAAATGACTACAGAGTAGATATGTATAAAAAACATTAAACACCTATATGAATATGTTCCTGTACACATGATGAAAAAGACCATTAATAACACAAAATAATAAGAACAAGAAGTCCTAAAGTGACCAATATTTACCATGGCACTGAATCATATTAATTTACTATGATAATTCCATGTTTTCACATTGAATCTTTGCAAGAGTTACTCAAATATCAAGAAGGTGCAGTACATCTCTCTAGTCTATACACTAGTGTTTTGTTTAGCTCAGTCTAGTCTGTTCTTTAAAAACACACCATTGTTTTGGCCAAAATATGAATGTAATTACTTGTAAAGTAGTAATTAATTAATATAGGACCTCTAAGATTAAGGAACTTTGATATTTTGTCTGTAAATTTGTCTTATGACAATGCATGGTAAATAATACTACCCGCAGTTTTATTATAATATTAGTACTTATGGTGTTTGAGCAGAAACATGCTGAATGGAGTAACTAGTGTTCGCTGCATGTTTAAGAGTCAACAATTAGGCTGACTAAAAACAATTCACCTTAAAATACAATGTTTAATGTATCAAAATATTGATCTTACCATGAACGGTGTCAGGCCAAAGCAGCAGAGCTGTGAGATAGAAGAGAGGAATCATCGTATAAGAGCTGCTTTACTCCAACAGCAGAGCTCATCTGAGGACTTTGATTCTTCTCAAATGGTTGAATTGATGAAGGGGGTGGTGTGTGTGTGTGTGTGTGTGTGTGTGTGTGTGTGCGTGCATGTGTGTGTGTGTTTACTCCTCAGTTGACTTGACAGAACAGGACATTTCCCAATAAATCTTGCTGATGTAAACATCTCTCAAACATATATCAAAAACAAAGAAAGTGATGATAATAATAGTAATGGCAATAATAATAATAATAATAATAACAAAGCCTTAAGTTATTATTAGTAGTAACTTAAAACTCGTGGTAGCCTAATAATCAAACTATTTAAATATTTTTTTCATATTTGTTAATTAAATATTACTATACAGCCTACTAACATTAAATAACTACTTTTTATTTTATATCCACCATATTTTTTTTCTTAATCATCTTATTTTGGATTTCTTCATCATTCATGTCAAAGACGACTGTTTATGAGCAAGCAATTTAATCATTCACGTGAGTGAGTCATTAAAGCATTGATTCGTTACTTTAATTTAGCCTTTGGACATATTCCTATCTTAATTCCTTTTTTCCCAAGAGCATGCTTTATCAAAATACAAAAGAAAACATAATAGTAGCTTAAATAGGTGATTAAGCAATATTTTGTTATTGACTTCAGTGAACAAACAAATATGACGGGATAATTCATTCACTAGATTGGTTTACAAACGTACGAGCACCGTTTGACACGATTGTAGACAGTGGCGGTTCTACATTGAAATACACCCTGGGCGAGACCCCTTTCGAGCGCCCCCCAAACCCCCCCCCCCCCCCCCCGCAACACACACACACAAAAAAACTAGCAAACAAAGTTCTGCACAAACAGCAATATTTTATTATAACAACTGTTTTCATATGATGTGAGATCATTGCATGCATGTTTCCAATTTGCCATTCCTGCACTTGTTAAATTGATGTTCCTCTTGGAGAACAATTTGCAGCAGAAGCAAAAGAGGCTGTTGTTCTTAATTGAAGAAATCAGCCAACTTCTTGCCATCTTTTCACCACTTACTAATGTCTTATTAAAATATTAGTGGTGGCAACTTCTCCCATTACTCTCATTCCTACGGAAAACAAAGCCAGGTGGCACTTTACTTGGTCCTCTGTGAACCAGCTCAGTCCGAATCCAGTCAGTCAGATGTGAGGGCCAGTGGGGCTCAGTGGGGGTTCAGCTCCAGGCATTTCTATCAGACAGCATATTGACATATTATTCAAAACACATAGCAGTGAAAAAACACAGTCCTACTCATAAATTATCAGAAATATTAAAATTACATTAAATTGCAGTTGTCTTGTAGCCCACACACACACACATACACACACACACGATATGCACACCTGAAAGATCATGCTGGGTAGAAGTAGAGGCAAAGAGGTCTTCATCCTCAATATCAGATATTTGTGGAGACATATGTGTAGCGGAGGAGGTGGTTGGCTCATCCTGACCAGTGGCAGAGGATGCTCCAAAATATTTTAGAAGTGCCCCTGAAATTGCAATTTAACTTCATTTGAAATCAAAAGACCATAGGATAATGTTTTATAAAGCTAAAACAGCCTAGGGTCAAATTAACTCAAAACATAATAGAAGGGTTACATAAACATGCTCTTACACACTAAATGTCTGTCATTACACGCTATATCCTCCTAGACCCGGAAAATAAAAACATTTATTCATTTCATTTTTCCCCCCATGTCATCACATTGTTTAGAGCATAGAAACAAATAGTAAAAAAAATACATTGAAATATATTTTATTCACGTTATGCTATGGTCACTGGGACTCAGTTGTTTAAAAAAATAAAATGACTTTAAATTATATGTATAGGCAAAAACAAAAACTTTTTGGGTTTCATGATATTTTTCAACCAAAATTTGTATATCAATCTAACTTTCATGGAGGTGCCATTAGGTTACTGCCTCAAATTATACGCATGACACACTTTTAGTTATGACTTGTAAAACTATACTTAGGAAACAATACTTAGCATACTGTGTAGCAAATAAAATGCCCTTGGTTATTTACAGGGCCTAATGTTAAACCAACTGATGGAAATGATAACTGAACTTTTAACAGTTTTATTGCAAAGCACAATATTATAAATTAGATCTCATGATTGAGTTGAAACCAAATTATTGTTGTATAAGCATAGCAAGCATCATAGCAAAAAGGTTAACAAAGAGTTATACCCACCACCAATTAACATTAGCCCTTCATTCATGATATGGATACTGTAATCATACAGAGACAATAGTTGCATACCTATCTGTTGCTCGTTTCTCCTCTTCTTCTTTTCTTTTTTTTCGAAATTGGGCACCTGGCTTTGACCTTTTCTTCTCCATCTCTGTTTATTTGGCACTCGACAATCAACAGATTTCCCACCCTCCACCTGTCACTCAGGACCAGAAGTCAAGACTAAACCAATTCACCTTGATGACTGCATAATCGTTTTGTATTACCTTGTTTCATTTGCAGGAACTATAGGCCTGTATTATAACATTATGAATGAAATGTGCGTTATTTGGAAGAAAGTCGAGGTGTGTGACTGACTTTAGCCTATTATTAATTATATTACTAGTGTGGATCCCCCGTCCCCGTCCACCCCCGCCCTGTCCGTTCCATTTAAGAGAGACCCAGAGGTGAAATGTCGCACGCGCCTCTCGCCCCACTCCCTTACACTTCTCTCACAACACAAAGCTTCAGTGGATATTTTCAGCAAGCAGGGGCGCCGGCAGCTGCAGGGAGCGCCAATTTGCCAATTCCACACACAGTGAAATGATATAAATGGCGAAAAACCGCTTCGCGACACAGATGATTTTTTGTTTATCTGCTCGTGCTGCCGCCCCCAATGTGTCACGAAAAAATGACGCCCCGGGCGGCTGCCCGGTTCGCCCGTGCCTAAAACCGCTACTGATTGTAGATGATCTGATCACAATTATATAACCCCAAACCACACTTTAAACATGTGTAAATTAACCCAAGATTCACTCAGAAGTGATCAGGAACCGATTCTCTCCGAAGGTGTCAAATCAAATCAGCATTCGCATCGACAAGTAGCCATAGATAAAATGTAAACAGCGTATTATTTTAGTCATAATCTCATTACAAGTAGAAAACGTGTGAAACGCTAAATATGAGCCATTTACCCTGCCATAATAAAAAAAAAGGCAAAACAATTGTATAATGACATGTTAGGATCGTTTGGCAGTGACAGCATAGTGATTTTAAAAGCTGCTTGCAGTTTTGTCATTTAAGAATAAATCATGAATTAATAATTAGCATAAAATACTTTTATGTAGCGTTTATGGAGGTTGAAGTTTTATAGTTAGCCGCTAGAGGTCAATGTGTTTCTCTGGTAAAACTGACAGAATCTTCCGGGAGTCGATCTCTGTAGCAGTTTAATTACACTGGTTAAAACCTTTACAATGACTACGTTTACATGCAGGCAATAACCCGTTCAAAACCGGGATATTAGCAATAACCCGGTCGGGCACGGCCATGTAAACACCGGCAAAAACCCGGATATGCTCATATCCCGGTTTTTAAAAACCTTCGGAAATGACGCATATTGCGTATTACGTCCAGACGCTAACCGTGCGTCACTGTTTACATCGGGATATTGGCGACTGATTACACATTCCATGTATACAGGAGTAACTCTCTCTGCTCACGCATGTTAACGGGTTATCCCGAATGTTTCAGAAACCCAAATAGTGACCTTAACCCGACCATAACCCGAATTTTAACAGCATGTAAACGTAGTCAGTGTCACAGTCAAGTCCATGGGTGAATTATTGAACTTTAACAAACCAAAATTGATTGAATATTTTATATTGTGTGACTTATTCCAACTGTAGTTACTTTCTAAAGATCTCCACACAAAGATCAGACGCTACCATTGAGTGGTACCGCCAAAATCTGGGGCCTAATGGTTATGAGTTGGACTTGTAACCCAAAGGCCTCATGTTCGAGTCTCAGTGCTGGCAGTTGTTGGTGGTTGGAGTGAAAGAACAGCACTCTCCTCCACCCTCAATACCCATGGTGTATATATATATATATATATATATATATATATATATATATATATATAGTACTTTAACACATGCACCGATTTCACCCTAAACCCGCTCATTTGTGTCGTTGCTCTCTCAGGTTTGGGTCATTCTTAGGCGGCTCCGGCTCCAGTGGGTCAGCTGGCTTTAAGCGTGTTTCTCCCTGTGGTGGTCATCAGTCCGTCTCTCAGCTGCATGTATTCGCTGCCGTTCCTCATCCAGCTCTCTGAGCAGGTCAAGCCCTACATCCCTGTAGCTCCCATCTGCACAGAGTAGTTCATATTAGAGCAGTACAGCAGCATACAGGTGAGAGAGGAATGAATCCATCAGAGAAGAAACTGAAACACACATCCATCTATTCTAAAATGTGCTAAAAAACGAGAGATGTTCATCCTTGTGTACATGTACAGACTCCAGCTCTTATAGTTTATGGAGACCAGTGCTGTGTCCAAAATCGCTCACTTTTTCACTAACCTTTATACAGTGTATGGCAGTTGAGATCACTTTATCAGTGAGTGAACAAATAAGTGAATGGATTCAGAAGTATACATGTGCGTGAGACTTGGAGCTGTTGCAAAAACATTGCCATATGTACTTTTATATTACATGTACCTTTAGAAAATAATAGTAATAATACTCCAAATTACTTTATATTGTAATTATACATACCTCCATGTCAGCTTCGTGGTTTCATCGATGGTATATTATTTTTTTATTTTTTTTGGAATGCTTTTATTAATCATTAATCAATGCTAATTATCAATGTTGTTAAAATACTGAGAACAAAAATAAACACACATTAACACGTTCATAGTTTTATGTATTTATTAATTTTATAATCTTGACACTTGCTCAAGCAGCATTTTGAGCTCAGATCAGATGGATAGGGAGCGGTTTTAGACACAGCACAGGATACTCAGCTTGGAAGCATTGCTAAGCAACCTGAGACATCCGCCCAATCACAAAGTGGTGGTAATGCAGGGGGCGGGGCATCTTTGTTACCTTGAAGATCCAGAGACCTGGCATAAGGCAGTCCTGACCTTTCTACAGCCATCATGATCTTTTAAAAAAAAAACATAGTGTAAAATTGTTCTATTTAAAACGTTAATTACGTAAGTGCATCCAGTTTCATACTTCATAACTGATTATGTCACCTTTTTATTTTTGTATGTAACTTTTTTTTTGTGCCATTATTTGCAATGCTTTTCACGTGGATGCATGACACTTGTGTTGAGAGGTGTGTCAAAGACCTAAAAAAATCAACATGAAACGCTGTTTGCAAACCAGTTTACATAACTTTTGAGTCAAAGAAAATCTCACGGGACTTGATTTTAACCATTGGGAACTAATTAGACTGAAAACTAGGTGTATACCCTTTTTTAAAATAAAGTATGAGCAATGAAGAATCATTTTAATAAGTAACATTCATAACATTCATCACTTCAATAAGTAACAAGAAACTCATATTACAGTAAATGAGGGGCAATTTAGATTAAAATTATGACCATTATTTTTCAAAAACAGATGCAGTATTAATTTCAGTAGATTTTGTGATAATATGCTGCCTGTCAGCATACTTTTAACTATAGGCTATGGTGTAATTTTTTACTTTTTATTATTTACCTTTATCACAGCAATTTTTGTTTTCAAATGACAGATAAATTAAAACTGCAACTAAAATTAATAATTCAATATATTTTAAGCATGTCTTATGAATGTAGAATGTTAAAATTGGGACCAATGACTTCGAAATCACATTTATGTTTATATATTTCTAACGAACCTCGAAAACATGTTGATTGCATCAGAAAAATAACCACTGCACAATGCACTGAAGTGAAAAATATGAACATTATTTAATAACTGATTCTCTGTAATAAACAATTCGAAAATATTTTACAAGGAGTCACAGACACAATATTTTACAAATTTTCCCATGTCTTTTTTTGTTGTCTGTACAAAAAAATAAAGCAACATGGACCCAGAGACGAGGCACTGAGCCCCCAACACACAATCCAATAAACGAACGAAGAAAAGCGCTCACCATGATTTCAGACCTTAACTCATGATTATTATCAGCAGTACTGTGTTTCTATTTTTTTAAGTGTTAAAACATTTGAAAACCTCACTTTAGTTTCTCCTTTGTATGTTTTTTTAATATATATTTTTTGTACACATTTGTCACAGAGCACCAGACTAAAGACTACATAATCACATACACACGTCTCGCTGATGGAAACGCCCCTACAATGATGTTGCTTTGGAGGGGGAGGGGCCAGGGGAGGGTCTGAGCTAATGACTCCTCCCAGTGGGCGTGTTATGCATTAGGCCCCTCCCCTTGAGTAAGCTGCTTCCTCTTTTAGCTTTTCTTTTTAAATACTATTTTTCTCTCTCTCTTTTTTTTTTTTGTTGGCAAAAGCAAATCTTTCAGACCACTTAAAAACAACGACTTTTGTTCCACAGTGTACTTGGAATTGTGACACAAGACCGACACATTCATGATCATTTAATCGCAGTGTCTTGCCAAAATGTGTTTCCCTAATTCAGTACAGGGGCAGTTCAGTGCCCCTGTACATCGACAGTGTTCCAGTTTTAAAACAATTACACACTTTCCCCCCAAAAATGAAATACAGGAATTAAAAAAAGTGTGGCAAATTTTAAAACAACTCACCAGAATAAAGAAAAAGGCATATTTCCACCTTTCGGAGCACTCTTTGCCCTGATATGAAAGGAAATAGCAGATTGTTTCCATAATCAGGCAAAGAAAGAGGTACACATTAGCCATTTAACATGTTTCAACATTAAAATTGTGAGTTAGAGGGATTGTTCACCCATTATTTACTTACTCTCAAATCAGTCCAAACCATTTGAATGCACCCAAAATCTAATTTGAGAGGATTATTTTAACTTGCAAACAAATATCCTTGCTAAAACTGAATAACTTAAATTCTTCTCAGTAATTTGTAATATAGTGCACAACAAAATGTACAGCCTCTATGATATTTTTTTTTTTTTTTTTTTTGAGAGAATTATGTCCTTTTCGGACCTTGAAAGCCCCTGGTAGCTATATTTTAATTTTGAATAAATGATACATTATTAATTACAGGTGAACTATCCCTTAAACTTTGCACATCATACTGAAACTTAAACCGTCTTTTTCAAACTTTCTTTTTCTTTTAACAGTGCCACATATGTCATTGCACTTGTATTTCAGAAATGTTTTTTTTTTCTTTTCATTTCTAGGACTCAATGGGGTCTAAAATATATATTAAAAATGTAAATGGATTCATAAATCGAGTCAGAATGTGAATTATAAACAGGAGTCAGATGTGACAGTGTCAGGATATTAGTGATATGTACAGTCCACTGAATCAAGCTTAACATATATACCTCATTTTCTCTTTAACCAGTTAGTTCTGAAGGTGGATGACACACAAACTAAGTGACGTAAGAATCATGTCCACTAGCATCACACATGCATTTTCACCTCTCAAATAAGGTGTGTTAAAAAATTCATGACATCCTGACAGACAAGAAAATCAGAAAAGAAATAATAGATCACCCAAGCTGAATTCAAATTTTCTCACCCTTATGGCATATATAAGTTTCTTTCATTCATAAAACAAATGGAGATGTCCTTTCCAAATGACATGAGGGTGAATAAATGATACATTTTGGGTGAACTAACTTAAAATAGACAGAGAGAGGGAATGTTTAACATGTTAAGTGCTGTCTTTTAAAATTGCACAGGCGACTAAAACAGGCGTTTAACAGATTCTGCCAAGAGACAGACAGATATGTAACATTCGTTTGACACAGATCATTCCTTCAACAAAAACAACTGACAATACTCTCAAAATACTTCTCATAAAATTATCCATTTCCACAGTTATGTCACATAACGGCAAACACAGATTCACTTCCTCAACCAACAGCAAACCTCTCATTTTATATAAACTACAGCAGTAAAGCCATCGCCATATTTATGTAAGGAACCGCCTCCATTGAATGCATGAAAAGCTCTAACAAAGATGATCCTAAAACCGATGAGCCATCTTTAAACCTCTTGCTACTGAACTTAAAATGTTTAAAGGAGCAATGAAGGTGATGGCCACTAAAATGCAACTGAGAATCAGCCAGTAAGGTTAAGATTTAGCCCCGTTTACTGACAAAATAAAGGTGCTTGTCAAGTTTGGGTACATTGCAGGGATGAAGCTGAAGGTTATGGTAAACACTGCGGCTCAAAAATACTCTAAAAAAAAAAAAAAAAAAACATATTAATTGCATTCCCTTAAATCAATCAGGTGATGATGTTTGGAGGCACGAGCTGTGTCCGGAATAGCATACTAGCATACTAACCATACTATTTCTGCTGTATGCACATTGCACACAGTCTGCAGGTTTTCCAGAAGTGTAGAACACTTGATACAGTATCCCACAATGCAATGCACTCAACTTGACCTGCCATTTCCGGTGTGATGAATGACCAGAAGCAATATCAACTGTTATTATCTTATTAACTATTTCACTCTTGTCTTGATTATTTGACCAGACATTTTTAATCGAACTTTGGTAAAAAAAAAAAGAAAAAAAGGCAAAATAACAGTTTTTCTTAATAGGCCGCAACTAATCATGGTAAATATAGTAATCAGTTTATTGTAATGCTTATTTTGACAAATGTAAAGTTGGTGTGTGACCAGAATAAAACTTGTGTTGTAAAACTTAAATGTTAATTTGTGAATATTAATGCATATTTTTTAAATAACATGAGGAATGTAATGTGCAGTACGATAGTATTCGATGTCTAACACAACCTGTGAGTTTTAAGGCCCATAAAAGACTTTTACTGCACTAAACTGCCTGAAAGTGAAGCTCAATGCTGTCCAATATAAAAGTGCATCAAGGCACAGCTAAAAGAAGGTTGATGCAGAGTCCAAAACAAGGATTTTTGCTTAAGATTCATAGCATTATCAACATTTCAACCTATGATATAATGTCATGACAGATAATGAGGCCTGAAACATACTCTATACAAGTATGCAAGCAGACACAAATGCTTCAATTGTATCGGCACATTATTGAACATTTAATCCAGCCTATATCTAGAAATGTTTGCATTGAGTATGTTTTGGGCCTAACCTACATATGAAAAATAAAACATTTCTGTTCTACATGAATGTTCATTTTGACTAGGATCATGGTTGCTATTCACAGACCATTAGTGCAAATAATGGTGCAAACAAACAGCATGTGTTGTGAAGTGATGCAAAATGTGGTTGACATTCTGAGATTGTGAAAAACTGTACAGCACAGAATTACAAAGACTGCAAACACATATCCTTGCTAAAAACACTCAAATTGCATTTCAATCCATCAAAAATCTCTTCGTTAGCACATCTCATTTAAAGGAACAGTTCACCTTAATGTTTTCCATTCAATAAGAGTAATCCATATGATTTATGCGCAATATTCCAGGCTGAAGCCATACAGTAGCTTATTGGTCTGATCATAACACTAAACTATCATTTGACTTTAGACAACTTCATGCTCACTGCTTTTTTTATGGGACTTTATGAAACGTTTTTTGTTTGGAGCTGGAAATCACGGTCACTATCCTGATTCTTAAAAATTTCTCATTTGGTCAAAAAATAACAGCAAATGTGTTTGGAACAGCATGAGGCTGAATAAATCGGACAAAATTGTCATTTTTGGGTGAACTAGTCCTTTAAAAATGAACACGTTAATACATATTATTATTATATTACCGAGGCATCAATATAGTTTATCTTGTGATACAAATAATAAACATAAAAAAAGCCTAACCTAATCGGATCAGTGTTGTGATATAAATAGAATAAGAAATATATGAAGCCCTTGTGATGGATGAAGGAATGGTGCAATACCTCTTTAATTTCACTACTTTCTTTTTCTGTGGTTTTCTTACCTCCTAATTTGGCTAGAAAAATTAGACCACACAACAAGTCTCATTTTGGCAAGAAGTAGATATAGTGCATAAATAAACAAAAGATAACTGAGTAAATAGCCTTTCATTAAATACCCTAATATATGGAGGTATGTTTTCAATACTCATGTTGTTATTGATACTTTTTTGAGAATCACTTAAAGTTCTGGTTATTTTCTTATTACCGGAAGCTAGACGGCGTCAGAATGTCCTGTCGCCTCGCGACATTGGGTCACAGGATGAAGATGAGGATGATGAGGATGACCTTTCCCCTTTAAAGGCGGAGTCAAACAAAACCCAACCCCCTTATGACCGCAAAGGCAGGAGGGAACAGTCCAGGTCATTTTACACCAAGATGGCCGTCGGTTTCCACATCGCAAGCTTCCAGTTTTCGCAAAGACACTTTTAGCTCCTTCCACAAATGATTTGATTGGCAGGAGACGATAAAGTTCTGCAACGGTCACTAAGCAACAACCTGTGAAGCTAAGTGGATGAAGCAGTACGACTGGGCTTCCATATAAGGGCAGGAGGAAGTCCCTTTATATTACCTATGACTAGAGCAATGGGGAGATAAAGGAGAAAAGCGGAATTAAGGAGACGAGAAGAAGGGAGAGGAGGACAGGAGGATTGAGTTAAACAGAGGGGCGGGCCACAACACACAGGAGGAGGAACTGGAGGAGGAGTAAAGTGAGGAGGGAGGGGCGGAACGAGTGACCCCGCCCACAGTCTGATGTGTTCTCCTGGAAGAGAAAGAGAGAGACGTGTCTCCATTAATGAACTTACAAGTATTCTGGTGGGTTTAAATGCAGGATTGTCAAAGTTGAATTTTTATTTAGGCACATATTTTAAGTTTAATTTATTTGCTACTTAAACTGTCTTGGTTATGCATCACTGATGTTATTTTTGTGGGCGGGGTTTACAGAGCTCATTATGCCATCCATAGACATTCAACTGTAAAAATTCCAGAAGATTTCTTTGAATAAACAAGTGGAAATGTGCATGTGTACTCACTAAAACACTGTAGTCGAAACAGGTCGTGGTTCCTTTTCTATACCGAGCAGTGGCTATTGTCTCGCATGTATTTGTTTCTTTGTCTGAGAAACGTTGGTGTTAAGGAATTTTGTTATATTATTTTTTAATTGTACACTACTGTTCAAAAGTCTAGGGTTGGGGTGGTTTTAATATTCATCAAAAAATCTGGAAAAATAGAATTTATCACAGTTTACACAGTTTTTAAACACTGATAATCAGAAATGTTTCTTGAGTAGAAAATCAGCATATTACATAGATTTCTGAAGGATCATGTAAAACTGAAGTAATAAATTAGGAAAAACAGGAATAAATTACATTATAAAATATATTACAACAGAAAACATATATGCAATAATAATAATAATAAAAAAATGTTGATCAAATAAATGCAATCAAACCCAAACGTTTGAACAGCAGCGTACAATGCATCATCATTTCAGAAAATAAAACCAATGCAAGAAATGCACGTTTATGGGTAAGGATACATTCTGTCTCCACCTGAGACAGTTTCTCTATTTCACAGGAGTCGCAGGACAGTTTTTCAGCCACCACAAACAGCAGGTTAGTGTTGTTTATTCTCCTAGCATGAATTAACCTGTAAAACAGACATTCTTATTAACAACCGCCTGTAGTCTGTATGTATATGATGTATCCCGCCCGCATGACAGCTGTGAGTCTGACCTGGAGCAGTTGTCACAGTCCTGCAGTATGTTGTAGGAGCTGCTGATGTTACTGAAGTAAAACTGTGTCTGTACCGTCACACAGCTGGTCTCTCTAGACTCCATTCCTTCAGCATCCACCTCATCTACATTACCACATGTCAGATCAGTCTTCTTATTGATTCACTTAAACAAATCAATTTAAACGTCACACACCTGTCATGAACCAACTCTGATAGGCGAATCCATACAGCATCTGCTGCAGCAGTGACCTATAAAGGACGACACACACGTCTGGTTTACTATCCTTATACTGTACAAACCATATATTCTATTGCCCTACACCTAAACCTACCCCTCATAGAAAACTTCCTGCATTTTTACATTCTCAAAATAATTATAATAATAATTCTGTATGATTTATAAACTTTCCCACACAATTTAGGACACACACAAATGAATGAGTATCATTGAAATCAGATATTAGCATTGACTTTAAGACAGAAACTCACCAGGCAGCTGCTGACGTCCACCAGGCAACATTTAACACATCAGCAATAGTAGGCTGAGAGAAAACACATTACATTTGATCATGCCACATGCCAAATACTCACCTACCCTATGCACACATCTCTTTATGCATCTATTCGTCAATTTTTTTTTTTAAACAGATTGTTTAAAATCTATACCAGCTCTTTCAACTACCGTATTTTTCTATAAGTCGCACCTGAGTATAAGTCGCATCAGTCCAAAAATATGTCATGATGAGGAAAAAAAACATATATAAGTCGCATTTATTTAGATCCAAGAGAAAACATTACCATCTACAGCCACGAGAGGGCGCTCTATGCTGCTTAGTGTAGGCTACAGGAGCAATGAGCAGCATAGAGCGCCCTCTCGTGGCTGTAGACGGTATTTTATTTGTCTTGGTTCATTTCTCTTGGTTCATGTCAAATTAATTTTGATAAATAAGTCGCACCTGACTATAAGTCGCAGGACCAGTCAAACTATGAAAAAAAGTGCGACTTATAGTCCGGAAAATACAGTAGTTTACAATTGGATCGAATGAGGTGTCTGGTTATTAGGATGCATTGACTTATCCCGTCCATCCACGCTCGTACCACAAACACTCCTCGCGGGGCGGCCCCGGTGTTGCTGCTGGGCACCGGGTCACACACCGACTGATAGTCGTAAGACTGCTTGCGTTTGTAGAAGGAGTTGTTATAGAGGGCGTAAAACAGGGTGGCATCGACCTCGCCGAAGAACATCCCGATCTACAGATTGGAGAGGAAGAGCACAGAGTGAGAAACAGAAGCAAACACAGTCTGTTTTCACTTTACTTAGCTGTTGAACGTCCTGACCTTATTCAAGTAGTCTTTCTGATTGGACATGACGAGGAAGCCGCCATCATCTATCAAATAACAAAGCAAGTCCTGCAAAGAAAGACGGACACTGTTACTGTTGCCATCATTAATCAGTCGTTTTAATAGAAAATCACTGGATTCATCGGCTACACTTAATGGACAAAGTCTGAAAAGAAGGATGTGCATGTATGGATGTGCGCTTTAGATCTCAGCATTGACTGATCTGAGTGCATTAGGAGTCTCTTACATCACTGTTGGCTTCGCAGTCCATTTCACAGCCGCTGGTTGGCCCACACTGTCAGACAGAAACAACAGTATTTAGAGCAGCATGTGCTTGTGTATAGCTGTGTGTGTGTGTGTGTGTGTGTTCATTTTACCGTTTGAGAGCTCTGTCGGTTGCTGTTGGTGTGGTTGCTCGCCAGGATCTTGAATTTGTCGGTCCAAGCCTCAAGGTCAAGCTTCACACCCACAACTAAGAGAGTGTAAGACAGAAACAGAGTGAAAAGAGAAACCCTAAAACCTATGGTCTTCACCATTTTCCAATTTAAAGGCTTTTGCAACTGTTCCTTTTACATGAACAACATTTAGTACTTTTTTATTTTAATCATTATTAGTTAGTTCACAATTTGACATGCCCTGCCACCATTTTTTCTCCAGTCTTCAGTGTCACATGATCCTTCAGAAATCATTCTAATATGCTGATTTATTATCAATGCACTTTACAAGTCACAAGGCACTTTAACTTTGGTGGCATATTTACATCAACATAATTCACCAGAGTCGACTTTTCAACAATGTTCGGAGCAGAATATGTCATTCTTCTTAAGCCCGATTCATAAAGCAGCATTTATCTCTTCTACTCCACATGTCAGGTAATCCTGACGTGACAGGATGATCACAAGCTCAGTGAAGAAGCGCAGCATATCACTGTCGATTTGTAAAGGTTTAAGTCAAAAATAGCAAAATGTCTCAGGATTTATTGTACTGAGAGAGATCAAGTATTCATACGGAGCCACCGACTGTCTATTAGTTATGATGAAATTCTTAAGCTATTGATTTATCATCTCAAATCCCACATTTGATCTTGCCTTTGTTTGCACACATAAAGTGAAGGACATATGGTGACCCATAATCCGAATTCGTGCTCTGCATTTAACCCATCTAAAGTGCACACACACAGCAGTGAACACACACACACACACACACCCGGAGCAGTGTTCATCATTTATGCAGTTGGGGGTTCGATGCCTTGCTCAAGGGCACCTAAGTCGAGGTATTGCTGACCAGAGACTCGAACCCACAACCCTAGGGTTAGGAGTCAAACTCTCTAACCATTAGGCCATGACTTTGTCAAAAGGGCTCCATGTGGACCAGAAGCAGACGTCTGCCTGTCCCTGAGTCACATACAGTGTGCGTGAAGTTGTGTTTTACCTGCAGGTTTGAGGTTTCTGCTTCCTATGGAAACGTCCACAGCGGTGCTAACCAGAATACCAATGGTGTCGTTCTCTGGATTCAGTATGTCATCATTGGCTGGACAACATAACGAAACAAACAAATCAGCTCTTAAAAACTATTCAATTATAAAATCAATGATATATTATAAATTATACTGTAACTGCTATTATAAATTCTGAAATGATGAACTGAGTTTTAATACATAGTAAATAAAAGACAGGAAGAGTTGTATATTCTGCTAATTAACTATATTCTGCTTATGTACATCTATGTGTGTGTGTGTGTGTGTGTATATATATATATATATATATAATATATATATAATATTTAAATAATAATATACAAACCTTTATTCCATTTATAAATACATTTAATAAAAATCATGATTATGATTATAAAAATATAATTTATAAATGATATTTCATATATATATTAAGGATAATGTAAAATATAGCATGTATTTGTTAATATACAAATATACATAATATAAATTAAATTTGAACTGTTTTTACTTCAAAGACTATGAATTTATATATATATATATATATTCATTAACAATTAATCAATTATAATTATTACAATTAAAAAGAATAATTTAAATATAATTTATAATATAGAATAATATATTTTATATACAATATTATAAATTATATTGAATTATAATTATTATTTAAATAAATACTTTTTTTACATTATCTATTTTTTCTTTATATATAATATATAATTTTAATAACACTTTGCATTGTGAAAACACTGTCTCAAAAGACTTTTACAGAGGGTGTAGAGTGTCCAGTCATCTGATGTGTGTTTCTCTCTCACCAGTGCGGTAGGGGGCTCTGAAGATGTAGCCCTTGTTGTCCAGACTGCGGCGGTAATAACTAGCATTAAACGGCTCGGGATTCTCCTCCCAGGTCTCAGAGGCCCTGATGTACACACACACACACACACACACACACTTTACCTTAGCAGCTATTAAAAACAACACAGTGACAAATACAGAAAAAAGAACCAGACTCACCTATTAGGGAAAACTCGAGTGACGCCTCCATCTGTGGCAGCGAAGACTGTTATGAAGCCGTACCTAGAGCACCAGAACACACACATTTTCATTCCCATTTATCCCTAGCTCTAATGCATGATATTTTGTGCTTGAGATGTTTAGGTTGATGTCATCTAAAGGTATCAATCTAATAATGAATTGGAAGATTGTCAGTGGTTCTTCCTGAATATAACATACGTGTTGAGGTCCTTGTTCTTCCAGACTTTATCTACCAGCTCTTTAATGATGCCCGTGTCCAAGATCAGATTATGCAACAAGAAATTGTCGCCTGTGTGGAATAATGATGATGAAAATATTATATATATGAGATATATTAATTCTCAAAGAGATTCAGAATGTGAATTATGCTTACAGTTGTTATTGTCAACTAAAACTAAAACTAATAATAAATGAATAATATAATTATACCATATATATATTTAAGGTGGTCTTACAGCTCAGTGTAAACAGCAAGGCAGGTTTAAGATGTTCTTTTTAACAGGAACATATGTTGTTTGGATAATGCTCAACCGACTGTGCATTGAAAATTACTGACAGAAAGTCCTTTAAAAGGGCGTTAAGCTATTCAGTAATTCACACAAGATCTGTGAGCCTCACATTGTTTGGAGTCCGGCGTGACCTTCTCCATCAGAGCGATGAAGTTGAGCAGGAACTCTGTGTTGTTGTTGGACAGCTCCAGGTCTTTGCAGTATTCCCTGAGGAAAACACACATCATTCCACACTGGAAAACTCTCTCGGATAAAGATGAACATCATAAAAAGTTATATTATAGACTGCAAACCCTTAACAGACAGTCAGAGTTTGTTTTGCATTGAAATATTTTTTCACATTCATGTATACATCTTGAACACATAAAACACCACATTTACATGAAACATAAGTGCACTGCAATAAAACAACAAACAAACAAACAAACAAAATTTTTTTTCCATATATTCTCAACCAGTATCTTTGTCTGGTTTCCAGTAAAAATATTTAACCATCAATGAGACAAGATAAATCTACATGAGAAGTAAAACTGCAGTGTATTTAAACCCATGTAGAAATTGTCTACATTTAGTATTTTAGAACATTTGACAAAAAAAAAAAAAAAAAAACACAATTTCAGTTTCTCTGCTTCATAATTTAGTGTTTAATTCAATGTTTTAGAAATTATTAGTAAAATTTACTACCACTTTGTGAGTGAAAATGGTTTCAAAATAAATCCTACTCCATTTTCTTCACTTAATTCAAATTCAAGGCTCATTCTCTGAAAACCAGTCATAATTATTGCACTTTTTATTTTTATTTAAACTAATCTAGTTTCATGGATGTTGAAAGACATTTTTACTGGAAACATTACACAGTTACTGACTAAGAACATGATTTTTGGAGTGTTTATGCTTTAAAAACACAGAGAGAAAGATGATCATTCATAGACACATGCACATGAACTTCTCCAGATCCATCAGTGATTTAACATGCAAACCAAAGTCAATCTTCCCCTTGATACTGATGCCGTACGTAAGGAAGTGAGGAGAACGCCATGCACACACAGATACAGAAGAGACGCACGCGTGAGATGTGGAGAATCTACTGAACTTCAGAAGATACTGATCCATGACAGCACATGACAAAGTTTACTGCTCAGAGGTCGCGCTTGGTTTTTTCTTTAGAGCGCCTGTGTTTTTTTCTTATTTAAGTAAAATATAATGTTGATGTACATTTAGAATACAGAGATATAAAACTGAGAGTAGCACAGAGGAACATTTGAGCTCTTTCTAAAATAGTAATTTAGCTGTAAAAGAGTAATTGCAGACTTTGGTATCTTGGAAAATCTAATCCCAATTTGAGACATTGTTGAGATCTCTTCTGACACTAAAGGAGACATATGTGAGACTATGTACTGTAAGATTAATGTTGTCTTTTTCTCAGGTTAAAAATGTAAAAAGCAGGAGTTTTCCAGGCTCAAAACAAGTTAAGCTTCGCTGTAAATAATTACCACAGAAAATATGATCAGTTTGTTGCTCAACTCATTTATGATAATATACTAACAATAGAAGTTCATCGGGCAAAGACATTGCAATGCATTATTGGTTTTGCTACCATTGTAATGTACAACTACATTGTAAAATTATTTTTCAAAATTGTAAATAAATGTATGCTTTACAAAAAAAACACTATTTTAGTGTTTCTACTTAAACATTTCACATGTAATGTTATCCGTTACAGTTAAAACCAAAATTACAGCAATTTTTTATTTTTGGGTGAACTATTCCTTTAAAAAACAATTTTTGAAGAACATTTAAAAAATCCAAAGAACCCTTTTTTCCCCCACTACAAAGAAGTTTTTGTTGCATAGAAATATTCAGCGGGAGTTTAAGTTTCTTCATGGAACCATGAATGCCAATACAAAAAAAAAAAAAAAAAGTGTACTTGTGATGAACCCAGAACAGTAAAGTCCTCCATTTGCTCTTAATGCTGTCTAGGAGATACAATTGAGATTTTATTAGGATTTTTTTCTTTCCTACAGGTGATGGCAAGGACTCTAGACAGACAAGACACAACAAACACATTGACTTGAGTTAAAATGGAAAGACACGTTACACACAGCACACACACACACACAGAGACTACAGTGACTACGGTGTGTTGTAAAGGAAGTTAGCGATGGACGTATGCACGAAAACAGTAACGTGGCTTCAAGAATCATACAAAGTTACCTGGGGGCAATGAACACATGTCCCTCTGACTCAAAAGTGTTTGGCAGGAGAGACTCAAAATCTGCAACAGAAATGGGCAAGATTATCCAGGGGAAGCGGAGGACGGAGAACACACCGAGGCTTCTGAGAAACAAATGAACATCAGCTGCTCTTCAGAAGGTGCAGGAACGCAGTGGGGGCGTTACCATAGCAACACTGAGGAATCATGGGGGAATACCAGCGTTAGCCACTATGGTGCCTTCAATGGAGTCGCACTGGCCGAAATAATGGAGTCGTTTGGAAAGCAGACACTTCTAGCTTGATTCAAATTTCATCCGAATTTCATTCTTTAGCAAATCGGAGAACTGGCTCGACCCTCTGGATACATACTGAGATGTAGCGAGTTCTCCGATGCCTTTCCCACGAACAGCGTGGAGCGCCGCTTTCATTTTCAACAGGCATCAACATGGCCAACTGTTTAGCTGGGAGTGGGTGAGGCAGGGGTCCTGATGGAGGTGATCGCCCCTCAGACTGGCACCGCAGAGCCGCTCCAGAGACTCAATCAGAGAAAGTACCCAGCATTGTGGAGGGAAGAGAGAGGGCAACCCAGTTTAATCTACTACACATTACCCTGATGTTACTCCAGCATTCGCCTTCAGCACATCGTCCTGCCTCACACCTGCTGAATCACATGCGAGTGTTTCACTACACCAAACAGTGACAGAAAATGACAGATAAAAAAAAAAAAGGTCATTAAATTGTATTTGAACGTAATTTTTCACTTTGATACATTGATGGATTTCGAGTACTTATTTTTGTCACTAAAACCAAAACATATTATATATATAGTGATAGAGAGAGAGAGAGAGAGAGAGAGAGAGGGAGAGAGGGAGAGGGAGAGAGAGAGAGAGGAAGAGAGAGAGAGAGAGGGAGGGAGAGAGAGAGAGAGGGAGAGAGAGAGAGAGGGAGCATATATACACATAAAATTAAAAAATATATATTTTTTCTTATTTAAAAAAAAAAAAAAAACCTGTCCATGATGGAATTTTTTTATTGTTATTTTTGAACTAAGCATTGTCAAATTAGGTAACGACAGGATTTTTTTTGTAATCAGCCTTTTTTTTCAAGAGGCAGGGATGTCATTTTTTATATCTTATGTCTTGATATTTCACAAATAGTAATGTAAATTCAGCCTTCAAGTAGCAATTAATCTGTATATACAGAATATATATGTATCCAATAAAACCCACAGCACTGCTGTGCCCCGGTTGTTTTTCCCTCCACAATGTCTTGCACTTCCGTGTCAGGATATGTGAAGATATAGCAGAGTGTCTGTGGTGGCAGTCTGGGGGGCGATAGACGTACAGAGGGGTCAAGCTGATGAGAACAAGGAGTGTAAGAGGAGGATGACAAACAAACCGGACGCTGCCAAGCGCTCCGTCACCAAAACAGCACAAGAGGACCTAAAGGAGACCATCTAGCAGCCTATTCCTGCCCAATCCATAACAAGAACTAGTAATTATATTAATAGCAAGAGAATAAACTGGCTGGCTAAACTAAAGGCAACAATACATACACATAGACATCTTTAAGTTTTTTAAATATTAGCATGTATGGTATCAAGATCTGCTTAATCTTCAAGATTTAAAAGAAGAGTTTGGACAAAAATAAATATTCAAGATCATTTATTCACCCTCTAACCTCTGTGGTGCACAACAGGAGATGTTTTGGATAATGTTCAAGCTGCTCTTTTCTCAGTGAAAGATTGTATTAATAAAGGGCACTGGTACCTAAAACTAGTAGATACATATAAATCCAGATTAAAAACTGTTTAGCTGTGCATTTACTGAATTACTATTGATTGGACTGTATCTTCCTATGTTTTTTTTTTTAAATGATTTTCGGACAAAATGAGAGAGAGTCTAAATGATGAGTTTGAATTTTTGGATAAAATTTTCTGAACAAACAGACAACGATACACTAGACTCAAAGTGCAATCACAATAAGCTCACACCTGTACTACCGTAATACTAACTTGTGATACTGGATTACTAAAGTTTACTATGCTTTCAAACTATCTATATGACTAGGACGTCTACTGACCATGACAAATAACAACTGACAATTTCTACAACAAATACACCAATTTGAGGATTTAACACTGTCACCGAGGAAGAATGAGGGGAGGAGGAGGAGACAGATGGAGGAGAATATTCCCAAATGTAATGGACACAGGGAGCAGAAATACGTTTGACAGGGAGAGAAAGATCATATTTTATTCTTCAGGAGATGTCAGGGAGAGACCTTAAACGTTTGTCCGAGCCGAGAGAGAAAGAGAGAGAGAGCTTGAAAAGGAGAAAAGAGAAAGATGTGGGTGTAGGCCGCAGCAAGAGGGTGGGTGGGTGAGAGAGAGAGTGAGGAAGAGGAGGAGAGAGAGGAAGAGGAGGGTCTTGAAGGCAAGGCGGGCAGGAGGAACAGAGGAGGCAAGCAGGCTGGAACAGGTGGAGGTGGGCGTCAGCGGGGAGTTCAGGACAAGGGTACGAGGAAGGAAGTAGAGTAACAAAGGTACTGGACCAATATGGTGTATACTTGCCCTTGAAGACTGATCCGTCTGAGGAGGAGAGAGCAGAAAAGAAACAGGGGGGACGGGTAAGGGGAGGAGGGGGGTCACAGACAATATTTTATTCAATGACTGTTTGAATAAAAATATTGTTTTTCTCAAAAGAAGGAAAATCAAGTCAGTCAAAACAGTAATGAACAACTGAGAACAGGACACCAAAATGAATGACATGTCGCAAAGAATATATGCAACAAGTAGACGGAGGCAGTGATCGAACTCCACGAGGACGGAGACGAGGAGAGAACATCTGAGGACAGGTGAGCAGAATCAGAGCGAATGAACCTTCACCGTACGACCAAACATGGAGGAAATTAAAGTGTCACAAAATGAGAATCACATATGAGCTAGGAAGAGAGGAACGCTTTGGAAAAAACGACAGAAAGAAAGAAAGAAAACTAAATTTAAAGCTAAGAGGAATGGAAGCATTAACTAAAAGAAACAAAAAATAAAATGAACGAAATAATGAATGAACTGCATACTTAATGAACGTATAAAAAAATATATATAAACAAACACAAACAAAAATTCAAACAAACAAACAAACAAAAAGGAGCAAAACAACTGAAACAACAAACTTGCAAAAATGCAAGAGAGATAAGAGAGAATGAAAGATGCACAAAAGAAAAAAAAAACTAAATCAATAAGGAATTAAAACAAAAGAATGAACAACTGAAAATAAACAAAAACAAAAGTGAACAAACAAACAAAGAACAAAAATGAAAGCAAAAGTGATTGATGAAACATCAAATGAGCAACATCAAATGAAAGAATAAGTAAAAGAATAAGAAAAGCAGAATAAACTGCTCAAGATCAAACAAAAGAACTAAAGAATGAATAAGACAGAAATAAAGAACTAATTAACCAAACGAAAGAGAATAAACAAAATTTCAAACAAACGAGAGACTGACTGAAATCAACTACTACAACTAAATACAACATATTTATATAAAGAACAAACAAAAACAATCAAAAAACAAGGAAAAAGAAGGAAAGAAAGGAAAACCAAAAGCGTTCCATGAAAATGGCCCATCAGGGGGCATTGTGGGATATTTTTTTTCTTATTTATTGACTGATTCCAAAGCTGCCGGCAAACAATACAGCACAATGAGCATCCACACGCATCAAAGCAAATAATACACTCGACTGAACACATAAAGCACACAGTGAAAAGCAAAAGCATGCCTCTTTTCACATCTCACTAACGAAAAACAAAGACACAAAACCTGTCCAGACAAAAGATGCTTCAGAATCGTCATTGTGAGAGAGAAGACGAGAGCATTTTTTTAATGTTTCGGCAAAAGGAAAAATAATAGCACATGGTCACCATTATTTTCAACTCAGTAAACACAGTAAAACCACAGCTTTCACCTCTCTGGTTTTTAGTGAGGGTTTTTTCTTTTCATCCGTGCAGGGAAAGAAAAATCACCTCAGTACAGAACAGCATGAGGACAGGAGGGAAGAGGGAGGAGGTGGGGTGGGGTTTCACAGAAGAACACGTCCACTCTCGCTTTCCCAGCGCTGAAACACGACGCCGCTCGCCGGGAATCCACGCTCGGACCCGACACTGCTGTGATGTCAGAGAAAGGGGAGGGGCTTCCGTTGATTGGACGAGAGGGGCGGGAGGGGGAAAAGGAAGTCTCTTTGGGAAGAAAGAAAGGTAAGCAGGCTTTGCGTTAGCCTGCCCCTGGTACTTACACTGGACCTGGAGGATCTGGTCGCTCAGGTTGGCCTTGATGTGGAGTTCACTGTAGGACGGCAGAACTAAACCAAGACTGCAAGGAAAGAAAGGAAGAATTTCAATATCATTTGCATATGACCACCTTTGGCACTTTCTAGGATACAAACTAGCAACAAATCACACTTTTTAAAGCCAGTGCATGATATGTGACAAGTTTAAAGCATAAAATGTAACATGTTTAAAAAACATTTAAAAATAAGGGTCTGCACTGAAGAAAAAAAAACATTTTTAAATCAGCAAACAATTATTTGAGAAGCGAAATGACTAAATATATTAAGTGATTCTATACTTAAAACAACAAAAAGGGAAGGGAATACAATATTATTTTTTTATTTTTCTGGTTGGCATGTTTTCTTTTAAGCAATAACTCAGTTTTGACACATTTTTCAGAAAACATTATGTAGCTTTGCTTCTTAAGTAAATGTATCTTTATTTAAAGATCTTTAGATATTTGTACAGTAAAACAAGACAAAAATACTGAGTAAAAATATTATATTCAGATATATATTCAAATACTGTTGTTCTGATAGCACAACATCATAAAATTAATATTTTTCTTTAATTTATTTGTAATATAAGTAACTGAGTAAATTCTAACTAGACTTGTAACCCTGTTAGTTATATTTAGGTAAGTTTACTTATATAGCACATTTTATAAACAATGGCAACTTAAAGCACTTGATATCTTTATATTGACAATTAATAGAAAGAGATTGAAATCATTAATCTTAAAGTCATCAACAGTAATGCAGTTTGAATGAGAGTGTGTCATAATGACCTGTAATCTGTACCCTCCACTGGACTCCATATGTACGTCCTCTGGACCTCGTCGATGTAACGCTGAAAATACCCACAGAAATAGCAAGACATTACCAACCAGTCGTAAGATCATCACACTGTATGCCATTATATTTAATAAGATATCATGTGACTCACCTCATCCACTGACTTCACCAGTGTCTTGATTCTCCTCTGTCCTACTCTGCCATCAATCATTTGACGGCGGATCTACAAAAAGATAAATACAAGACAGAATCAGAATCAGAAAGAGCATTATTGACAAGTGTGTTTGCACATACAGTACAAGTAATTTGTTCTGGTAACAGAAGCTTTCAGTACACAGACAACAACAACGGCACTGATAATAAGAAAATACACATTTATAACAGAAATAAACAAAATTTGTTGTGGTACATAGATGGAATAGAATAGAATTTACAAGGAATGGAAAAAAAAGGACTGTAGGGTAGTATTAAGTAAATAAAAGTGGTATTTGCACATCTTTTTAGTGAACAATAGGGGAGAAGATTTAAGACAGCCAGCTGCTCAACCTTGCTTCTATATGTAGACTCATTACAATCCTGGATGAGGCTGATGACTTTAGTGTTTTCTGCAAACTTCAGGAGCTTGAAATAGGGGTTGGTAGATGTGCAGTCATTGGTGTACAGGGAAAAGAGCAGTGGAGAGAGCACACATTCCTGGGGGGCGCCAGTGCTGATTTTGAGGCTGTTCGAAATGAATTTCCCCAGTCTCCCTAGATCTTGTCTATTTGTCAAAAAGCTGGTGATCCATTGATAGATAGATAGAGCTAGGAACAGAGATCTGGGTTAGTTTGGTCTGGAAGAGTGCTGGGTCGATTGCATTGGAAGCTGAACTAAAGTCCCCAAAGAGGATCCTCAGAGAAGTCCGTTTGACTAGATTATAGGTTACAATGCAGTCCCATGTTGACTCCATCATCCACAGACCTGTTTTCTTGATAAGCAAACCACAGGGGGGCCAGTAAGGGTGCAGAGATGTCCTTCAGATAAGCCAACACCAGTCTCTCAAACCACTTCATGACCACAGATGTTAGGGCAACACGACTGTAGTCCTTAAGATTATTGTGGCGAGTGGGGCAGGGCCGAGAGGCTTGGGAACGAGGAGTGAGGCCAGGTGTAGTGATTGAAGATGAGCTGCACCTGCGCCCCACCGCCGGTATTGAGTCACACGTAGGAGATGGAAGGATATAAAACTGGAGCGACGACCGTGAAGGACGAGAGAGGACCAGGCCTGGGACATTATTTTATGTTTGCTTTTTATTTTGTGCGCACCAGTCGTCCGTGAGGGGCTGGTGCGCTGTTTTGTATTTATTTTTCAATTATTAAAATGTTTTGATTGTGCGCTGGTTCTCGCCTCCTTCTTCCCGATGAGTATGGAGATTTTATTGTTACAGTGGTGCCGAAGCCCGGGAGAAGGAGGGACGCGCTGCTGAAGATCCCTCGCCGCTGTGTTGAATCCGCGGTGCCCTCGAGCTGGCGAAGTATGTGCCGCCATGGACGCTCGAGGCGGTGGGCTGGAGCGAGTTGCCGGGGACGTGCGAGCTCCCTGCCGGCCGCCCACGATATGGAGGGGCGGCTGCCGTCCGTGAGGGAGCGGAGGAGTCGGCGCCGTTCGCCATGGGGCGAGTGGGGCAGGGCCGAGAGGCTTGGGAACGAGGAGTGAGGCCAGGTGTAGTGATTGGAGATGAGCTGCACCTGCGCCCCACCGCCGGTCTTGAGTCCCACGTAGGAGATGGAAGGATATAAAACTGGAGCGACTATAGTGAAGGACGAGAGAGGACCAGGCCTGGGACATTATTTTATGTTTTGGTTTTTATTTGCACGCACCAGTCGTCCGCAAGGGGCTGGTGCGCTGTTTTGTATTTATTTTTGAATATTAAAGTTTTTGATTGTGCGCCGGTTCCCGCCTCCTTCTTCCCAATGTATATGGAGTTTCAATATCGTTACAATTATGTTACTTTATTTCATTATCATTATTTAAAATGGTCTCATCGTATTAATATATCAGATTACTCATTTGCAGTGTTTTCTTGGATTGTAAACACATTAAAAGGAATTAAACATGATTTAAAATTAAGCTGTGACTTTCTCAAGTCGCTTTAAAGTTTTCCAGGTACGCCATTGTTTAAAAGTTTGAGGTTGGTAAAAAGAAACTGAAGACTTTAAAGAAGTCTTGATCAAAAATACAGTAAAAGCAGTAATATTTCAGGAAATATTGCTACAATTTAAAATAACTTTCTATTTGAATATATTGTAAAATGTCATTTATTTCTGTGATCAAAGCTGTATTTTCAGCATCATTACTCCAGTATTCAGTGTCACATGATTCTTCAGAAATCATTCTATGCAGATTTGTTGCTCAAGAAACATTTCTGATTATTACCAATGTTGAAAACAGTTGTGCTGCTTAATAATTTTGTGAAAACCATGATACATTTTTTTAATATCAGGATTCTCTGATGTATAAAAAGTTAAAGAGAACAACATTTATTTGAAATAGACATTATACATGTCTTTACTGTCACCTTTTGATCAATTTAAGCATCCTTGCTAATTAAAAGTATTAGCAAAAAATCTTAATCCTAAACAGAGTGAGTGAATTGGCAATTTAGTTCCAAGACCCAAAAACTTTCTTCATCCAGAAGCATGTCCTACTTTGCTAAACTGGACCATGTTGTCTGATGAGTAATTTAATGACATTTTAATAATGTATTCGGCACATTTGCAGGAAGAACTTGTTTTAGAGATGTTCACCTCCTCCTTGTTGCGGTCTGGAAGTTCAGCATCCAAGAAGTCCAATGTGACCGGCTCTCTGAAGTTAATGATCTACACAAATCCGAAGAGAAATGTATATATATATTTATGGTTACAGAGATGAAAATGCATTTAGAAATGAAAGATAAAAAACGAAAATAACCACATTTTGGGCTAAATTTAAGGTCTACAAACGTAATGCTTTTCACCTTAGGCTGTAGGTTGGGGTGCAGCAGCACATAGCCATTGGGATCTATGGCAAACGTGTAACCATTGGCTCCAAGCTGTACACAGAAATGCAAATTAATGACTGATGATCAAAAGAGAAGAGACAGAAAAAGTGATTTATTTTGCTTACCTTATACCGTGGTGTGAGTTCTTTAATTTCATTGAGGGCGATGTCTACACCCATGACACCAAGAATCAACTGATTCTGCAATAAAGAAACCAACAGACTGAAAAATACAATAGATGACCACAAGGGGGCAGAATTTGACAAAACAACAGGTAATATAACAATAAAACAGTTGAAACAAAGCTGGATTAATGCCTGGAGAGTGAAATGTTTGTCAAACAGGCACATTTCTTGATTTTTATGTTATACGTAATATTGAGTTGTTGGATCATAGTTATCATTACCATTGTCAAAGTCCAAAAAAATATAGCTGTGGTAAGAAATCATCTGCTAATGCCATTAAATGAAGAACAAATAAATTGAGAAGCGAATATGCCTCCAGGAAACTAAAGAATATGTGATGACATGCAGTGTTGAATTATAATGTGCTCTGCATTTATCAGTCACACCGGCAGGACAGTTGATCATATAATGGAAAGATTACTCATCTATCAATGCACAATAAAAGATTTGTGCAAGCACTACTGATTCAATTCTGATCCATCCAGCCAAACAGACAATGTTAAAAATAGTTTTACCTGGAAATATAAATCATGGAAAGTGATGGCAACTGCATTCAAAAGTTTTCAAATACAACTCGATGCACTATGATGTTAATCTTCAAACCGAACTTTGAATCACATTCAAACACCCTTGTGTGTCTTCAGGGTCAAGACTTATTCAATATGCATCAACACGACTTTTCTTTTTTTCAACACCGCTCTCAAACAGTTTGTCAATGTCAGTTAGGGAACATGCTAAGAATTAGAACTGGAACGTGATCACACTAATAATGCAAAAACTCCATAATGCAACATTTGTATCATCCAGTGGGTAACGAGAAACAAATGACTAGATGTTCATTTACAGGGATCTGCTCGTGACTTACTTTGGAGTCTCCGTCAGTGGTGAGATTGAAGACTGGCATTGTGCCGGTAATGACGAGCCCCAAACCCTGTAAAATACAAAACAAAAGCAAACACTGCGATATAAAATGTTTGTTTTTATCGCTGTGTGGGATTACAAATTTAGAAAATGTTAAATCTAGGTTCCAATATAATAGCAGACTTTTTGGGGTAATAAAGTTGACACCCAAGAAGCTCAAATCAGGAGAATCAAGTGTCTGAGACATTAACCTTTTGTCTTTGTGTTCTTCCTTGAAGCTCAAGGCACAGCTGTGCCTTTTGTCTCTATGATAATGTGAAGGTATCCGTGATACTGTCAGGCACCTCTGTATTTAAATGACACTGTTATGCTGAAAAGATCAAGGCTGGGAAGATGCCAGTGTCTGGTATCTTCCTGATTGCATTTGCATGCTTTGTTAAAATGGTCTCCACCTCTACTGTATGGATCCCTCCCACTTGAATGTATATAATCTACAATGTCTTAAGGACAATTAAGACCTCTTGATGACTGCAGCGCCACGCAGAGCGTTCTCAATAAAGAATCCTGCTGAAGATTACCCAAGAGTCTCCTGGTCTTCGTTTCTGAGTTCCCAACAGTTTTTGGTGCCGTGACCCGGATAGAGCTTCTCACCTGAATCCAGATTGAAACTGCAACCTCAACAAAGATCAGACTTCATTCCACACTGAATCTTTCTGTACAACCAATGGTTGGTGAGTGTACCTCTATCCAAAAGAACCTTTAAGACCAGAACAAATTTGTTAGCCTCTGCACCGTCAGAGAAGAGTTAACAGACAGCTGTAGGGTTTGGTTAACTAAGTGACCCTCTAAAAAGGATATTTTAGAGATGAAAATAATCCTCTGTTTAGCCAGGGAAGATTAGCATCACATGCTAATATTTTGCTACCCTCTGTGTCTGGCAGGGAAGTTTAGCATAAAGTGCTAAAAGTTTGTGTTAAGTTACCCTCTAAAAAGGATATTTTAGAGATGAAAATAATCCTCTGTTTAGCCAGGGAAGATTAGCATCACATGCTAATATTTTCCTACCCTCTGTGTTTTGGCAGGGAAGTTTAGCATTAAGTGCTAATAGTTTGTGTTAGAAGTGTCCTTTTGTGTCAGAAAGACATTACAAAATGTTGAGAAGAAATCCTAATCCGATTCCAACAACTAAGAAAGGTGGACTAGCTACTCCTTCATGGACAGACAGTGAGTTCAAATCATTGTTAGGACAGCACATGGACTCAATAGTGACAGAGTCAGTCAAACTGGATTTGATAAAGAAATTTGATATTGATCCAGAAAAAGTATGGTCAATTGAAGAATGTAAAAAGGTACTAGGATCATGTATTCGCAGAAACAATGCGAAAGGCATTATCTGCTGCCACAGAGAATTTGGTTTAGCACTAGCTACGCAACATTCTCAGCGTACCTCAGAACTAGAGAAACAGAACAAAGAGCTCAGAGCTAGAGTATCGTCTTTGACTAAGAAACTGAATCGCAACAAAGCTGCAGCAAAAACTGATGTGGAAGAAGTAAATCAGACTGATAACAATTATCCTGATTTACAAGCTTTCTTTGAAACAGATGTAGCCATCCAGTCAGTAACTGATGTAACTGTAGATTCAGTAAAGGTATGTGGAGCGAGGAAAAGATCTCAGAGGATTGAAGGAACTGAAAGTGTTCCTGCCAACTCTTCTGTTGTCCAAGTACAAACTGTTGCCACAGGGCTAAGACCTAAAGATATAGAGAGACTATCCCAGAGCTTACCCCCTGTACGCACAAATTTTACTGAATTCAGAAGAGCATTGATCAGCAAAATGTGTCTCTATGACATGTCGTTAGCAGAAGTCACACAGCTGATGTCACAAATTCTAACTGAATCTGAATTCAACAGTTTTGAGTCTGCTGTTACTTCTGAACTACAACATGCACGTAAAGATGAATTGAGAGAGGGAGTTCTGAGACAGTTAAAGAATATTGTTGGACCAAAAGTGGATTGGTCAAAGGTCACTAGTTGTGTACAGAAGGAGGCTGAAACTGTGAGTGAATACACTGAAAGATTTTGTCAGTCAGCAGTAACTTACAGTGGAATAATTGATGATAATGAAAGTGTGTTAGAGGACAAGGGACCATTAGTTCGCATCTGGTCAGATGGCCTTGTACCTGAGTACAGAAAAGCTTTGCCATTCTTAGATCTAACTTGGTCTAACAAAACTCTCCGAAGTAATCTAGACAGTTTAGCTACTTGGGAAAGAAACTCTGATGTCAAAGCCAGAGTAAAGATTGCAGCAGCATCTTTTCAGGTCAAAACAGAGAACCGACCGAAACATAGAAGTCCTAGGAAGGAGGGTAGTTGTCATTTTTGTGGTAAAACTGGACACTGGATGAAAGAGTGTAGAAAAAGCAAGAAGACATTAAGAGAAATGAACAGCTTTACTCAGCTCCTACTCAGTCTACTTACCACACTGAATCTGCCCCTCCCCACGTCACCTAACTGTTGGAGCAGCTTGCTCAGGTGTTAACTGTAAGGGCTGTGAGTGCTTAACTTCCCCAGTAATGTGCAACAAAGATGAAACATCCTTTGTAAATATGTTTACTGTTACTTCCTTTCATTGAGCGAACGTTAAGTACACTCACAGCCTTCAAAGCTATACTAAAGCACACTCCAGTCACTCCTATTCTTTTTGGGTTATGATGTCTTGTTATGACTGATGTTTCATTAGAGGATGGAGATGTCACCCACTAAAGTTTGTACAACAACTACAGGGACAGACTAGGACATGCACAGACCAGTGAGGAGCCCAGGGAAGAACCGAAGTGCAACAGGCCTCGGGGGCCAACCCTGTGGTGAAGACTTCCTCATAGGTTTCCCCTATCCGTAGTTTTATCCCCACCTCACTGGTCCATAGGTGTCAAATTACTTAAAACTAGTTTGAGAAAAACACTATACGATCACCAGACTTAAAACCACTATACGATCAACAGAAGTCTAAAAATGTCTATGCATGAATACTGCTTGTCTGCTGTTTTCTTTGTTTTTCTTGTGTTGCAGGTATGCGTGCATGAGAAGTCATTTCCATATGTGACACCCTGGTGTAAAGCATCACTTCAGACATCCATGAACAAGCTTCATGAGGACAAAGAGTCATCTGAGTGAATCAACATGCGAAATGGACTACAGAAAACAGACTTCACAGCTATTCTTACGCCATGGACTTCAAGACTTCCACTCTTATGCTACAAGATTTTTTTCTGTGTCATCATGTAGTTTTTACAACGTGTTACCATCCATGCCATATGTGTCAACAGTTATGGTTCTAAAAATACACCTAAGTAAATCTAGTATAAGACACAGAATAAGTTAAACGTGCCTGTAACCTTTTCAAGTTACATGACTGAAGATGGGGCTTGTGTTAACAAACATAGGCCATAGAATGGACTTATGAAAGTTTAAATTTGTATTATGTGAGAGTTATTAGAACTCTCAACGGGAGGACTGTGGGATTACAAATTTAGAAAATGTTAAATCTAGGTTCCAATATAATAGCAGACTTTTTGGGGTAATAAAGTTGACACCCAAGAAGCTCAAATCAGGAGAATCAAGTGTCTGAGACATTAACCTTTTGTCTTTGTGTTCTTCCTTGAAGCTCAAGGCACAGCTGTGCCTTTTGTCTCTATGATAATGTGAAGGTATCCGTGATACTGTCAGGCACCTCTGTATTTAAATGACACTGTTATGCTGAAAAGATCAAGGCTGGGAAGATGCCAGTGTCTGGTATCTTCCTGATTGCATTTGCATGCTTTGTTAAAATGGTCTCCACCTCTACTGTATGGATCCCTCCCACTTGAATGTATATAATCTACAATGTCTTAAGGACAATTAAGACCTCTTGATGACTGCAGCGCCACGCAGAGCGTTCTCAATAAAGAATCCTGCTGAAGATTACCCAAGAGTCTCCTGGTCTTCGTTTCTGAGTTTCCAACAGCTGTGAACTAAAAGAAGTTCACAGTACACTGCACACATGAATAAAAGACTGACGCTTATAAACCGCCATCCAACTCATAGTAAAATTATATGGTCAATGACAAAGCAAACTAGCTGTGGAGATTCAAATTAGTGCATTCTGGAAAGAAACCAAAGAATACACAATATCCCAGCCAGTGGCTGCCTCAAACAATGCAACCTGAAAGAGTCTTAAATCAATGCTTGTGTGTTTCAGTGTTTCCTACAGAATGTAGTTCTTGCAGAGGGGTGCTGTAAACCCCTAACGCGCCAAACAACATTTCTACAACAACTTATAAACAAAAGACTTATTTTAATAGAGCTCTGTTGTGCATATGTATATTTAAATACACTTTGTCCCTGGACCAACCAGTCAGAAAGTAGACTGAATAAAGTTTTACTAACCTTACAAATGGACATACATTTCAAAAAGTTTACGACTCAGATTTAACAGAGAGCGGTTCAGTTAGAGAGTCATCCAAGCTGATTCACTCAGAAAGTGAGTCACCTGACTGATTCAGTTCATGATTCAGACCGATGGTGCTGGTGTTCTATTCTGACTGAGTCACTAATTAGTGAATCATTTGAAAGAAGTGCACCAATCTGTGGATTTATTTGTGAATTATACAGCCAGCTGTGACACAGAAATGAAATAAAATCCAACTATTTACTGTCAATATGCTATTTTGTAATATTCAGCCTAAAAGTGTGTAAAATCTTTGTGCAATGATATCAGCATTTCATCCAGAAATGTGTAAGGGTACGTTTACGATGTCACTTTATACAAAGGTTTTTGTTTTTAGCTGAAAATGCTGTTATGTAAATGCCCCTTAATCAGTGGTTTGGGTCATGAACCCAAAATAAGGTAATGGAATTATAAACGTCTACTATTGATTATGATATTAATATAGATACTTGATTTATCTGCAAGACAAACAAAGTTTAAATAAACACACAGATCAAGTGGGCTCAGATACTGCACAGGTTGATCCATAGGCCATATTTCATCCAAGTGGATGCTGCACACTAGTGGTGGTTGAGGAGAGACCCCCACATGATTGTAAAAGTGCCTTGGGTGTACAACAATACACAATAAAGCGCTATATAAATGCATAATTCATTCATTCATTTTTGAAATTATACAGTGCAATTTTGAGTTTGTTGAGTTGATGATGATGATGATGATGGTAATCATCCATACCAGAGCATCCTGATAAACATTGGTCCACTGCACTTGTTTCGCCCGTTCACCTGCCAGCACCATTGGCCGTCCAAGAACATCCAAATACTCCTGATAACAAAAAAACACAAAGAATTCAACATAAATACTACAAGTACTTTATTACTGATCAGTCTTACCACACACACACCCAGAATCACCAATAGAAACAATCTATTCTCTACAGGTTACAACTAATAACACTCTGAGCTCTTCAAGTGCGACACTAAAGGCAGGAGTCCACACCTCCCTCTGTCATAAAGCAAACGACTGCGGCTCGCCGCTCCATTACATAAAGCACGCTGTTAAAGCGTCCGCCCGAGGGGCCAGTAGAGCCAGCTGCACAGAGGCACTTCCAGCCGTAACAAATCATCATAAAGCAGCTATTAAAGCTGCTAGAAAACACACTCTCGCTCCGGAGGGGCAGGGTGGGCTGCCACAGGACCACACTTGTTGGGTCGCAATAAGCACACGTTTATAAATGACACTTTGGATTTCAACACAACACTCTTTGGGAGGCTTCAATAAAACTGAAGAATTGGGTCATATTAGACCCCAAAAGAGTCAAAAAGAAGAAATTAAACTTATTTTAGGACAAAATCTCATTCTCATCACTGTATATATATATATATATATATATATATATATATATATATATTTATTATTATATCTATAGATCTATCATTCAAAATATTAGTTAATCAAAATGAAGCTTAAATAAATAGAAGCATAATTTTTAGATGAAAACATGTAAAATCTAAACACTGAAAATGAGAAATAATTGTAAAATAAGTATAATTATTAAAATAAGTTTAAGCTGAAGCAATAAAAAAACGAAATAAATATACATTAAAGCCAAAAAAATTGAAATGAAAAATGTGTATACTAAAAATATTTAAATATATGTATATATAGACAGATAGATTCACAGTTTCAAATGAATCCTAAAAATACTTTTATCTTAATTTATAAACTTACATTTGCTATAGAAATATCCACGTTTTGCTATATTTTATTTGTCAATTTTCAATTATTATTATACATTTTTAATAAACATAAAAAATTTGAATTTCACCACTTTTTTGTTTGTTTGTGCATGTTTTTGGTGACTGTGAGAGCTTTTACACAAAATATAATTCATTTTTTTCATGTTTATTGTGACATTTCATGAATTTCACCACTCTGTGTGGATGGCGGGCTGGGCAAACACATTGAAAAATGCAATCTTCCAGCTTCAACATCTTAACACAACTGATGGAGGGCCAGAAACTCATGTGGGGAATATTTGTCTCTATGAAAGCCACTTGTGTAAGTGTGGCCTTTTGGTCAAACTGCAGCATTAGGCCACTTTTATTTCTTGCTGGAACATGGAAGTGCTGACAGGCGTAACCTATTCTATTATTAGCTCACTAAAACACCGTTTAACGTGCCGTAGGGAAACATTTCAGCAGAGACGATGACAGGCGGACCTTTTCACACGGGAGAAAGGAGAAAGGTAAACAGCGGTGGGCCGGTAATGGTGCTCTCTGCGGTACGAGGGGATAAAGAGCAGTGACACAGCAGGCCACCGCACAGATTCGCTTGTAGATTTCCAGTCTGTCCATAAATGTTCATGAATTCAATGCAGCAGCTCAATTATGAAGGAGCTGCGTTCATATCGTTCTCATTATACTTAGCAATGTGACACTTTAATGTTACACAAGTAGAGAGTAAAGGTTTCACAATCACTTTCATAATCACCTCAATAGCTTTCCAATCATGCTAATAATCTGGATATTTATGCTGCATGTGATTCATTCAAATTAACTGTACTGTATGATAAAATAATCCTTTATACACTACCGTTGAAAAGTATAGCATCAACAATATATTTTTCTTAAGAAATGAATGTTTTTTCAGCAAATCAACATATTAGATTATGTCGATTGAAAAATTCAGCTTCGCATCATAAATATATTAATATTTAAAATATTCAGATAAAAAGCTTTTTTAATTGTAATAATATTTCACAATATATCTGGTTTTACTGTATGTTTAATCAAACAAATAATGCCTTGGTGAACAAGATTCAATAAAATAAAATAAAAAATCAACCCAAAACTTCATATACTCTTTTGTTTGGGGTTAGTTATATTTGAGACCACTGACATTGAGATCTTATTCAAGTTTAACGTTTTTATTTCATATTTTCCATTTTCCTTTAAAATTTTAAAGTTCCAGTAATTAATTTGTATTTATTCTTTTATTTTGCCATTTGTATTACTTTTAACTTTCCATTTCTTTTATTTCAAGTAACAATCTTTTCTAATGGATTTAGTTCACCCTAATTTACACAAAATAATGCTTGTATCCTTTTAAAATGAAAACTACTGTATATTATCGCCCAGCTATAATCTGTGACTATAAAGCATGAAGATATCAAGATCTTATAAGCCTCAACTCCATGATTTACCGTGAAGCAGTTTTGAAAAACACTATATAAATAATTTGACTTTTCCATGAAATTAGACATTCATTAGAAGAAGTTTTTTGCAGCTTGGATAGTTTTTCCTGTCAGAAATCCACCAGCATGTGCAAGCGATCGCTGTGGAAGCGCAGTTATTTTTGGCTCGGGCCGTCCACAGGGAGGAGGTGCTGAGGAGCTGCACAGGTGTGGCGATATATACACCTGTCTCACGCAGGCTGTTAGAATAAGTGGCAGCTCTCTGAATAAAATTACACCCAGCCTAATGGAACAGCTGATGGTTTATTCAAGCACCTGATCAGCTCGCCTGCGGAGAGGTTCGACGTACGCTGGGAGGGAGAAAGAGGCAGGCGGAATGGGACACGAATGAATAAAGCAAAGTTGGAATGGAAAAAGAGGGGAACAGATAGTAAAAGGTGATAGAGAGGAGATAAAGAAGAAAGGCTGAGAGAGAAGTGAAGGCACTGAATAATCGCACAGAAGAGGGGGGAAATTGGACCGACTGCTTTCGGGGAAGAGCGATGTTATTTCGGCAGGTTTCATGGGCCTCGGGAAAGATTGCTGGAGGATAATGAAAACTGTACGGAAAGTGGATTAGAGAAATCACAGTCCCGTTTGAATTTTACTGACACTATATATAGAAGTCTGTATCGCTTTATCCGTTGATCTTTATAGTTCTCTCTATGCTCTCTAGCGTGACATATATATCTCTAAAATTGGTGATAACATCACAGAGCTTCAAAGCTGGTGAAGCTGAATGAACTTACAGTGAATTGGATTCATGTATGGAGGCCTTATTAAAATGGAAAATCTGATTGGCTGCCGCAGCTGCTTTTGAAGCTGATATGAGCACACGTGTGAACGAGATAAATACTTTATTTTAATGCATCAGTATTGACTCTCACATGGCTGTTGTTGTAGTTTAATAAAAGAAATGAGCCTCTCGAGACCGTGTGCTACAGTGATTTTACCACCATTAAAAGGGTTTCACTTCAAGTACTCTACTTCATGTCTAACAACAATCTGAATAAAACATCAATAACATGCACTTTCAAAATGTTAAAAAAATCTATTTAACCCCAAATTATATATATTAGGTTAGAAATATTTTTAAAAGTCTATTCTGCTCACCAAGGCTGCATTTCTACAGTAAAACAGTAATATTGTGAAATACTATTACAATTCAAAACATATATTTTTTCTATTGTAATATATTGTAAAATGTAATTTATTCCTGCGATGCAGAGCTGAATTTTCCTCATCATTACTCCAGTCTTCAGTGTCACATGATGCTTCAGAAATCTTTGATATCTTTAGAGATTCTTTGATGAATAAAAAGTTGAAAATAATTGAATTTATTTGAAATACAAATCTTTTGTAACATCATACATCTTTACTGTCTCTTTTAATTCATCCTTGAGATTAATTATTAACATATTAATTTCTTAAAAACATATTACTGACCCCAAACATTTAAAATGTATTGTATTGTGTATATATGTAAAAAATAAACCAAGCAGCAGTAAAGAAGACTAACCTGTGTGTTGATTCTTATGGCTCCGATGGAAGGGATCTCAAAGTAGTAACCTGTTCAGAAATAAACAAACCATTAATAGAGCTAGTTAATCTGGGCGTATTTGCTCCCCACCTAAATATAGTGAGCTGACTAACTAGGCAACAACTGTAAGAGTGTGCATGTGTTATTAAATTACCTTGTTCTGACAAGAATCTAAAGCAGTTTTATTGTATTCTTTTGAATAGCAGTATTCACTGTGGCAAATTGAATGCAATCATTTTAAGGGAATTGTTGATTATAAATGTAATCTATTCAAAAGTTGATAGAAAACAGATTCTTTTCATTTAAAAACACATTATTTCATCCAGTTGTGCTCATGAATGTGTTTAATTGTTAGTTTAGCAACACACATTATATTTCAGCACGCAGACAGACTGACCGAGTGCTATGCATACAGTATGTTAGCCAGAGACTGTGCCGTGCAGCGGTTTGATGTGTGTGCCTCGTTAAGTATTCAGATGATGATTATTGAGAGAGTGGACACACAGACAGGGTCAGTATGGGCTGCTCGACACACTATCAGACACAAGTCTGAACAAAGAGCACAACATTAGAGGTGCTGTCCTCAAAGTCTCAACAAACTTCAGACTGCCGCTTCAAACTCTCTCAACACACACAAGAAGAAAAATGAATACTTGCATATTTGACATGTTAAAGTATTACGTTAGATATTGACTTTTTTGTATATTTGTGAATTTGTCATGATGCATTAAAAATCAAACTACTGTATGTGTGGCATAGCATATAACACAGAGATGTTCAAAACTAACACTCAGACGTGAGAATAATTAATTGTAAACATGTTTAGTGCTTTTGTTACATACCGAAAAAACTCAAAAACCAATCTTAAAATAAAACAGATTTATATAATCCTCATTAATCTGAATCTATATTTACACAAATTCATCAGAATCAATAAAATCTTGAAATACGTAGGCATTTTAGGTTGATAGTATAGTTTTCCCCCGATGCTGTAGTTTTGAATGTGGATATTTTCTAAACAGGTACCATGTTTTTCTAATTATGTTTAGGGTGAAAACACAGACGTGGTTGAAATCATTCGGCTGAACATGAATTCAGTTCAGCCTTCACTCGGTGTGCTGTTATTGCTGTAAAGGTCACTGAACAATTTCAGTCTTGATAACTTCAGGACCAAACATTTTGTGGCTTATTTGAGCTGAAACCATCATTAACGCAGAGCTCGGGTGTAGAGTGGCTAAAGGCTGGGCCAGCAAAATACGGCTGTGATTTTCTTGCTATCCGGTATCTAAATTAAAGAAATGTCATTGGTTCAATATAAGACATGCCCAAGTGAAAACATTTGAGGTATAACGTCAGGTTACCAAAGAAAATAATCTGATCAACTCTTTCAAACTAGTTATTCACTTATAATGAAGGTAAACAGGGCCATGCACTTTGAGGGTTTAAGAAAAAAAAAACATGAAATTCATATTTTATGTATGAAAAAGCTTTGAAGAATTATCTAACTATTACATACAACAACAGAATTTTGTAATGAAAAAATAGGGTGGTATTTTGGTAAGTCTTTAAAAGCATATAAAAGTCGAGAATTAGAGTATAAAAACTAAAACTTCTAATCAAATGAATGCGAGTCGCTGGGAATCAAAGAGACTGAGGCTCTGATTCAGCGGTGGCCATACGAGACTTCGTCTGTGTCAGTGGAGTGTGAACGAGCTCGCTGAGAGACAGCCGGTGGAGTGACTACACACACTAAGCCGTGTCAAACAAACATGTCTCTCATTGTTGCCACCAGTCCGATCCCTTGACTTGGTCATGATTACAAAACACTGAATCCATTTGTCTCCGCCTCACGGGCGACATGTACAACAAAACAATAAGACGCAGACAATCCGATGCAATCCACATCTTAACAAGCCCGTCAAAGAGCACTTTGTGCATGTTCAGAGAAGGAAACGTTGTGTATGCATGCTAACATTGCAGTGGCTGCGAATGCTTTCAGTCAGATATGGTGTTGAACACATATTCTACAG
Organism: Carassius gibelio; assembly: GCF_023724105.1. Classification (NCBI taxonomy): domain Eukaryota; kingdom Metazoa; phylum Chordata; class Actinopteri; order Cypriniformes; family Cyprinidae; genus Carassius; species Carassius gibelio. The sequence goes on from NC_068376.1 coordinate 28,898,563, forward strand.
CGAAGGGAGAGAAGCGGACGTGGATGTGGGCTTTGTGAGGGTGTCAGGGGCGTTTCTCTGCCGCTTTGTGATATCGGCGAGTGAAATGAAAGCCTGGAGTCCGCTGAGAAAAGCGTGATGCTTGCTGTGCCAGACTCTGTCCCCTCACTGCCAGTCATTACAGCGGAGAACACAGCCGCACAGAGGACTAATCCTTAAGTGGAAGCACTTTTGGCTAGAGGCGCCGAGAAGTTGCGGACGTGGTTATCGCTGCGACGGCAGTTCCTCTTCGGCTAATTAATTAGAACGAAAGGAGGGTGGCAGGAGAAGTGTTTTGCAACCATTTGTTATTAACTAATCTGCTGAGAGTGAGAGTGTTTGGCTACAGGCCTGGAATTAACTTGTTAGGTCAGATAGGTCAAAATTACTCGAGCGCTATTGACCAGGATTACATATAACCTCTTAGTGATTTTACTAAATTTTGGCTTTAAAGGGATAGTTTACCCCAAAATGCTGTCAATTTCTCACCCTCGGGCCTTTCAAGATGTAGGTGATTTTTTTCTTGAATACATTAGTAAAGAAGATATTTTTGTCTGAAACTGTAGTCCTTGGCGATTCATTAAATGCAAATCAGTGGCTGCCTGTCTTTGAGAATAAAAAAGCATATCAAGAAACATAAAATGTTTTTTTTTTTTTTTTAGCAAGTTGCTATTTGCTTGCCGAGCTGTTCTTAACATAAACTGTTTCTAGGGTATCGCTAGGTGTTTCTAGTCTGAAACAGCTGAAAAGTTCAGATTTAACCAAATCTACATGCTCACTCTCTTACCCTTGTTGGCACAGGCGATCCACTGCAAAGGAGTGACGTCATAGTTGTGCTGCCCCACAGAGAATGTGAAAACTCTCACCTGTGGATGGAAGACAGTTTATTAGATCACATAATCTGTGTAGCAAATACAGAGTAGTTCCTTCTCAAGTCACGGCTTGGATGTTATCACTTTGGTCTGAAAACTTGCTCCACACAGCTAAACATCTAAATATTTTGATCAGCTGTGATTTTGTTGTGTCACGTGTTATTTTCTATTTTAGAGAGGACAGAAAAACTGCTTGTTACTGGAAGGCCAATACCACACAGACGGAAACACCAGTATTGAATCGTCTGAACTGAATCGCCTCGACTCACTGTTTTGTTTGGCCAGTTGTACTTCTCAAAGATGTCCTGAGCGCGATCCTCGCCACCGTCTGTGAACATCATTATCATCTTATTGCAGTATGCTCTCGGAGCGCTGGTCTCCTGGGAGAAACAGAAACAGGAATGCAGAATGTTTGTTTCTAGGGTACAAATTTTGTACTTTGTTCAATAGATTTATAAATTGTGCACACAATTTCCTAATTTGTTCCATTGATTTATAATTGTTTGCACAATTTACTAATTCGTTCCCTCGATTTGCTAAATCGTGCACACGATTTATAAATCGAGAGAATGAATTAGTAGATTGTGCATACAATTTAGCAAATCGAGAGAACAAAATTGTATTTGTGTGAAGGTTTTAATACATCAAGGGAGTGAATCATGTTCAAGACTTTTTTTTATTTTTTATTTGCATGTCATGTGCGGGGCTCCGGAAATATCCATTTATAATAACCGATGCTTGTTACGTGTATCTGATACGTGTTTAAATACATCATGAACCACTATTCAGTAAAGTAGTCTGTGAAAAACAATGCTAAGGTCCAGTTATTCTACTACTCCGCCCACTTCCAGATTACCCAATAGATTTGGCACCCTGGGTTGCCAGTTAGTGGAAAACACAGTGTATTGCAGTCACAGAAGCCAACAGACAAACTGGATTACAGATCGCAGATTCTACCTGACCTAAAAAGCCTTGGCATCGATCCAAAATAAGACATATTTTCACAGAATTCACTACACAAATGACCTAGGCTATAACAGTTTCCCATTTGGCACTTGCACATGTGTCCAAGCACTTATCCATGCGTGTGTGTGTGCGGGCACGTCTGTTCCTCTAATCATACGTCTGCTTTTGTGCCAGCTGCCGGCGACTGTCCTATCTCTGATGAGTTACCCAAAAGTCCCCTCTCCCTATCCCATCCAATCACAGCTGTCACTGACATTCGGCCTACGCCACATCACTCTGACAAGATTCTAATAAAGATAAATAATACTGCTGCAATTACAAATTTACAGCGCTCTCTTCTCGGCCTATCAGGAGTCAGCAGGCAGAAAAATTTAAATGGCTTGTGGATCTGAGAGCGACAGTGAAAGTCAGAAAGAACGAGTCTTTCTGAAGAGAATACAGTCAGTCTGTACCTCACCAATCAAGCCATCACGATCTGTTTGAGCAGCAGTCGGCCAAAACTAAAATACTTGTGAGGAAGCCACACAAATCTGTACACTCCATCAACATGCTTCTGCATTATTATATTTATTGTGGTCTCAAACATTTCTCCTCAGATTCTTTCAGCAAGATCATTTAAGGCTTACTGAATCTATCGCCTCATTTTGTCTGTTTTTATTGCTCAGAAATATGAGAAAAAGCTGACACTTAAATTGAATATAACTGTGAACTCTGTTAAATCTCTGAACACTTTGAAAAGGCAGCATCTGAGAATACAATTTTCCGCTGAGTTGGTAAGAGGATGTTTTGGCACTTACAAATTTAACTAAGCCAAATCCAACTAAATCTAGCAAAAAAAAAACTCTCTTTGGGAACATCCAGGGATCTTCTCAAAGGTAAAATGACTGAAGTAAATCAGATTTTTTATATTCTGATATATATATATATATATATATATATATATATATATATATATATATATATATATATATATATATATATATATATATATGTATATATATATATATATATATATATATATATGTATATATATATATATTTTTTATTATTATTAATTAATTAAAAATTTATTTATTTATTTTTCACTTAACATTTTAGTTGATATGCATGCCCAAAGAGGATTTTCTCAACATTGAAAAAAATATTTTCTCATCTATTTCTCTAGTCTATTTATTTATTTGTTGAGTTTACAATTTTCTTCATTCTATTTCAAAGCACAATTAATTATTTTTTAAATAGAATTTTATTCAGCAAGGATGCATTTATAATATTACAAAATATATCTATTTCAAATGAATGTTATTGTTCAGCTTTGCATTACATGAATAAATTACATTTAAAATTATTAAAAAAATAGTAATACTATGTCACAATATTGCTCTTTATGCTGTATTTTTGATCAAATCTGGTGAGCATAAGAGAACTCTTTCAAAAACATGAAAAAACGGCACCAAACCCAAACTTCAGATAGTTTAGTTAGTTTATTAAAACTGAACTTACTTGTGTGTCAGTGATCAAGCACTTCAAATTAAAGATAATTAATTCACATCACAGGAAAAGAAAAAAAGAAAAAGGATACATGTCCTCTTAAAATCTGAATACAAAATTCCAGTGTATCTACATGTAGATAACTATGAAGACATGAGTGTGTGTGTCTTACGTTTAACAGCTGGTCAAAGGCAAACTGAAAGCCGGTCTTGTAGTCTGTCGTCCCCTTGGCTTGCATGTTCATCACAGCATCTTTAAAGATCTTCTTGTTTTTTATGTTGGCTTGGACCAGCGTGGTGAAGCAGGGCACCACGGCGTACGCTTTCTCATTGAACTGACAGAGAGACAGACAGACAGCAGCTGCTTCAGCAAGTCCATTAAAGCTTCATTATTCATCTCCATTAGATCTCACAGCATCATCATTTCTGCTGTTAACACTCGCTAATGGAGTCACTTCTTCGCAATTCATAATTTGCTTCCACTACAGATGAATCAACTCGGATGGAACCTGAAATCTATTTCAAATCTATTTCACAACACTAATCATCTGGATGGTTTAATAGTGCTCAAATTGGAACATCTTTACATGCGAGTCTGTTTTGATCATGAAAAACACACTGCTGTTATGTTAAAGGGTCCTGAGTGGTTGACAAGGTGTTGCTATGTGGTTGCTAAAGTGTTCTGGGCGGTTACTTGTTTTTTTGTCCATTTTATCATCTGTCAAGAGAAAAGGAAATAGCACACTTCTTCACTGAAAGCATACACAAATAGATGCATTTTCTTAAGAAGCAAAATTGTGTAAGATATGTGAAATGAATTTATCTACAATTAACTGAAAATTGTTATTTTATTTATTGTTTATTTTACAATCATAAACACAGATCCCACTTGTTATTATTTACACTTAAAAAACAGTTTACACTAGTACTAAAGGTTTTCTTTTTTTTTTCTTTTGACACAATATCTTTGAAAGCTTGTTTCTACAACAGGATTAAAAAAAAAATTAAAAAAAAAAATAAATTGCTACTTTTTATCTCATAATTCTGAGTTTATATCCCACAATTCTGACCTTTTTCCCTCTGAATTCCAAGAACATTTTGAACTGTGAGATAAAAGTTACAATTACAATTATTTTTTATTTTTATCCCATGGCAGAAACAAGATTCCATAAATACCTGTAGCATCAGTACAGCTTTACTTACTGAATGCACAGAACTCAGCATAAAGCATTTGTGTGTGTGTGTGTGTGTGTGTGTGTGAGGAAGCACAGCTGTGAGGTACATCCGGCTGTCTTGATTACAAGGTTTCACACTGCAGGTGCGGAGGAAAGAAAATGCCAATGCAACAAAGAGAAATGGCTTTCTAAAACTGCCTACAGAAAAGAAAACTCCATTTGAGATGCCTTTTACTCTTCTTTAAAAGAGACGGGATTAAAGGGAGAAAATCTACTCTGATTCATTAACTAACCATGTTTTTGATTTGGACTAATTCGGTTCTTGAGTTCAGATCACTGACTCAGTGATGCCTCAGCTCACTTTAAGGGAGATTATCAGCAAAAATTGACTTATATTTCAGCCAATTTATCACACAAAACTATCATGGGCTACTTTTACAGACCATAGACCAGAGTTATTGCTATAGCATCTGGATGGAGAAGAGTCACCGGAAGAGTTTGAATCTCTCTTTTTGTGTTTCACAAATAAAGAAGAATGCGTGACACAAACCTAATTGTAAAAGTCTGAAATGCTCCTTTAAAAAGCCATAAGGGTTCACTTTGATTTCATGATACTTTAGGCGTCTGGAGGTCAACGGCAATGAACACACATAGTGACTCTTATGTGGTCTAAGACTGCTTTTCTTCAGCGGGCTGTAGAATGAGCCGTGTTCCGGCTCAGATTATGATGCTCATTTTGCGCTCTCAGAGCCAGGATTAGGAAACACACACTAAGAGCCCCGGATCAACCCGGATTACTGGTGTGCTACTGTTTCATTATGTGTGTGCGTCTGTATATGTGCATGCATACTTGTGTGGGTTGCATTTGTGGGCTGCTATTGTGCAGTTGCAATAATGAACCCGCCATAGATTAAATGTTACTGTGCATTCTGCATTTAATTATCATACAGGTTTAGATTCATGGAGGATTCACAGTTCTGAATATTTCTGAGTGTTGTTTCAAATGTATTCAATCAGAATAACAGCATATTCTCCATTATCAAGCGATGCAACTCACTTCAGCTATATATATATATATATATATATATATATATATATATATATATATATATATATATATATATATATATATATATATATATATGACACTGTTGTTAAGACTTCATATTTTCTTTTAATAATGAGATTTTCTGTCATTAAAATGTTTTTTTCCCCCCTGTAATAACGAGATAATGTGTCTTTAAAATGATATGTTGTCTCATAATAACAACATATTATATCCTAAAAATGTTTTTCACATAATAACAAGATTTTATATTTTTGAAAACAATTTTTTTTTTCCACTGATGTTTAATGTCAAGTTCAACCAGGTTTCTTGTCAAAATTGGCAACTCCTCTGACAATAATGTAGAAATGTGATTATGCTACTAATCAAAGAAAGAAATATAATATACTGTCACAATGGGGAAAACTATATTTTAAAAATGTCAATAGAAGAAAAATGTTTTAATGAGAAAAATGTTCATTTTAATAATATATACTCTCGTTTTTATGATAAAATATATCGTTTCAATGAAATAACATCTGGTTATTATGAGAAAATGACATTTTAATGAGAAGTATCTCAGTATCTTGTTATTATGAGAAAATATATAGAGTGGGAAAAAAATCCTATATGTATGTGGCAGAATAATTATATGAAATATTATAATAAAAAATATTGGTAACACTTCAATATTAACTACCATGAACAAACAATGAACAATATATTTGTTAATATTATTTTCACAGTGCATTGACTAATGTTAACAAGCAAAACTTTTGATTTTAATAATGCATAAGTAAATGTTGCAATTAACATTAACTAAGATTAATAAATACTGTAGAAGTATTGTTCATTCTTAGTTCATGTTGACTAAAGTAGTTTATTATGTCAACCAATGGACCTTATAGTAAAGTGTTACCAAAATATTTCATTAGAAATATTACCTTACATAATTATTAAATATTACTACATATTACCACACACACACACACACAACACACACACACACACACACACACATATATATATATATATATATATAAAATTAATAATACAAATATTTATTAGTATTACTTTATATAATTATTAAATATTAATTTATATAATTATTTATATTGATAATAAGACAAAACAGTAATGATAATTAAAATACAATGTACTGTATAAACAATATATGAAATTTGGGCTATGCCATTATTAGTTGATACTATTCAAAAAACCTACCCGAGCCACATTTACGTAGTCGTCATCAGAAAGTGTGTCCAGCATCTCGATGACAGAGGTTTTCATCAGCTTCAGGGTCAGTCCACTGACACTGCCGCTCCTACAAACACACAGAAAACACACATCAAATGCATCACATGCACAGAACGCAACATTTATCTATCAAACCCGTCATGTCTCAAAATGGCACTGTACAGAAACAAAAGCCCAAAACTGCCGTTGCCAAGCAGACGTTGTTGCTAAGTGTCTCCCCAGTTCCTGTCCATCAAAAGTAAACCGTAGACGGCACATTAAAAAGTGCAATCTCCACAAAGAGAATGAAGACATTCGATTTGCAAAAACAAAGTACATTTAAATTCTATGCTGCAAATTGGATTTATTAATAGCCTACAGCAGCTACTGAAAAAGCAATCACAGAGCACGAGTTCATGTGTCATTTGGCTTCCAGAGTTATAAGGGTTAATAAAGCAGAGCACTCTGGGAAAATAAACCCCTGGTGACAGCACTATTGTCTCATGCTTCCGGTTGTCACAATGAGATCAGTCTAAGATTGTCAGAAACGTTCAGTGTGATGGTGCTCTTGATTGGCATGAGATTGCTTTGGCAAAGCGACAGCTGCAATCGGTGTACTTTTTAATTAGATATCGGTATCTATTTAAGGCTATGGAGGATTGCCAACAAGTGACAATTAACCTCCATTAAGCAGTTTTTCTTGAGAGGTTTACTTAAGAATATTAATGTTTTTTTTTTTTTTTGGACATTATGCACATAATGTATGATTGAGGCAATCACTTATTTGCTAAACTATGCAAAAGTGTTTCTAATGACTCTAAATGCACAGCACTTAAGGTTTGATAACTAAAACATTTCAAAGGAAGGATGATTCACTAAACGTGGCATTTAACAACAAAATAATTATTTCGATATTGCATTACATTATAGCTAAAATTATGATGCAATGAAAAAAAATGCTATGCATACTTTTCACTGATTGCATCTGTAAACACATCTGTTCATGTATGATGCAAAAGCGTTTTTTAGATTATGCATTTTAAAGGTCAGATAAGATCGGAGTCGCAGGAAGCTTTATATTCTCCACCAGCAGCCCAGATATCAGCAACAGTAATGCCATTTTTCATCGCATATAACCTCTAAGTCATATTTGGAGGAACACTGTAGCATTTTGATGTTGAGGCATGAGGTTAATAAGATGGAATAACGTTCTTCTCAGCAGACAGGTGGCAGTACAGCACCACACTGGTGTTAAGGCATCATAAACAACACATTTATCAACACAGACGACAGACAGTGTGGTCATGCAGGGCATATGAGACACAAAGAGAGATGGATCGAGAGTGTGTGTGTGGTCAAGAGGATACTTACACGTCCACAATGATGACCATGTCCTTTGGGGAAGAAGCTCCCTGAATGTACCTAGCAAAAGTACAAAACAAGACTAGTCAGTGCTGATATTTGATTTAAATGGCTAAAATAAAACAATAAGCCATAGAGGCTGTGAGTTACGGTGATTTTACCATGATTAAAGGCATAATATGAAGTCTTACCGATGGTTTAACCAGACTCAAGTTGCTAGTTGCTTTTATAAAACAACAAATATAAAGTAATATAATAAATAAGCCAAACTAAAGGTGTTTTACAGCCAAAAAACAGCGCAACTTAGCCTATGATCCATACTGTACCACACATGACACAATCTAATACATGCCTTCTGTCATCTGATTGACAGTTTACACTATTTAACAAGCTAAAGACCTTTAACTGTAAAGCTGGTGCTTCACGTGCCTTTTTGATGTGAAATCTTTACTGATTTTATAAACGCAAGAATAACTTTTCTATCGTTGGCAATATTTTAAGATGAACACAAGATGAAGACTGAAGCAACTTAGGTTTAGCTTAAGCTTATTATCTGTACATATATATATATATATTTTTTTTTTTTTGAAAAATGATGTTCAAATGTGAGTATCAGCTTTGATCATCAGGCTTTTGAGGAACGCTTATTTGATCATCTCTCAATCATCACTGCATTGCATTGCATTATGTGTTTTGTGACGACAGAGCTTTGATAATAAAACTACGCATTTAAATATCATCTTACTATAATCATAGACATACAGTATATATACAATATATTGCGAAAACTAAAATTTAAATGCATTTATTGTAAGATAATTTGTGATACTGTTATAAAGATCTCATTGCTTTACATTTTAGTTTACTTTCTGGACTTATTGCATATTTTAGCTATTTAAGAGTGTTTTTTGTACTTGAGTTTGAGCTCCATTTTGAGCTCCATTTTCTCCAATCTATATCAAACTATATGAGACATAAAAGCCTGATCAAATTTGATACACAACAGAAGACATATATGCAAAAAAAAAAAAAGTATATTGTGTCTACATATTCAAAAAACTGACTATCATTTGATAAATCAAGTCATTTCACATACATTTAAGCACATTTTAATAGAAATGGTTCACCAAAGCTTATCATAAGTCCTATTTTCAAGCTCATTATCCCAAATCAAGCTTTGACTTGTCTTGTGTTTGCGCTAAGCTAACTTCTAAGTCTGAGAAGCACAGCGTCAGGTGAAACGTCAGGCGTTTATTCTTAGCCTGACTCATCTGACAAACACATTATGCAGTCCGCCCGTCTCTCTGTGTCTTTGTGAAAGCACTAGCAGATCGTGCGGCGAGTAGAAACACTTTGTCTTTAGCCATTTTTAGCAAGGTGCTCAATTTGAGTGCATAAAGACAATGAGCGATGCATGGCACTTTTGTGTCACCGACAACAAAATAAATAAATAAAGGGCCTAATGCAGCATCTGTCCACCGCTGATAGAGGCTGACACACAGAAAACACTAGTGAAGCCGTTTTCACTTTTCCCCGTGCAATTAAAAACACATTACACCTGACGATCAGAGCGAGAGACTGATGGACGTCGTAAAGCTGTAGTCTAAAGAGCTGGAAAACGTGGTGAGGTGATTGGCTGTAGTGCAGACAGGTAGTTAGCGCTTTGTGCTCGCAGGAGCAGACCGATCGTCTAGGGTCTCTTCTGTCGCGGTAATCAGGCTGAAGAGGCGACGTGAGAAGTGGTGCCAGGTGGCCGCGGCTCGTTGAGGAAGGGTTTGAAGGATGGCTAAGTTCTGGAAAAATGGAAAAGCCCTGGCGAGCAACAACACAACACAAATCTAACTAGCGCACTCCACTGCAAACCTGTACGCTGAACTCTGACCCTCATTTTGGTAGCCAATCCGGTCGTAATGCCACTGGAGGGTGCTAGATGTGGAACGAGGACTATTAGAGTTGGCTGAAAGGACAAACACAGCTGAAAGACTGTAGCTCACAATACCAGTGCTCAGACATGAGTACAAAGCTTTTGGCTGTCGAAGTGGGTGAAATGAAATTAGTTCTTGATAACTGAAGATGCTACCTGAAAGGTTAGACCTTCTCCATGAGAGCTGGCTATAAAAAGAGTGTTTTTTTAAGTACAGTGGTACTACCTTTATCAGTTTAATTACCAAAGTATTTCATTTGAATGAGTTTAATGTGAGTGAAAAAGGGAGACAACTTTTATGCTTCTGGTACAGCAGTATGGAAGTATTTGAACGTCTATTACGTTTATTTTAAACAAATTGTCTATCCAAATCATTTTACTATCTTAAAGTAGTGACGACTAACTCGTCTGTGTCGTCAGACATCTATCTATCTATCTATCTATCTATCTATCTATCTATCTATCTATGGTGATTTTCCATATTTTTGAAGCTTACAGCTGCAGTCCTTATTTATTTCTAAATGCATATCCAGCCTAGACCGCTCTGTCCTTTTGCGCTTCATGGTAAGACGTCACACAGGTTGTGAACGATATGAGAGTGTAGTTTAATTACTTAATTTAATTACAGTATGCATATCTTATAGCTTAACACGCTAACCTCAGTGCTCTCAAACAGCAAAGTACACAGTATGACACCAGGCACCAAAATTAATTTCTGCGAGAAACAGAGAGGTATTTAAAATTCCTCCCAGTTCTGTTTGCTTTTATGCAATCAATCCAAAGCGCACTGGATTCAGTTTGTGCCGTGTTTGCTAATGTTCTCACTTCTAATAGTGCCGCCCTGTTTTTCTGATCAAACAAACACACATTTCCATGAATACAGTTTCAGTAAACACAGGAGGCATAATTGGAGGTTGAGAGGAGAGCATTAGGAGCAACGATAAAACTCCAATAAAAAACAATCCAATTTTCCAAGCATACCGCATGATGAAAAATCAATGGACTAAATGAAGGAAATTAGATTATATATGTGTGTGTGTGTGTGTAAAACACAAAAACATGTAAACTATGTTGAAAATTACTATTTTATTTATATATATATATATAAAAAAATTTTTTTTATCTAAATATAATTTTTTATTTTTTATATTACATTTATTAATAATATTAAACTAAATGTATCAGGATTTATGTCCAATTAATGTGATAAATGATTAAAAAAAAAATTTGTCAGCAAATATTTGTAGTATAGCTACGCCATAAGTGTGAATGCACCTTAAAATCAACATAAAATCTAAATTGATTCATTTATTTTTTGATTAATTCTCATACAGAGGCTTTTCAGGATTTAGTCTTTTTTCTTTTCTTTTTTTGTGAAAAAAACGGCTTGGAAAATAACAACAAAAAAGTAAAATTCCCTATTGACTTCATGAGAAAAGCTGACAAAACTAGCACAAAGTCTTTGGTCGACAGTAAAAGGTACGATTAACTGTCAGTATCATGGTAATTTTCGCACTCCAGTCTATATTCCTCTCAACTCTGTGACACTGACGTTCCTGATCTTTGCTTAGCTCACTGTACCATCCGTGGATCAGCCTGATGGATCCAGATGTGCAGTTTCTGCATGGATTGCACTCTGTAATTACCCCTCCACCGAAGCCCAGCGATGCCATTCCTTCCCAGTCATTACCCACAATCCCCAGCGCCCCGGCCAGGTGACATGCAGATGGGCCATCACTAAACACACGCTCAAGAAGGACTATCAGCAGCACGGTCATCCAGAGCGTCTTCTGCGGCACCGCCAAACCTTTGGACCCACCTACTCAATCTTTATTATTCAAAAATTATCATAAATATAAATAATGAAGCCATCCTAGCTATGAAAAACACAATGGAGTATAAAAACTAGTGACCAAACAGTTTTTCCTCTATATTCCATCTCTGCTTCATGAAGTGCACCATGTGATGCTCTCAAACAGGACGGAGCATGTATGATGATGTTTTTCCTTCACAAAAAAATACAATTCATATTCATGCAAAATAAAATTCAATTTACAAATGTATAAAAGTAAAAGTGCGGCTTTAGATTTTTAATGTTTAAAAAAATAATGAAAAAGTCAAGTGTGTCCTAAATCGACTGGTAAGATGGAGACAACCTGGATCTAAAATAAACTTGCAAATGGCAAGTGATTTGATGTTTAAATTTATACATTCAGAAGATGCTTTTATTCAAAGCAATGCACAAATGAAGAACATCACAAACAATTTTCCTTAAGAGCCAACAATATTCGTAGTGCCATGTTTAAAGTATAAACTGGATCAAAAGTGTAAAGCAGGAAAGACAATAAATAAATTAATAAATAATTTTATATTTGAATATTTTATTTAAATAAATACATTAAATAAAAATGTATATATAAATACATTTATTTAAACTAAATAAGAGCATATTATATAAAATAAAATAAAATAAGCTAAAATAATAGCATATATTGTGTTGAGTGTTTTCTATGATCATCAAGGTATACATTTGATCTATTTATTATTTTATCAATAGATCAAGTCTTTGGGAACTGAACCCATAACGCTTGCATTGCTACTGCCACACAGATCAGCTACAGGAGTGTATAAATACATTCTGTTGTTATCTTACATTATTTAGCTGCTTTTCCTTTCTTTCCAGCTGAACGTCATACATTAACCAGCCTTTCTGTGTAACGCATTATCTTTTAAAATATTTTTTTACACATTTTCTAGTAAAGTTAGCATACTTTGAATAGTATTTAATTTCATTTGATAAATTAATCAAAATAGCAAGTGATATCCAGTTATCATCTGGGGAAATAATTTATGAGTTTGTTATTTTTCTATTCAAACGTACTTTAACAAATAACTGGTAAAATAATTTTGAAAAAAAAGGTCAATATAAATGCAATGCATTGTGAGAAACAACCAAATTCAGCAAAATGTTCAATAATATATTACATATTTTTCTGCATACTATAAACCAAATAATGCAGAAACAGTACAATGTTCCATAGATAGCACAAAAAAAAAAAAAAAAAAAAACACTTCCTCAAAATTTAACTTGCTTTTGACAAGTGCTCATTTTAGACAGAATGGAAAAGACAACACTGTACGCACGACACGTGATTTCAAAATAAAGTAGCAGCAGAAACCCAGAAAATGCCAAGCATTCACTATAATACTTCAGCATCATCATGCACAGTAAACAGGTTAACCCAGTAAAACACTGCTAAAGGAGAGACAATCTCGCCGTTTGTATGAAAGCGAAGGCTGGAGGGGCTGAAAAACCTCATCACAAAAACGGCCCATTTCCAAGCGCTGACAGAAAACACATTTCCAGGGAAGGTGCTGGTAGAGTAAAAGCACGGATTGACATTGTAATGTGCCTCGTGCCGCTTTGATTGTGTTGCATTCCCTCAAATAGGAGAAAGACATTGGAATTCATGAGGTACTTTTATCACGGTGCAGCGTGGGTAAAAATCAATGCATTACCTCGAGAGCGAGAGTGTTTATGCTCTCTGACCTTGCCTGTCTGTCTCTCCCTGTCTCGCTCTCCTATTCCTGGCTCTCACGCTCTCACACTAAAAATTAGTCAATTGTAGGTGCTTATCACGGCTGAAATGATATGGTTGACTTCCACACGTGTGCAGCTGCTGGTTTCCCACTGTCACATCTGCAGGTGCGATGCAGCTCGTGACGGGGTTTACTGAAGTGTACTGACTTCACTTCCCTTTAAATACGTGTGTCTGGAGCACATGAGTGTTTGCTAAAGGAATTGTGTGTGTGTGTGTATGCGCTGATGGGATTTTTATTTTATGGCCCGCTGCTCTCTTAGCTCTCCTCTGGATGTGTTCTTCAACAGATTGAATTAAGATTAAAACACTGAGGCCTGTGAAGCAGGTGAGCTGTGTTAAAGAGATGTTGTCGTGTGTTTATTCCACTTTTATTTGCTTGATTATTCAATAAATTGATGCAGAGATCAGCAGATCTGTATGGATGGATGACCAGTCAGTTTGTCCTTTTAGGCTTTTACAGAGATTAAACTAGAGGAGAAACATAAAACGTTTCATGAATTCAAAACAGAACCTCTTCAAATCTTATTTTGACATTATTTTTGTTCATTTTTGATAATATTATGGTACTGAAAATTGTGTAACATGTAACATGTCCTAAATACCACAGTACTTTTACCATATCCAAGAATACCATGGCAATTTATGTAAATACTAAAATATAAAACTGGTAATTACTGGTAATGCTATGGTACTTTAAAATATACCATTGTAATGAAATTCATGTACCATGGTACTTCCATTAATACCACAGTACTATCATAGTACATGTCTGAAAAACGATGGTACTCTTTTCCTGTACAATAGTACTGTGGCTTACCATGGTACTATGATACTTTGAAATACTGAAATGTATGCACCATTTACAATAAAAAATACCAAAAATACTGTGGTATTGTATACATGTGAACATGGTCCTAATATTTAGACTTGTACCATGGTAATTTCAGAGTATGCATTGAAGTACCTTGGAGTAACATGTAAAAAAGTATTATAGCAGTACTATGATATTTTGAAAAATACCATAATACTTCATGCAACAGGATGTTTACATGGGCAAAAATACCATCACCGATGGTAAAAACAGTGCTTTTGCTGCCATTACTACTTTGAAATATGCCAATGTAATTAAAAATTAATTTACCATCATATACCTTTTCACTGTTTTGTAAGTGTTCATTTACAAAAAATGGACTGTGGCAGAACAATGGTATAATACTGGTATCAGACTATGGTACTTTAAAATATATATGGGACTGAAATATGCATCAGATCCCTCGTTCTATATCTGGATTTTATCACTCGACCACAAATATTAATGCAAATCAGTTTCTCAGAGTGCATTTGCACTGAAACAGACTGACAGTTTCACCATCAGTGTTTAATCTGACTGGAGAGCAGAAGCAGGGCTGACAGGCCTCCATCTAGTTTCGGCAGCTCTTCATGGCGTTTTGAGCAGCTGCCATAATATTTACTTAGGAGCCAGATTGACTTTTCTCAGAAATCAATATGTGCTTTGGCTGTGCTGAATATCTGCTACGCTGGGCTGAACCTGCATGGTAATGGCTTCTCTGTAACACTCCGATAACAAAACATACAGTACACCTCTCTCTGTTTCTCCTTCAAACTCTTCCAATCAATCCTCGCACCTTTAGCCGTCACTCATGCTCTCTCCTTCACTCTCCCACCATCCTTCTGTAACGTGTGCAGACATACGTTGTAATAGAGGCATGTTAATAATTCATGTCAGAGGAATTGGAGACAATTAAGTGTGTCGACTGGGCCATTCATTTTCCAGCCAGAGTCAGAGATGATGAAGAGACTGTCAGAGTGCTGATCACCTCCACCAAAGATTTCTTCAAAAGCTGCAAAAATGCTCAAATGTGTTTGAAATGTCTTTATATTTAAAAAGAAAAACGAAAAAAGGAGACAATTATTTGTGCATTAATATGCCAATTTAATTAGGTACTATTTGAATACCTGTTTTTAAACAGTAGGTAAATATATGACTATTTTTTTCATATATATATATATATATAAAAACATATTTTTCTCCAGTTTACATTTTTAAATAGCTATATAAAATATGAAATATTGCCTTACACACATATATATTAAATTTTTAAACATAGTATTTATATAGTGTGTCAAAATCTATTGTAAGATCTCATAAATAACTGCATTTATAATTCTAAACAAAGTGTTTTTATCATAATATCATCCTTCTGCTTCAAGACAAAGTCCTTGACATGTGAACTTGTGGTTAATAGTAGCTAATAGATGTTAGATGCTTCTCAGTGAAAACAGAGTAAACTGTAGCTGTATTGTGTTTAGCTTAGTTGCAACGCTATATAAACCAATGCAGCATCCAGTACCAGAACTATCTGTTTTAAAACAGCACAGTATATTAAAAGTTCCTTCCAAACTCCTGCTCTAGTGTCTTTGGGACATTAGCTGAGCTAAGCAGCAGGCTGTTATTTGAGTGGTCAAGCAGTGCAAAGAATGTAATACACAAAGACCATAATCATGCCAACTTGACCTGACGCATCCTGACTTCCCCTGCTGACACAGCTCTGCCAATCAGAAGAGCCGAGTGCAGGTTGCCAAGCAACAGTCTCAAAGCTGCTCTGGCGATGTGTGCGGGGGGTTAAAGAGCAGCAAGCAGACGGCTAGTGTGACACATGCTTAGATGCTAGCGCTGCTGCTACAAATGTGCCAAAAGTAGAGCGCTGTAATACCTATAAAGAGCCATTCAGCATTCACACAAATCAGAGTAATCTTCCTCTGCCATCTCTGCTCACCTGGCCCAGTTTGTTTTACAAGTGAATCACCTGAGCACTAACTGCCATGAGACTAATCACCAGATAACGAAAGAAAGATTGACTCGTTCTCGAGTCAAGAACCGGTTGACTAATAAAATTAAATGAATATAATTATAATTTAATATAAATATAATCATACATTTACAGAATTTTTGTAAATAAAACAGCTTTAAAATGTGTCTTATCCCATAATTATTGACAGTTGGTCAGTTTTGCTGTACTGATGGTTTTGTTTTTGTTTTAAGTGTCACAAAATAAGAATCTGTTATTGCATTGATGCCTCACATGATTTATTTTTTATTCATCATATTTTATTTTGATTTGAGTCCAATAATTTTGACCAAAAGCAGAAATAAAATCAAATAAAATATCTTTCATCTGTAAATGTGAACTGTGAATTTGTATAAAAAGATATTTAATATTCTGGAATATCAGATTACATGGATGCATCATATACAAACATTTTTTATGCTTATCCTGTGATATGCACCATAATCATGAAATGAATTGCTTATTAAGACATCTGAGGAGGAGTTTGGTGATACCTCACACCGCACAAACCCGCATACTGTAGACGTATGAAAACAGAAGCAGCATGTGGAGCATTCATCATCCCTGCGCTTATAGAGCTGTTGTATTCTGTACAGCACCGCTAGCCTACACACTCACAAAAGCATTAAAAGCAACTCATTATGTCTGCAGAGCGTGTTGCATCACAACAAAAACAATGTAGAGCTCGCTCCGGCTCATCAGCAACATTAGCGCTTTGTCAGCCAAACAAGCTAACTAGCTGCCTGCTCATGTTGTTTGTCTTTAG